>NW_026990149.1:0-308352 GCF_036417665.1 Passer domesticus | reverse complement strand
CCCCACCATGAGTGGCTACATCTCTGGCTTTCCAGCATGGAAAGCAAATCCCAGAGCTCCAGTGGGGTAAAGCCTTGCAGGCAGCAATCCCAGTGAGCAGCATGGGTGTGATGTCCCCGTTTGTTGGGTGAGGTGGGACCTGGTTCCTCATTGCCAATCTCCAAGCAAGGCTTGGGTGTGCCCCCAGTTGAGTGGGCTCTGAGCTGTCTCGTGCTCAGTCTGTTTGGCCCAAACCAAGAGACGCCTTTAGGATCCTGCGGAGAGAAGCTGCATTGGGGTGCTTTGCCTCACGTTCTAGTTCCTGATTCCATCCTCACTTTCTTTTGCTGTAGCTTCTTCTCAATGCTGACTCACTGTTTATCTATCTTGAAAAGGGTGGGAGTGGTGGCAGGCTTAACAGGGAATTTGACAGCTTGAATTCTCAGAGGAAATGCTCGGTCTGGGTGCACACTCATCACTGGGAGATCACTGGTGCTGGTTTGGGGCAGGTGAGGCAGCTCCTCCCCATCGCCAAGAGAGAAACTTGCAGTGTTCAGCAGGGCTAGGAGTGGGCATTTTCAAGGCTGCAGTCTGCAATCTGTGTCAAAGGGAACTGAGTGACGATTCATTCCTCATGCAGCTTCTGGGTGAGCTGTAGTTCAGATAATCCAGAGCTAAACTCCAGTGCCACTTTCATCGTGCCAGGCCATTCCCAGCAGGAGTCAGGCCACAATGGGAGCCTCAATGGATGTTGGTGTCCTTTCCTAGGCTTTCCCTACACCCAGCGCTGCCGGCTCACTAACAGCTCCCCGGTGCCCGTGACGTTCCAGCTCCGCATGTCGTTCGATGGCACGCAGCCGGCTGTGGACAGCGTGGATCAGATCCGCTGCCACAGTGACCCAGCCTGGAGGAAGGGCGTTCACTTGTATGTGGAGCCCCGGGAGTTTACCATCACTCCCAGCCAAGGGACCATCCTGCCCCAGGGACACCAGGACATCCAGGTACGGGCAGAGTGCAGCCAGAGACGCTTCAGCACCAGGGCTGCAGCTGCACTGGAGCGTGGGAGGGCTTTAGCTCTGCTGCCAGCTTTGAGCATGGTGTGAGTGAGAGATCTGCACTGCTCTGAGGCCTCTGCTAGCTGCCTTACTCGGGGTGTTCCTCAAGGAGCACTGTTTTCTTTCCAAAATCATATGCTGAGGTCACATACCATATGGTCAAGGCCAGAAGTCACTCTTGGGTTCTTGAGAGCCATTTATTTGATTGCAAGTGGGCAGAGCAAAGATGAGGGCAAAAGGTGGCTGTTAGAGAGATGTCATTGTAGAAAGCAGTTAGCTTTCCTTCTTGGTCTGATTTCCCCTCTCCCGGGGAGCAGAAGGATTTGTGTTCACTGCAGGAATCTCCAGTGGGGACAAAAAACTCTGCAGCCATGAACTGCCCAGCACCTGCTGGGCCACACTTTGCCCTCAGCTTCCTGCTGTAAAGCTGAACTCGTTGTGTTCAAGTCAGATTTCTTCTGCATTTATGTCATTGTAGTCAGATGAGAAATTGGCCCCTTAATTTGAATACAGTGGTTCATAGAGCTTTAGTCTAATGTTTTAATGTAGCTGAGCTATGCCCTGATAGCGAGGTGTGTTTAACACATCTGCTATTGCCAGAAGGCTTTTGTTGCTTTGAGACTGTGCTCTACACATGGAGCAGCAGCAGAATTAAGACAAAATCTTCCCTCAAGGGCTGGAGGATATCACACGTGGATAATGAGCTTTTGTAAGGAAGAATTTCCTGTTCTTCTCTTCCACCAGGTGACCCTGTGTTCCAACTCGGTGATGGAGTTCTACAGGAAAATGCTGGTGGATCTGGAGGGTTTTGGCAAGGGAGTGGCATCATTGGTCATCACAGCCAGGTACCAGCCCTTGCCTGGCCTCCCCCAGCCCCTGCCTTGCCCAGGCTTTGCTGGCTGCAGCTGCCAAGGAGAAGTGCTGGTTCATGAGCTCATGTTGTGCCAGCTGGGCATGAGAAGAGCAGAGCTTGGACAGCAGCCTGTGGTGAAAAGCAGCCCTGCTCCCAGCCCAGCAGGGTCCTGGGCCCTTTTCTGAAGGCACCAGGAATGAGATCATATCTTGGCCTGGCTTTTGGTGCTTGAGGTGGAACAAATTTCCCCAGGGCCTCCTCTCTTTCTTGCTGCAAGAGGTGGAGTTGTGCTGGGTGCGAGCACTGTGCATTGGTTTGGGACACAGCAAGCAGCCTGCTGAGAGCCAGGCTCTGGTTCTGTTCATGAGGGCACGTGGCAGGGGGGAAGTGGCTGCCAGCAAGAGTGCTGAGGGCAAGGTCTCAGGAGGGGAAAGCAGCCCTTGGTGTGGCAGCTCAGCTCTAGATTTTCTCCTTCCCTCTGCTTCCCACTCTGAGCTTGAATGTTCTCAGGGTTGAGATCAAAAGTGGTTGTTGCTGCAGCAGAATTCCATCCTGCTGTGCTGCTGTGGGTGTCAGTGGAATGCCAGGAGGGATGCAGTTCCCTGGGGCTGTTCCTTCTCCCATGCAGAGCCATCCAGGCAGTGCCTGGGCTGGCATTTTGTCAAGCAGGTGGGCTGGGGACAGTCAGTGCCTGGAGCTGTGGAGGGAAGGAGCCAGGGAGCTGTAGGGCCTGGGAGGGGCTGATCAGCCACTCTGGAGGGCAGCTGGTGTCTCGTGCCCTCCAAGGCTGGGGCAAGCAGCTGAGTTCCCAGGCAGGGCAACAGCACCATGGCAGAGAAGGGAGTCATTTTTCCTGGGACACTGGAGTTGTGTGTTCCTTGAGCATTAGTGAGCTCTGATCCTTGTTGGGAAGGCTCCCCCAGAGCTCATGGGTCACTGGGAGTGTTACAGGAGTCCTTGCAAGCCTTCCTGGGGAAAGGAGGGGCTGAGGCAGCTGTGGGACAAAGTGCTCTGCCTGGGGCACTTGGCAGCCTCTGGCTGCTGCCTCTCAGGGTTTGCCCCTCCTTGACAAGACCTGTTGGAGTGGGAAGACGTAGAAGGCAATTATCACTGCAGGGCTGTTCAATGCCCATTTGACAGTGACCAGTGTGTTATGCTCTGTTTTACAATCTTTGGGGGTAAATGTTCTCCATTCTCTCAGTATCTCTGATTCCCCTGGGCTCATCTCTTTGTCCAGATGTCTTGTTCCTAAGCTGCAAGTGTCCCCCCACGTGCTGCAGTATGATGAGTGCCTCCTGAAGGTGCCCTACGAGAAGAAGTTCATCATTAGGAATCCCAGCCACCTGCCTGGCTGCTACGGGCTTATTGAACAGGTTTGGCATCCCATCCACCTCCCCCTCTCAAATATTATTGAGGAGCTTATTAGGGGGAAAAAGGGTTTGGACGTGACCTTGCTGGTTTCTATTCAGTCTTAAAGATCTGCTGAGAACAGGATCCTACCCGAATGTAAACTTGAGGATGCAGTTTAACCTGCTGAGGGAACAGTTGATGTTCTAGTCTTCAGGGTGTTTTCTTGTGGGAGATCTTAGAGGGCTGTGAAAGCTGCTGCATCCACAGCCAGCAGTGCCTGTGCTGGCAGTCTCCTGGCAGGATCCCCTGGGAATGCTAAGCCTACAATTCTTGCATCTTGTTTGTGCCTTTTACCTTTGTCCTGGGCATTTTTAAACACGTGTGTCAGTTGCTGTTGCGGTGGATATTAGGGAGTGTAAAGTTTCTTCAGAGGTGCCTCTGAAGCTGCATTTCATTGTGTCTCTTGCAGAAACGCAAGGAGGACTCTGCTGTGCTCTACTCCAGCCCCAGGCCCTGTGGGATTGTCCAGCCTCACAGCACTGCAGAGATCCCAGTGCTGGTGGAAGTGCAGGCGCTGGGCACGCATCGCACCAATGTTCTCATCGGCGTGTTCGGGGATGAGAGAAACCCACTGGTGAGTGCAGGGGAGATGTGTGCCTCTGTGCAGCTGCTCCTGGCAGGCTGCAAAGGGCACAGGGATTCTGCTGGGGAAAACAGGCACAGGCTGCTGTGGAGAAGGCCAGGAGGGATGGGTGGCACAAACAGCTCGTGCCTCACGGGTGGTAATCTCAGTGTCTGGCACAGAATGTCGTTGGTCTGAGCTGGAATCCAGGGTCACTTTAGTGCATTACTCTTGAAAATGCTGTTAACTTTGGAAACATCTGTTTGAAAATGGCATCTCTCTGAGCGCAAAAGAGGATGTCAGAAGACTTCTGGGAACCTTGAGCTTTCTGTAAAAAAAAGGAAGGCTGGCATTTCAAGAGTGGTTGCAAGGATTGAAACTTATATTAAAACATAAGGAAATGACAATGGCAAATTCCCTGAATGGCACCAAACATCTGAACCTGGGCCATTGTGGCACTGCATGTAAATCAGTGAACAGGAAGGACAGGCAATGCAGGCTGTGCCAGGGAGCATGAAGTTTGACAGAACAGTTTCTTTCAACTCTGAGGCTGCTTACCTTAAAGAGGAGGGTTTCTCCCCACCAGAGGAACCAGTTGTTTAACTGTCAGCCTGGCCATAACTAGAGATTTCTTGCAAAGCTTTTACCTTTGGGCCAATCCTTTGTAGTTGGAAAGGTTCTCTTACCTTGATCCTTTTAAATTTGAAGGTGAACATGTAATTATCTTTTTCTTTTTTCCCAAAAGCCCAGCATTTCAGCTGGAGAGTGGTAGCTGTCCCTAAAGAAATACCTTGAGCAGGGATGAGCTGTTTAAGGATTTTAGTTTTCCCTGTTGTGGTTTGTTTGGGTTTTTTTTTTAAATCTTTCTTGCCTGCTTCCTGGGACAGAGAAAAAAGTTATGGAGCTCTGGACGGCTGGCAGAAACCTCCCCAAGCCCAAGGCTGATGGAGTCTGGCAGGATCCCAGCACTACAGCCGATGTATGTATGTCTGTATGCATGGGGAATGCCACCTGAGTCCCCTGGGAGTGTTGGAAAATGTCAGCCAAGCCCCCAGCAGTGTCAGGGAAACATTCCTGATAAATACCTGCTGGAGCTGCAGAGTTTCTGGCGTTGGGTCCTGGGGGGGCTGTGCTGGCTGTGCTGGCTGTGTCTGCCCCTGGATGTCTCAAATCTGCCCTTTTTGCTTGCCTTCTCTGTCTTTTCCTCTCCCACTGTGCTTTTTGCATGCCCACAAGGTGTTCATCCCTGTCCTCTGCAGTTCCTCAGTGCAAGCAGTTGCAGCTGCTGCAGCAGCTCAGTGTCATTCCTGGGCTGCCTTTAGAGCAGACCTGCTCCAGCCTGGATTGGGAAGGGCTGGATCAAAGCATTTCTCAGTTCAAGGTGCCAGCAGCCAGCCAGGGGCTGCATCCTGACCAGGAGCTGCTGGTGCAGGTGTCCCTCCCTCCCTCCCACTGCAGGTCTCTGTTCACAGTTACCTTCTTTTCCAGAGATGAGCTTCACCCACCTAAATTCAATCCCCAACCACCAAAGGAGATGAGAACATGTTTGGATTGCCCAGCGTCTCGATGGAGGCACTTCAAGGCTGGAAAGGAGGAGGCAGCCACAGCCCTGACTGAAGAGCAGGATTTGACCCAGTCTTCAGGAGTAGAGGTGGATTTTCTTGTACACCTACTGCTTGTGCTGCCTCCTTAGCCTGCCACCAGCAAGTCATGCTCCTGCTGAGCTCCCTTTTTGCTGCCCTGCTGTCCTGTGCCCTGACAGTGGCAGACAGTGGCTGGACATGGGGGGAGTGGGAGGGAGAAATAGGAGAGTTTTCCTTGGAGAAGCTCACTCAGATCCTCCAGGCCTGTGTTGAGTGTGGCATTTTTTGCCTTGTTGCCTTCCCAATGCAAGATGAGGCTTTTATCTGCATCATGATGGGAAGAGCTGCAGCTTCCTTGCCACAGCAAGCTGGGATGAGTCCTGATCTCCATGTGCCCTCTTCCCAGCCCAGCCAGACTCCCTGTTTGCAGGTCTCTGCTGTCACCCGAGAGCTGCTCTTGCACTGCTGGCCCTGAAGCTGTCTTACAAACTGAGACTTGGCAAAGTGGCTGTCTCTTCCTGCAGGCGTAGGGAATGGCTTGTTTTTCAGGTGCCACCACAAGCTCCTGCAAACCCTCACCTCCCAGCAGGCCTGGAGGGATTCAGGTGCTCCGTGGGCGCACCTCACACTGCCCTGGAAGCGGAGAAGGGAAGAGGGAATCTGTCTCCCTTGCACACTGGCAGTGTGGCAAGCAGGGCTGGAGCTGCCAGTGCCACTGGTGGCCCTGAGCATTGGCCACAGAGGGGCCTCCCATCCCTGCAGGCCCAGCACAAAGTGCTGCTGGAGCAGCTGGGTGTTGGAGAGGCCGTGCAGGACACGTTGTGGGGCTGCCCAAGGACGCTGTGCAGCACCTATGGAGGGCACTGCTCCCCCTGCAACTCCTCAGGTGGTGCATAGGAAATTTTTGCAGGAGCTTTTGCTGTAGCACCTTGAGGAAGCAGCATTTAAATCAGAGAGAGAGGGGAAGAGCCTCAGGAGTCAGATGAGCTGGGCTGGGAGTCCTTTGCTCAGCTCCAAGAGCTCTCACTCTGAGTCTCCTCCTTTTCTAAAAGCAGTAAGTTTTGAAACTTTTTCAAGGCAAGTTGTGCATCAGAGAGAATTTCTAGTGCCAGGAGACATCCCAGTTCACTTTCATGTAATGTACTAATGAATGCATTGACCCGTGAGGATGGGAGGAGATTTTCCCCATGGTCCCTGCACTGGTCAGTGGCATGGATGCAGGATGAGATCAGGGTGATTCTGGCAATGTTTGGAGAATAGGCCCCTCTGGCTGCAGCTGCACTTTGCTCCAAGATGCTCTTCTGCATCCATTTTCACGCTCAACAGCTCCATCTCTCCTGTCTTCCATGCAGGCTTCCAGTATCCTGCCAGTGTCAGGTGTGCTGCAGCCAGGAGAGAGCCAGCAGGTCTCCTTGCCCTTCTCTGGCCACCTCAACAGCATCTCCAGTGCCACGGCGCTGTGCCACGTGGAGGGAGGCCCCAGCTCCGAGGTGCTGGTGCCCGGGGAGGCCTCACGTGTCAGCTGCTCCCCGAGCCCCCAGGAGATCAACTGTGGCTCTGGGGCACCTCTCAGGGAGAGGTGAGTAAGCCTTCCATGGGTTCCTGCTCTCTCTCCATGGGTTACTGTCCCTGCAGGGCTTCCCTGCTCCAAGGACTCTGAGCTCAGAGGTGCTGCATAGCAAAGGCCAGAAGCAGCACAGGGATGGCCACTCTTAGCTCCCTGCCTCCCAAGAGAGGAAGCACCTTCTTCTGTTGGGACAGAGCATCTTCTTCTCTAGTTTAGTGGTGAGCCCTCCTGGCTCAGATGCTGCCTTCAGGGAGCTGGGCTCTGGCCCTGCCTTGGCACTGCCTCTAGAGGTGTCTTTAGCTCCATGGTGTTGAGTCACATCTTCTTCATCATCTCCCTTCTTCACCAAAACAGTGGGATTGTGGTGTGGGCAGGCGTGGGGCACAGACCAAACCTTGGTTTGGGTGCTGGTGCTGCTGCAGATGAAGTCCTTGCAGTGCTGATCTGCCAGGGTTCTCCTGATGGTGGGACAGCAGCCATAAAAGCTCCTGTCCTTGGGGCTCCCCTTCAGCTGCAGCAGTGGGCAAGCACAGGAGAAGCTCTGCTCCAGCAAGGCAGCCCAGCTCAGGACACAGAGGCAAAGTGTGCAGCTGGGAGTGGGGGCTGCTTAAAGCAAGCCTGTGCATCAGGACTTCCTTCAGGCCAGGCTGAAGTTGGTTTCGTGGGGAGGAGAAGGACGAGGCTGCTTCAGATGGTTTCCATAGCAGACAGCACCAGCTGGCTTGGTCACAGCTGGCTTCCAGCAGGAAATCTGGCTGACAAGAGCCTGTCTTGCAGGAGAGCAGTTCCTCCAGCCTTTGCTTTCTGACTGATAGGACTATTCTCATTTAAGATCAGGCTATGAGTTGTTAAAACCGAGGCTCATGGACAGAGACTCTCTAACTCGTTAAAGTTAGAAAGTGGTATGTTTATTAACCCCGGTGGGTGGCACCAGAGTCGTCCCTACAAGGCGTGACCGTGCTGTACAAGGTTCTTTGCCCTCTCTTTATTTCCCAGGATCTTACATACAATACATGTGCACAACCCCAGCACTTCCCCTCCCTGCTCTGTATTAAAATGAGGTCATTAGTCCTTCACACCTGTGCAATTCTTCTCTGGAATTGGGTTGGTGGTCTCCAATTGGGTCAGTGGTCTTAAGGGATGAAGTCAGGAATGTCTTCATCAGGTCTCTGTGACCCTCTGGCACCATCCAAGGTCCCCTGCTTAGTGACTGATTGACATAAAGCCCAGGTGCTAACCATTGTTCTACGGGTTTCAGTATGTTCTTTGAACAGTTCACTTACTCCACTTCCTTCTATCAAGAAGCTCATCATGGTAAACAATATAACAATCAGCTCTGGCTTAAGCATCTAATCATCATTAACCTATGATCTACCTGTCTAACTGACATCCTGATCAATGTGAATTGCTTCTAAGCCTCAGCTGAAATCTGAACTCTTTAAATTCTTGCTTCAGCTGTGCCCAGGGAGAAGGGAGCTGAATGAGCTGAGTAAGAATTGCAGGAGAGATCAGCAGACGTTGGCACTCTGTGCTCTGCTTGAAACTGGGAAGTCAAGAGACAAAGGGCGTTTTCAGGCACAGCGCAGAGAGCTGGTGGATCAGCCTTTGGCAGTGGGCTGGAGGTGTCTGGCTGTGCCTGGAGAGGGAGCTTGCACAGTCAAGCCCTTCTGATGGCAAGGCTCAGGCTTGGCTGGTCCTGGAGGTGCCCTTCCACCACTGCCCTCCCTTGGGATGTTCCCAACCTCTGTGGGTTGAGGAGAATTCACGGAAATGGTCTGGCGCTGCTGCCTGGCCTCAGGGTCAAGGAATGAAGTGCAGGGCCAGCCAGGACGAGTGAGCCCAAGGTTCTGGTGGTGACTCTCAGCCATGTTTTCTGTTTTGTCTGCAGAAGGGAGCTGAAGCAGCCACCTCAAAAGCTTGAGGAGGAGGCAAAAGCCTTGGCGGAGGAAGTGAGGCAGAAGGAGAAAGAGAAGCAGAAGAAAGAAAAGAAGGGTGTCTCTGTGGGGAAGGAACCTCCAAAAGCAGAGAAGGGGAAAACCAAACCCCCAGAGAAGAAGGAAAGCAAGGCCCCAGAGAACAAGGACACCAAAATCCCACCAAGGAAGGAAATCAAAGAACCAGAGAAGATGGAAAACAAACTTCCAGAAAAGAAAAACAAACATCCAGAAAAGAAAGAAACCAAAATCTCAGAGAGGAAAGAAAGCAAAGCCCCAGAGAAGAAGGAAAGCAAGGCCCCAGAGAAAAAGAACACAAAAGCATTAGAGAGGAAGGAAACTAAATTCCCTGAGAAGAAGGAAACCAAAGCCCCAGAGAGGACGGAAAGCAAACTCCCAGAAAAGAAATACAAACCTCCAGAAAAGAAGGAAACCAAATTCCCAGAGAGGAAGGAAAGCAAGGCCCCAGTGAAGAAGGACACCAAAGCATTAGAGAGGAAGGAAACCAAATTCCCAGAGAAGAAGGAAAACAAAGTCCCGGAGACGAAGGAAATCAAAAGCCCAAAGAAGGAAAGCAAAGCCACAGAGAAGAAGGAAATGAAAAGCCCAGAGAAGAAGGAAAGCAAAGCCCTAGTAAAAAGGGAAATCAGAATTCTAAAGAAGGAAACCAAATCTCCAGAGAAGAGAAGCAAACCTCCAGAAAAGAAGGAAACCAAATTCCCAGAGAGGAAGGAAATCAAAATCCCAGAGAAGGAAATCAAAGCACCAAAAAAGAAGGAACCCAAAGCCCTAAAGAAGGGGGAAGCCAAAGCCTGAAAGAAGGGAGGAACCAAAATCCCAGAGAACCCAGCTGAGCTGGAGAAGAACTCTTTATTTTATTCACACAACTTATTTTATACAGTTTGCCAAACCTAATGTGCAACTTTAGGTAGTTCATCGATTTCTTATTACTAGTTATGCCAGTTATTCTGTTGGATAATAAAATATATTTTACTTGTGCATCAAATCTCTCTGTTGTATTCTTTGTATTGTTACCTATTCTCTTCACTGATTCTCATGGGACAAATCCCTTGTTCTTGCAGGTGCATTTGTTTTTCACCCTCAGATCAGATTGTTCACCAAGTCTCATTCTCAAAATAACTTCACATGGGAACTTGTGACTGCTTAGCTGCACTTAGAAGAGATGACAGGCCAGCTGTTAATATAGCAGAACAAGGCCTGGTTTCATAAGGCCTTTCTTTTATCATTATTCTACCTGTCTCTGACATCTCCCCCTTTTTGTTCATTTAAAAAAGGCTCCTATGTTCTGATGTTGAAACAGCTCACTCTTGGGAGGGTATGATCTCATGAAGGTTATCACTCGTTATCTGTTAGATATGGGATAAGATACATAAAAGACCAATTCCAATCAACAAAACTTACCCAATTCTGTCAAGTCATTGACACAGGGTTTTGCAGCATGAGCAAACAAAAGAATAATGTCCAATGTCTCTTAGGGAAATGGAAAGAAATGACCATTGTTTCCAATTAGCTGAGAAGTAGGAGAAGGTCCATTAGCTGGAAATGTTGATCTTGGACATCACTGAATGTCCTCCTGGCAGCTGGAACAGGGAAGAACTGAAGAAGGTTGGGAGGAGCACTGTCCCATGATGATGCCATGAGGCTTTTGTTGGCCAATTGCCTCTGTCAGTTTCCAGGCACAGCTGTGTCTTGGCAGTCCTACTCCTGTTCCTGTTCTGGCCACAAAGGCTGCAAGGGGATGAGGTTATTTCTCTTTCCACTGGGCCTCATTTCTTCAGAGCTGATCAGTATCTGATGGAATGAACAGGTGACTGCTTTGAGCTGTTGGTGATAAAACACAGGCATCTCTTCTCCTGAAGTTAATGAATCAATTAGGCTTCCCTGTGGACACTCCATTGGGATTTAGATGGGATGACCTTTTTTCCAAGTTTCTAATGTAAATATTGCATGATTCAAAATGTTAGTCATCCAAATTTCTCATGTACATATTGCATTATTTGAATGTTCTTAAGGCGTTCATTCCTCTTCTTTTTTGTTTTTTAAGAATGAGATGCATGTCTTTTGTTATGAGTATGAAGAAACAGCGTAGTAAAATAATACACGTAGTAGACAAGAAACTTAGAGCAATTAGGAATAATTTAGATACAACGATCGGGAATATTTCAAATAGCGGACAAAACTAACAACATAGGTGGAATGAAATAAACAGAAATCTCTGAAATAATGTACCATCATCCCAGAGTCTGCAAACAGCTGACAAACCTCGATTCAGTGGGGACTTGGATAATTATTTCCAGATCATAATTCCCAAGCTCCCTTTAAAAATAGTTCAACTGTCATGTACAGATGGTGAAATTGCAAAGTCAAAGCAACTCCAATCTAGTTTTGATGCAGAAAACATCTGGGTCTGTTGGCAAATTCCTGTCCAGGTAGAGCTAAGGCCTGGCCACCACCCAAGCTCTAAGTGGGAGAGAATTCCCTAAATGTAATTTTAAACAAGGCTCCTAAGAATAGCACTTAGGAGTAAAGGTCTAGGGGTGAAAGAGGGATGAACCATCCAATAGCCGTCTCCTCCAAAATCTCCTCAGCATGGAGATGCTTTAAACACAGCAAACTGTTGGAGTGGTTCTGTAATAACAATTGGGACTGCATCTGATTGCTTAGAGTAGATGTCACAATACCATCAGTTTAGAGAAGACTTCTGACAAAGCTGAGATATCATTTCCTGGAACTCTGAAAAATACTTGAAAATCATGAGGCAGCACTAGGTCAAACCATGGAGCCCCAGTGCAGAGCCCAGCTAGAGGGGTAGTCTGGTCTAAGAGATACATGAGCAGCTAGAGAACAAAAGAAGGATCCTGAAATGACACGTGTCTTGTAGATAATTACACCAAAAGATGGTAAAACATATGAAAAGCTGGCTATAAAAACAGGAATAGAAACATGAATGTATTTATGACACAAAAAATGCAACAAAGGAAACACTGAACAGCTCACTCATAAAATTTATGATATCTCAGATTAAATAACACTCAAACCTGATATAAATTCCTTTCGACATCAATAGAGCTTAACAAGATGAACTCAATAAAACCCAGTCCTAAAAGGATTTCAAATTAATAAACATAATTTCATTATCACCTTAGTAGAACAAATAGCACACTCAAGAGAACTCAATGTTAATTACTATTAATACCGAACATAACTGGATCCATAAAAAGCTGGAATAGATCATTGCTGAAATGACGTAAAACTGAATCTTAACATTTATAAAATCTACCAAAATTTACTTAATAAAACTTAACCTTATTCAAGAAGGTAACTGAGCGTTACAATATTTGGCCTTAATTTAACAGAATTCAAATGAACATTCTTAAAAGTTATAGATATGACATGATGTAACTCAGTCTAAGGTTATTAACACAAAAAGACAACTTAAAGGTGAACAAGCTGTAAGTGAAATAACAGCATGATGGTCTGCTGGAGGGATTAAAGTTGTAACAAGCATATTAGAATTAGAAGTAAATCAGTTATGAGTAAAACCCATGGTAACTGCAAATTCCATGGAAACAGAAATTCAGTAAGACTTTTCAAAGTGCAGGGTTACTGGGAAATAAATATAATAATGTGCAATTTAGCATATTGCTGAACAACTCAACAGCTTTTAGTGACAGTATCTGGCATCATTTTATATGGCAAATGTGTTAGCATTCTTGTTAAAGAGATCAGACCATGTTAAAATTTGATAGGTAATAAGGCGCTGCATTTACCGCTTTTCAATCTCTCCAGTAACTGTAAAACTACATAAAACAATCAGAATTTAGTCAGAAACTAAAATAAACTTTTAAAAACCCTAGAGCACCACGTTTTCAAGGCACACAAACACAGCTCTGGGCCAGAGCAGGGCCTGTGCCGCCCACAGGGGAGAGGGAAGGCGCTGCCCAGAGGAAAACTATGGGGAGAACAGAGGCCATCTAAACTGCAATGACATAACTGTACACCTGTAAAGCTTCTCTCAATATTCACACAGTATGCATCCCTTAATTGCCAGAGCCAATCATCTCATTTTCCATCTCCCAGCAGGGCCCTGCGGCCGTGAATCCAGCCCGCCGGGGCTGGCCCGGCTCGGCTGCCACAGCCCTCCCGGGGCCGCTGCACCTCTGCTCCCCAAAACACTGCGGGGAAAAGAGCAGGGGAAAAGCAGCAACACACAACAAACCCTACAACCTGCACACAAAAGATAAACACAGAAGAGGCACAAGCTGCATTTTATTGCACATTCTGACAACAGTCACTGACTGAGAGTTGCATTTCCAAGGCCAAGATCTGTCTTTTGAGGTACCTCAAACTCAGAAATACCATTTTTACTAGATGTGTACAAGGCCAGGCCTCACTGGAGGCACAGCTTTTCTCGCAACTCTGCATCATCTTGAACTGAAAAAGAATTAAGCAGTGTGCTCATGAGTCTGGCATCTCAGCCAGAAAGGCCAGGTATTAGAGGGAAGAAGTCAGCCTACAAAATCTGATTATTTTTTCTCTTCCATTGGCCTGTCAATAATGATAATCAGAATATAATTCCACATGTTAACATGAAGGTGTTTGTATTTTCAGAAGCAGGAACATATCTATGAAGGCTTTTGAATTCTCTTCAAGGAGAAGGACATTTGAACCACTAACCCTTTCTTAATAGAGAGGCCCAGTTTAGCTTTTCACTGAAGATGTTAAACCCAAGGGCAGTTCATGCAATGCTGTCTTTACATGTCGCTGTAGAGACAGGCAAGCCACCTATTTCTTCATGCACAACAGCCCATCTTTATTCTTCACAGTTCATATTTCTATGGTTTTCTGAAGGCATTGTGTTTCATTTTAATTGCTTAGTAACTTAGTGCAACTCAGTTCATTGGTTAGTAGTTGCTCATGTAGGTGTCAGTCAAAACCTTTCCTCTCTAACGCCGTTTCCATTCTTGTCTCCTGCATAGAAGATGTGGGTAGAAGTCTTTCCTCTCACAGGTGCAAATTCCTTTCTCACAGGAACTTGTCAGGCTAGCTGTTAGCTGTACTTAGCCCAAGCAGCAGGCCTGAGCCATCATTTTACAAGGGTAACAAGGCTCTTCTTTTATAGGGTTTACCTATATGCAACATTGACATACGATTCTTTCAATCTTAAAGAATCATCTTTAATTTCTTTCACGTGAATTTTGACCTTTGTAATATTTGTATATGGTAGATTTGGAGTTCAAATCTGTTTTGAATCATGCCTTCATAGAATCCCAGACTCATGGAATCATTCAGGCTGGGAAAGCTGTGTGAGACCATGGAGTCCCAGCTGTGCCCGATGCCCACCTTGTCCCTGAGGCGACTCCGGCGTTTCAGGGTCTCCCTGGCCCTGGCTGCTGTGGGAGCCCAAGACAGAGAAGTCCAATTCAGCACGACCTGTCCGGGCCCCTCAGGCAGGCCCCGGAGCTGCAGGCAGTCTTAGCAAGCTCAGCTCTTCAGTGATTCTCAGCTCATTTGTGATTTCAGCTCTTGGCTTGCTGAGTGCCTTTGGCAGATGCTGGCAGAGAGAGGAGAAGGCTGTGTGAGGTTCCACAGAGATGTCTTTATTGATGTCTTCTGACAAGGTCTCAGGGACAGCTCTTCTGCAGAACAGGGCAGAAGTAGGGCTTTATATAGGGTACAGGAGTTTTAGAAACAATCCAATAGTGAGGGTCGAGGCGAAAGTGAGCTGTGGGCTTAGAGAGATAAGCAAGGGTCTGAGGGTGGAAGAGGGGATTCTTAGGTCCAGTCATCATGACCAGGCATTTCCTGTCTTAGGCTGCTGAATGCCATGGAGGCATTGCAGGCCCTGGGCCTGCTACAACTCCACTTTCTGTATTTAGAAAAAAGGCCTATTTCTGTATTTAGAAATGGGGCACACTCTAGTTGAATGTCCAAAGCATTTACCTGTATTCCCATTTCTACTCGCTTCAGAGACCATTCTGGATTAACCAGCAGTCTCTGAGTTCTTGTTTTCTTCATAGCATACAGCCCAATTCTAGTAATCACAGGAACTATAGGCTGCACTTCTGCTTCTGGAATAATTGGCCTTTGGGTAGGAACAGCTTTCTTTTGTGTTAGTGGGGTAGTTCTGATCTTGTTCTTCTGATATTCAGTGCACACTTGAGTGATGCTAAAGTCAAGATCATACTCTCTTATTGCACACCCTTCTATTTTTAGGGCACTTACTCAAACATTTGTCACAGCATTCAGAGCTAATCTGAATGAGTTTCATGGGTGGATGGTAAGCCTCATGCAACCCACCTTGCACAAATGCATAGCTACATCCCCAAACATTTCTCCCTTCCCACAAACGTGCATTTGTGACTTTCAGGATCTCATTTAGGGCCCTACGAGAGTGGGGATCACAGGCCCTCCCTTGGCACCGGTACATCCCAGTTACGTTGTACCTGCGCGGTATCGCACTGGCTCCTGTTACAACCATGGCAATGGCTATAATAGTTACCACCTTCTCCATCATGTCCATGGTTTCTCTAAGTCCATATATTCACGGTTCCAGGTGAGCTTCAGCTTCAGTTCTTTGTCACCTGGCATCAGTTTCCAGAATTCCTCAGGGGCTTTCTTCACTTGGGAGTGATGGATCCAGGCCTGCTGTTCTTTGATCTTGATTGCAGTAAAGGTAGTGAGGAGCACCTGGAATGGTCCTTCCCACTGCAGTTCCAGGGTCTTTTCTGCCAAAGACTTAACATACCCATAATCCCCAGGTTGTACATCATGTACTGGTCCATCCAAATCTCTGTTTTGAGCTCCAGCCACATATTTTGCAGTTCCTCTCACTTGTTTATTCAGGGCTATCATATACTTGGGTAGGGTTTCCTCCCCTATTTGTGTAGGTGTGGCTCCTTCTTGAACTGCATATGGTCTCCCATATAATATTTCAAAGGGGCTCAATTTTTCCCTTGTCCTTGGTTTTGTCCAAATTGGCAATAATGCTAATGGAAGAGCCTGGGGCCAAGATAGGTTTGCCTCTTGTCCCAATCTCACAATTTGTTGCTTAATCAAATGATTCATCTTTTCCACTTGGCCACTCGATTGAGGATGATATGGGGTATGCAGCTCCCAGTCTATCCCCAGGTGGTGGCTAATTTCTTGCACAATTTTGGAAACAAAATGCGGCTCTCTGTCTGAGGATATGGTGGCTGGAACCCCAAACCTCGGGATTATTTCTTGCAACAGTGCTTTGCTTACCTCTCGTGCTTTAGCTGTCCTAGTAGGGAAAGCTTCTGGCCAACCTGAAAAGGTATCAGGCAATACCAAGAGGTAATGATATCCACCCTTCCTGGATAATTCTGTGAAATCGATTTGCCACTGTTGCCCAGGTCCGCAGCCTTTCCCAATTTGTCCAACTTTAGGCTTTGGGATGTTTTTAGGATTAGTTCAGAGGCAAAGACTACACTGACGAGTTACCTGTATTACTGTGCCCTGGAGTTTCCTGGCCATAATTTTTCCTTTCAAATTGTTGTACAGGGCATCTACTCCCCAGAGTGTTTTTTCATGTTCTTTTTGCACTGATGACCACAGCAAATAGGAAGGCGGTACAAGTTTCCCTTCCTCTGTTACAGCCTGTCCTTCTTGATTATAATTTGCTTTTTTTGCCTTAAAAAGTTTCTTATCCTTTTTATTGTACACTGGCTTACCTTCAATAGAAATGTTTCCATCTGGGATCAATGTTGCCTCCACTGTCTCCTCAAATACCTCACCTCTGGCTGCGTCTTTTGCCTCTCTGTCCACCAGCATGTTCCCTTCTTCCAATTCAGAGCTCACTTTTTGCTGTGCCTTAATGTGCATGATGGCTGCCTTCTCAGGTAGTTGTACTGCACCTAGTAGTCTCAGTATCTCTTGTGCATGTTTAATATTCTTCCCTTGTGAATTCAACAGTCCTCTCTCTCTCCAAATGGCTCCACGTGCATGAACCACCCCAAACGTGTACCTTGAGTCCGTGTAGATGTTAACCTCTTTTCCTTTTGCCAGCTCTAAGGCTCGAGTTAAGGTGATTATTTCAGCCTTCTGTGCAGAGGTGTTTGCTGGTGAAGACTCTATTACCTCTCTGCTTGTGGTAACCGCATATCCAGGGTGCCTTTTTCCACTGATGACATAGCTGCTTCCATCAGTGAACCAGGTCTCAGCATCTTCAAGTGGGGTGTCCTTCAGATCCGGGCAGCTGGAGAAAGTGGCTCCAGTGGTCTCCAGACAGTCATGGATCACTGCTTCTCCCATACTCCCACTGAGGAAGGAAGCTGAATTCACAATGTGAGTTACCACAATTTCAACACCATCTTGTTCTACTAGTATAGCTTGGTACTTCAGAAACCTCTGTGGGGAGAGCCAATGCCCCCTTTTGCCTCAAGGACTGCAGACACCGTGTGGGATACCAGCACAGTAATTTTCTGGCCCAGGGTGAATTTGTGTGCTTCCTGGATGTTCACTGCCACTGCTGCAACAGCTCTGAGACACCCTGGCCATCCTTTAGCTGCCGTGTCCAGCTGTTTGGAGAGATAGGCCACTGCTCTCTGGTACGGGCCTAAGTTCTCTGCTAATATTCCCAGGGCAATCCCTTGTTTTTCGTGGGAAAACAGGAAAAATGGTTCACTCACGTCTGGAAGTCCTAGAGCCGGAGCTGACATGAGGGCCTTCTTTAGTTGGTCGGAGGCTTGGGTTGCTTCTTTTGTCCACTGAAGATCTCTGCTCCCTTCCCTGATCAGGGCATATAGAGGTTTAACAAGTAACCCATAGTTAGAAATCCACAGGCTGCACCACCCTGTCATGCCTAAAAAGGTTCTCAGTTCCTTCAGTGTCTGAGGGCTCGGGGTCTGGCATATTGCTTCTTTGCCATCCTGCCCCAAGGTCCTTTGACCAGCACTCACCTCATAACCCAGGCAAATGACTGTTTGCCTCACCATCTGGGCTTTCTTCTGGGATATTCCATACCCGTGCAGGCCCAAACAGTTTAGGAGGCTTACCGTCCAGTGCACGCGTGTCTCCTGGGTCTGGGTGGCTGCTAGGAGGTCATCCACGTACTGCAGCAACTGCCCTTCTCCTGGTGGAGGTTTCCAAGACTCTAAATGCTTGGCAAGTTGCTCCCCAGATACAGTGGGAAGTTCTTGTACCCCTGTGGTAATACATACCATGTGAGCTGCTTCCTCCGTGCAGTTTTGGGGTTCTCCCATTTGAATGCAAAAATTTTCTGGCTGGCCTCGTAGAGAAGGAGGCAAAAGAAGGCATCCTTCAAATCTAAAATGGTAAACCAGGTTAGTTCAGGTGTTAAAGGAGTTAATAAAGTATAAGGGTTAGCAACTACTGGATACAAGTCTTCAGTTACTTTGTGAACAGCCCTTAGGTCTTGTACTAACCTGTATGACCCATCAGGCTTTCTTACTGGCAAAATGGGGGTATTGAAATCAGACTGACACTCTCTTAACAGTCCTATTAGCAAAAAGTTTTCTATGATTTTGCTAGTCCCTTCTCTGTCTTCCTTCTTTAGGAGGTATTTTTTAACCCTTACTTGTTGTTCCCCTTCCTTGAGCTTAATTTGTATGGGCAATGCATTCTTTGCTCTCCCTGGTATATTAGAAGCCCATACACCAGGGAATATTTGATCCATTATTTTCTTGAAGTTTTTCTCTTCTTCACTTACAATTTCAATTTGTTTGATTATTAACATTAGGCTTAACAGCTCCACATATTGTTGGTCCTTTACCTCCAAACTAATTTCTCCATTTTTCAATATTATTTTTGCATCCAGCTGCTCTAGCAGATCCCTGCCCAAAAGTGCAGCTGGAGCATTAGGCATATATAAAAATGGATGAATCTCCCATTGCTTTCCCAATTTATACTTTAATGGTTTGCAAAAATATGCTCTTTCAGATTGACCAGTAGCCCCCTTTACCATAACATAATCATTTGTTAGAGGTACAGGACCTTATTCAACACTGACAATGTTGTCCCTGTGTCCACTACAAATTCCACTTCCTTTTCCTTGTTCCCCAGTTTAACTACAACCAGAGGGTCCCCTAGGGTAGGGCCCTCCTGTCCTCCTCAGTCCTCCTTCACATGAGCAACCAGCCTTTCCCCCAACCCCCAATCGCTTTTTCTCTGTTCATCACCCCTTCTTCATTCTGGGCACTGGTTTTTCCAGTGTCCAAATTTCTTGCAAAATGCACATGGATCTTTTCCCACTCGGGGTGGTCCTTGTCTTGGCAGGTCTTGCTCACGTTTCTCCTTTTCTCCCGCCCTTACTACTGCTACTAATTTCTTCATCCCTGGTTTATATCCTCCCTCCCGATTACTAAACACTCTCCATGCTTCATCCAATAGAGTCTCCAAGCCTCAGCTATTTGGGCCCCGGATCTTCTGAAGTTTCCACCTGATATCTCCTGTAGATTGTCCGAAAAATAACTTTATTAGTTGTTGTATTCCTTCATCCAATCCAGAGTCCAGGGTGGTATATCGCCGCATCGTGTCCCAGAGGTGATCCAAAAATTCAGAAGGTGTTTGAGTAGGACCTTGTTTAACAGCATATAAGGCTGACTAATTTATGGTTTTAGGAATTGCTCATTCTAGTCCTTTTACTACAAAGTCTTGGTATCTCTTAAGCTGTGCCCATTCATCGGGTTCATTGGGATCCCACATCGGATCCTGAAGGGGAAACACATCTTTGATATCCTCTTGTGCTGCTGCACAAGTGTCTTCAGCTAAATCCTTGGCTACCTTCAAAAGCAACTGCTTCTCTGTTTCTGTTAAGGCATCAAGCAGTAACTGCATGTCTGCCCAATCAGGTAAATGCTGCTTAGCCATAAACTTCACCCTTTTAGCAACCCCTATTGGGTCATTCCCATAACCCTTAGCAGTCTTTTCCCAAGCCTCCACATCCACTGAGAAAAAGGGGACCTTAATCATCCTTGGTTCCCCATTAGAGGTTATAGCCTGCCTTAAGAGTGCTTGTATGACTCCTTTAGTTTGCTTTCTAGTTGTTTGTGGGGGTGGGTTCAGTCTGGTTTGCCTTCTGGCCCTTGATGCTATCAGACCTTGCAGGGAAGGCTCAGGACTTGGTTCAGATTCATCCCATTCACTATCACTACTAGGCAACGGTGGGTAAAGCCTCCATGGTTCCCTTAATTCAGGAGTTGGTGGGGAAACCCCTCCCTCAATTACTGTTTTTCCCAGGGCAGATGAACCAGAAGACAAGTTAGGGGAGGCTAAAGTTGGTGAGGATTCCAATTTTACTCGTTCCTCTACCCTGCCTCCTTCCTGCTTTCTAGGGGGTGGTAAAAGTGCCTCTACTGTCTCTTGTTCTAAGATCTCTGTTGCATGGAGCACGTTCTACAACACTGTTTCAGCTTTTCCCTGTTAGCTTTATTATCCTTCTCAAGAGCCAATACCAGTGGATCAGATGGAGGCCTAATCCCACAATCCCTTTGCCACTCAGGGGGATTTCAAAGGCTGAAAAACATAGCAGCATAAGTCACCTCTTGCCACTTCTATTCCCACCTAAGGAAAAGCATGAACTGTAATAGAGTCTCATAGTCCAGTGTACCATTTGCTGGCCATTTCACTCCTCCATCAAGTCTATAGAGTGGCCACCACTACGTGGAAAGTTTGACAAGTTCCCTTTTAGTTTCACTGCCACCATAGCCCACCAGCTCTTTCCAGTGTGTTAAGATACACCCTAAAGGGCTTCCTCTGGGAATCTCTTTGCTTTCATTTGCCCCCATGTTTAGGACCCTCTTTTCCACAATGTCTTTTGATCTTATCCCAGTTCTTAAATTTCACTTGGTATTCCCTTGGTACAAAAATATACTGGCAACACTCAACTCTAAGAATTTCCACTGCTTTCTTTAATGTTCCTGAAACCCCATTTTCCAACAACTCAAATATTTTACTGCTATCCCGTAACTCTTGACCAATTGCCAACAAAATTCATATAGTTATCTGGGCAGCCTTTTGTTCCTTTTTATAACAGAGAGACAAGTTCCAGTCTTAGGTATTAACCACCTGTACCCTTGCCAGACCCACGAGTCCTGACAGACAGCACACCGAAACACGATCCACAGATCACAGCAGCAATCTTTCCTTGGGCAGGGGAATACCCCTGAACCAGGTTCTCCATTCCTGTGCCTCCTGTTCCTGCTCATATAGTTGTGCTAGCAAACAAAAGGGATAAAACAGCTTGTTAATTAATTTTCTCCTTTTCTCTAAAAAAAGAAAGGGTTAGCAGGCCTTCAAAGGCAGGGTTCAGAGCAGCAGCTGTTAGGGAAAGAACTTGTAGTTCTACAAAAAAGGGGTGGGAAAACTCCTTTTGATTCAATCTAATGAAACCACACCATGTAGTTAGGTACTCCACCCAAGTTGCAGGTTACTAATAATTTATTAAATCAGGTCCTCTGTTAAGCTTTGCTCCAGGTGTATTCCTATTAAAATATGTTTAAAAATTGGAAGCAACTTTTCATACACTGTAGACAGTGTGCAGCTGAAAGCAAAGCGTATCTCTTGTCATGCTGTAACCAAAGGACAGATGGAAACCTTGCAAAGTATCAGTCAAGTTCTGGCAGAAATTTGACGATTCCACGCTGCACCAAGAGCTGTGTGAGTCACTACTATAACCCATTCCGAAGCTTTTTGGACTGCTAACCAAATTTCTCTCACCCTTTGGTGGAAAATGTTACAGAACACAGAGTTCAGCTGCGTATCTGGGCACCAAAGAAGTCTCTCAGCTACCTCTGCCAGCACTACTTCTGGGCTCTCTGTTTTCTGCATACAACCAAAGCCGCTAAACCGAATTTCCCCTTTCTTGCTGACAACCTGACTCCTAACACTAATAGTTTAGGCTCACAAAAAAGAAACAGACAGGGGTTTTTCACGACCCCAAACACAACAAAAGTTTTAACAAGGTCCTGCTGAAAATCACACAAACTTTGGCCAGGGCACAGCACAAATCCCTCCACAAGAATTGGGGGGGTGGGGGTAAACCATCAGCACTTTAAAATATTACCACACACTCTAGCAACTGCAAACCTCACATACCAATAAAATTATCAAAACACGCGCTCACCAAACTCTCGGGGTTTTACAGGGAGATAAAAAGAGGTATCCCAAGGCTACAAAGTCTGGACTCCCCTCTGGTTACCCAGGAAACAAATGACTGCCTGATCACCAGGACTGTGTCAGGAATAGTTGTGGGCTTTCCATTCACTCTTTTAACTACTAAGGAAACAAATTTAACTCACACAAAGCCTTTTTCACCTGACCATACATCAAATAAAAGTTTACATCCAAAAACACATGCTGTCCAAGCTCACACACAGCCTAATTCCCCTCTAACACAGTCTAAGCACAATACAAACACTTGAAATCAGTCCGCTCTCCCAAACAAAAGTGTCAGTGTTCCTCCACAATCAGGCAGGGATTTCAAAGACCTTTTACAAATTTAAGCTTACAAAACTCCCAAAAACACTTACAAAGGTTAATAACACATGCCAAATCACACAAATGATAATGCTTACAACACAAACTCTCACAAACCACAACAAATACGGTGCATCTACAACCTAAACACACAAAATCACAAAACCACCAAACAAACACAGATCCAATTACAATACACACACACACACACACACACACACACACACAACGCTGGGGGCACAACCAGGATTGTCTGCCACCCACAATGGGACCCTTCACAGCCCAAAGATTCGGACTAACCACCCAAATGACGAGTCACTGAGGTGCACCTTTAAACTACAAATTGAAACCAGAGCCACCCCTGCTCCAATCCCAATTCACAACACCATAGCCATTGTCTCCACTACGAGACACGGACTACCAGAGCCCTGGTCCCCACTGCGGCACACGGGTTACCAGACCACTGAGGCGGGACGTCTCCCGCGTCCTATTAACTGCTGATATAATAAGGTACCTTTCCCTAAAGAGAAACATACCTTTTGTCCGTGGTTCCAGCAGGACCTGGTCTTTCCCCACGTAGGCAGCAGGATCACAAGATCCTCCTTCCCAGAAATTCCTGGGTGGGTGCCCAGAGGGGTCCCAGACCCCCACTGGCCCCACGGCCAGAGAGTGCAGGATGTCCTGCTGCAGTCACCAAAGTGATTTATTAAAAAAATATGGATATTGATCTAGCACCGATATCCAACTGTGACGGACAAAAACTCTCTAACAGTTTAAAGCTAGAAAGTGTATGTTTATTGCAATGCTGGGTGGTGTGTGGGATAGCTCCCAAATGCACACTGCAATTTACAGGTGATTACAGAGTCCTGTCATCCATACAACTACTGAATACCCAAAATACAAATACATATTCATAATTTTGGTACATCCCATTCCCCGTTTCATAGGCTAATTAGTTCAAAATCTATTAGGCATACGTAGTTTGTTCTTTGAAATGGGTCGGGGTCCCTTTCATGGGAAGGGTCCCAAAATGAGGAAGTAAATGAAGTCTTCCTCATTCTGACCTTACTACCTTTTCAATGCAAATATGACAAATGAACCCTTGGCAGAATTCCCATTCCCTGGCTTCAACTGGTTTCAGAACACAGGAGGCCCACAATTGTCTTATGTTCCTAAAAGCTATCTGTCAGTTTCTATAGTCTTCATTATAAACCCAGCTAACCAAACATTGTGTTTGATTAGCTGGGTTTATAATGAAGACTATAGAATGATTGACAAGCAATCCATTATTAGTTAATTACTAACTCTTACCTTCATCAAGGCCTACCTGTTTATTTTAATTAATTACAATAAAGCTTATCTCTAACTAAAATCTTAGCTCCTCTAAAATGTCTAACTTCCTTAAAGTTTATGTTTCAAATCCAGCCTCTTGCCATGGTGCTCTTGGGTCTTCCTCTTCAAGATGGGGGTCCCACAAGGTGTGGCCATCAGGGGGTGACTTACGGGGTGCAGGTCGTGCTGTCCTGTCTTGGTTTGGAAAGCCAGGTGTCTGCTAAGGAAGGCAGGAACCTCCCCTGAAATGGAAAATGGAAACTCCTTCCCTCTGAATTGTTATAATTCTGAATTAAGGGGCTCTCAGGCAAAGCTATGGGAATTGGAATTCTTTTTTAGCAAAAATTAAAAATACAAAGGCAATAGCAAAAACCAAAAAAAAAAAACCAAAACCACTGACAGAGTCAGAATACAACCTGACACCCTGTGGGTCAGGGTGCTGGCAGCAGTCCCATTGAATGGTGGCTGCAGCCCTCCTGCAGTGACAGGTGTGGCTCTGTTGGAGCAGGGATCCTGGAGAAGGGTGGAGTTTTCCTCTGAAGGTCCAGTGGTGGTGTAGATGGGCCTGGTCTTCCTCTGGCAATCCAGTGGGAAAAGGTTGATCCTCTGGCAATCCAGTGGGAAAAGGCTGCTGCAATGTTCCAAACTCAGATTCTATCCAGGAAGAAATGCTTGGCTCCTCCCGCTGGGCAGAGCATCTCCCAGTGGCATGATGTTATTTTATCAGCCATGCAGTAGCACTCAATGGCCCATTAACAGAAGGTAATTAATAATTAATAATTATTGACAGAAGCTATCTCCTGGATGAAGGATTGGTTGTGGAAGAGATAAACTGCCCAATGAACAGAAGATAAGTGCTCCACTTCTGACAGATGGCAAACAGAACACACACTTAGCTTGCAATCCAGGACATGTTCTCACTGGCTGCCCCCATTCTCCAGAGTCCATGGTGCCCAGGGAGGCTGCAGCTGCCGGTGCCGGGAACAAACGAGACGGGTCTTGGTTTCAGAAGGCTCCAGAATCCATTTCTTACCCCCAAAAGACAGGGCAAAGGCAGGTGCCCCCTCAAACACCTATGAAATGGTGAGACTTTAGAGATCGCTGATCAATGTCATTCATTTAACACAGTTTGGGCTGTTTTTAAGGGATAAAGATGAATCAGAAGAAAATCAAGGCCAAACCAAAAGGACAAGCAGCCAGGTGTGTTCCCAGCATGGATCAAAGGGAATGTGGGTCACCAGGGCTGTGCCCAGCGTGGGTCCTGCAGTGGGGGATGGAGCTGGAGCAGCGCACAAAGCTCTTCCCGCACCCGGGGCACTCGCAGGGCTTCCCTCACCGGTGCCTCCGTTGGTGTTGGGTCAAGTTAGAGCTGCTGGAGAAGCTCTTCCCACACTGGGGACATTCGTAGGGCCTCTCCCCGCTGTGGATGCGCCGGTGCCTGACAAGGTGGCAGTTCTGCCTGAATCCCTTCCCGCAGTCGGGGCAGCAGAAGGGCCTCTCCTCCGTGTGACTCCAATAGTGCAGGAGGAGATGGGAGTGGGTCCGAAACCCCTTCCCACACTTGGAACACTCGTAGGGCCTCTACCCAGAGTGGATCTTTTGGTGGACAATCAGGCTGGAATGCTGCCTGAAGCTTTTCCCACACTCCCCACACTCGTAGGGCCTCTCCCCAATGTGGATTCTCTGGTGGCAGAACAGACTGGAGCTCTGGCTGAATCTCTTCCCACACTCCCCACACTCGTAGGGCCGTTCCCCAGTGTGGGTCCTCTGGTGCTGGATCAGATTGATGCTCTGCCTGAAGCTCTTCCCACATTCCTCACACTTGTGGGGCCTCTCCCCAGTGTGGATGAGCCGGTGTCTGACAAGATGGGAGTTCCGCCTGAAGCCCTGCCCGCAGTCGGGGCAGCGGAAGGGCCTCTCCTCTGTGTGCGTGCGCCGGTGCATGAGGAGATCAGAGCTGGTCTGAAACCTCTTCCTGCACTGATCACACTCGTAGGGCCACTCCCCAGTGTGGGTCCTCTGGTGCCTGATCAGGTTGGAGCTGTGCCTGAAGCTCTTCCCACACTCCTTGCACTTGTGGGGCTTCTCTCCATCAAGAACCTCCTCATGGACCACCAGCTCCGACCTCTGGCTCCATCTCCGGCCGCCTTCCCGGCCCAGGCTGGCTCTTTCCCCCTCAGATCCCCGCCATCTGCGTTTGGAGCCCCTCCTCGTGTGGCATCTCCGGGGCTTTTCCTCCCCGTTGGGTTCCTGCACCGTGGAGCCGCTCAAAACGGCCTCTGCCACGAGGTTCTGCTGTGCTGGGCTGGGAGATGCAGCAGGAGAGAGAGGCAAAGGGGCACTGACTTCCTCCTCACCTGACTCCATGTCCAGGGACATCTTCCTCTTCCTCACTACCTCACAAGAAGTGACAATGGGAAATCCTGGTTTGGGGAAAACAAGGGATGAGCATGTTGAGTTTGAAGGTCTTTCGGCCCAAGTCCATCTCTACAAGTCACCAGCGACCTAGGCTGCAGAAAACCTCCCAAACACCAAGATTCAGTGCTGAAAAACCCTCCCCAGGAGTTCCCCACCCCTGCTCCCTCCCCTCTGCTCTTTGGGAGTTTCCCCTGTCCCAGGTGCTGGGGTCATGCTTGCATTGGGGGTCCCCCTTCTCCTCGGTGCCCGCCCTCCCCAGCCTGCTGGCAGTCCCAGCAATCCCAAAAGCTGCCCCCTCTTCGCTCCCCATTCAGGGATGCCGGGCCTTTTTGGGCTCCCTTCTCCCCTCATGCTCTGCTCTGGGCTGCAGGGGCTCCAAGGAGTCCCCCCTGCCCCTCTCCAGCCTCTGCAGGCTCCCGCCAATGGCGGCGCTCCCCCCCTCTCTGGGCTCCCCACTTTGGGCTCCTGGGGGACACAGGGCTCTGCTCCTCCAGGCTGCCTCTGCCGCCAGCCGCCACCCGCCACCCCCCGATGTCCCCACAAGGGGCCTTTTCCGCTCAGCCTTGCACTTCTTCATTCTCCAAACATCCCCCCAAAAAAATCCCAGCCCAGGGACCCCCCGGGATATCTGGGCCGAGCTCCCCCTCCCCGCTCACCAGCGCCATGGGGGCGATGATCCCACAGGTGGGGGCTGCGAATGCACGGAGGGCTCGACCGCGTGCTTCCTGCTGCTCAGCCTTGATCTGCCTCTGTCCCTCCTCTTCCTCTTCCTGCCCCTTCTCCTATTCCATCCCCCCGCCTCCTCCTAATCCTTCACCTCCCTAACCACACTTCCTTCTCCTTCTGTGGCTGCTCTCTCTCCGCCTTCCCCCTCCTCTTCCATCTCCCCTCCCACCCTCCCGCCTCCTCCTCCTTCATCCCTCCCCTTCCCTCCCTCCTCCTCCTCCCGCAGCAGCAGCGACCCCCTCGCTGCCCCGTTCCCGGAGCCCTCGCAGCCCGCGGCAGGAGCGGGGCTGGAGCCGGCACAGCTCGGCACGGGCAGCGCGGGGCTCTCGGCTGCTCCCGGCCGCTGCGGAGAAGGGGGGAAGCCGGCCCGGGCAAAAGGAGAGGCAAACTGCGACAACTGGGGGCCCCACATCCAAACTGGGCCCTGCTGGGGAGCCTGCCTGGGCACTGCCAGCCCTTGGGGCTCCTCTCGGCACAGCCGGGAGGGGGGAACGCACAGAGGGCTGCGGGATCCCAGCGCTGGCAGCACTGCCAGGGACTGGGCTCTGCTGGCATCATACTGGGAGTGACTGGGACTCTACTGGGTTTGTTCTGGGATCATACTGGAATCACACTCGGACTATACTGGGTTTGTACTGATATCATTCTGGGATCATGCTGGGAGTGAGCAGGAGCCTGCAGAGGCAATTGAGACCATGGTAGGGGCAAATGGGATCTACTGGGAGTGACTGGCTTTATGCTGAGGGTGACTGGGAGCAACTGGGAGCAACTGGGATCATGACAGGAGCAACTGGGAGTGGCTGGCTGTGTGCTGGGAGGGATTGGAAACAACTGGGCTTCTACTGGGATCAACTGGGGTCACGCTGGAGGTGACTGGGATCATCCTGGCAGTGAGTGCCACTGCACTGAGGCTGACTGGGAGTGCTTGGCAGCAAATGGGATCATACTGGGGAATAATGGGAGGGACTGGGAACCTGCTGGAGGGACCTGGCATACACTGGGAGATACTGGGAGTGACTGGAACAAAAGGGAGGATGAAAGAGAGCCACTGGAACCATGTGGAGCACAACTGGTTCATACTGGCAGGGACTGGGAGCACACTGGGCTCATCTCTGGATCATACTGGGAGGGACTGGACTAATACTGGGAGAATCTGAGAGCGACTGGGAACACACCCTGCACATCATCCCCCATACTGGGCCTGACTGGGAGCAACTGGGATTATACTGGGAGCACACTGGGAGGGCTGGCATGTGACTGGGATCCAGCTGGAGCTTACTGGGATCATATTGGGGTTGAAAGGGAGTGACTGGGATCACACTTTGGCCTACTGGGAGCACCTGAGAGAAACTGGGATCATGCTGCAAGCAAACTGGAGGAACTGGGCAGGACTGGATGCATGCTGGAGGCAGCTGGGATATTCTGGGCATGACTGGGGGATCACACTGGGAGAACTGACACCTTCCTGGGGCCACTGGCAGCGCCTGGAAATGACTGCAGACATGCTGGGACATACTGGGAAATGTTGGGGGGTTTTGTGGATTTTGGGGGTTTTATTGGTGCTTTGGGGGGGGGGGGTTGTTCTGGGGATGTTTGGGGGTTTATTGAAAATTTTGGGGTTTTTTTTGTATTTTGGGAGGTTTTACTGGGATTTTGTTGGGGGTTTTTTGGGATTCTCAGAAATTCTGGGAGTTTTATTGGGATTTTTAGGAGATTTTCAGGCATTTATTGGAATTGTGGGGCCATTTAGTGGGATTAATTGGGGATTTGGGTTTTTTGGCAATTTGTGTTTTTGGGGAATTTTCGTGGGATTTGTGGGGTTTTTTGGGTTTTTTTGGGTGTTGTCATGATTTCTTTGGCTGTTGGGGGGAGATTTTATGGGATTTTTATTATTTAGGGGACATTTTTGGGGGATTTGCGGGGTTTCATCGGGATTTTGGGGGTTCATGAGATTTCAAAAGATTTTGTGGGGTTTTATTGGGATTCTAGGGTGTTCTGATGGGATTTTGTGAGATTTATTTCAGATTTCATGAGTTTTATTGGGACTTTTGGGGCTTTTAAGGAGATTTTGATGCCTCCCAGCCCTTCCGCAAACCCTGGGACAACCCCAAAGACCCCAGACCCCCAAATCCCCCACAAATTCCACTAAAAATCCCAAATTCCTCAAGAAATTAAAATAAGATCCTCCAAAACCCCAGAGAATCCCACCAAATCCAAGTGAAACCCACCCAAACTCAAAAAAACTCCCCAAAATTTCACTAAACCCCCTCAAAAATCAACCCCCAACCCCAATAAAATCCCCAAAATCCAAAACTCCCCAAATCCACAAAACCCCCAAAATCCCATAACCCCCCAAAACCCAATAATTCTCTCCAAAACCTCTTTAATTCCTCCTGAACTTCCATCAAGTACTCAATAAAGCCCTAAAGAAGCCCCAAGATAATCCCCCAAAACCCTCCTAAAATTCATCAAAATTCCCCAAAATCCCAAAATTGCCCCCCAAAATCCCCCCAGAGTCTCTGGGGCCATCCTGGGTCAGGGGCACCGGCCGGTGGAACAGGAGCCACCTCAGGGGCCCTCGGAGCTCTGTGGGGAGGGGGCACCATGGCAGACCCCCAGAAACGGGAGGGGGGGGTGGAACCCCTGTTGTGCCCCCTCGCCCCGAAACCCCCAGACCCCGGTTCAGGGGGGGCCTGGGACCCCCCGGGACCCCCAAATCTCCCCCGGGACCCCTCCGGGAGCCCCAAACCCCCCCAAGGTTGGCCCAGGATCACCCTGGACCCCCAAAACCTTCCCGGGACCCTCAGACCCCCCAGTTCCCCACAAAATTGACCCCAGACCCACCTGAGACCCCCCTCAAATCCATCAGACTGCCCCAAATCCCCCTCAGACCCCTCAATCCCCCCCAAACCCTGGGAAATCCCCTCACACTCCGCTAAATCCCCCCAGATGCACCTCAGAACCCCCCAGAGCCCCCCAGCTCCTCTCACAATCCCCCAAAATCCCCTCAGACCCTCCCAATTCCCCTCAGATCCCCCTAAACCCACCTGAGAACACTCCAGACCCTCTCAAGCTGCCCCCAAAGATCCCCAAAGCCCCCTCAGACCCCCTCACTCACCCCCAAACCCACCGCACACCCCCTATTTCCCGTCAATCTCCCCAAAATCCCCAATTTCTCCTCAGACCGCCCCAAACCCCCCCAGTTTCCCCTCAGCGCCCTCCTCAGCCGCGCGCGCCTCTGAATCTCCCGCCTCCGCCGCGCGCGCCGGCTCCCCAGCCAATAGCGGCGCGCCCCGCCCCGAACCAGCCAATGAGGGCGCGGCTCCCCTCAGCAGCGCCCGCCTCCCCGCGGCGCTGCAGCCAATCAGAGGCGAGCCGCAGCGGCGGTGCCGTGCCGGGCGCTGCAGAGAGCGGGGGGCGGCGCTGGGAGCGGCCGGAGCGCTCCGGGAGCTGCTGAGGCGGCCGGGACAGGGCCGGGAGCGGCTGAGAGGGGATCGGGGGGGCGTGGGAGGGTCCGGGGGGCTGGGGGGGCTTTGGGGAGGGTTCCGGGGTGTGGGGCGGGGTCTGGGGAGGGGTCTTGGCTGGGGGATCGTGAGGTGTCAGGGAGGGTCTGGGGAGGGGTCCTGGGGCACTGTGGGGGGATCTGGGGGTGGGGAGGGGTCCTGAGAGGGGTCTCGAGGGGGGTCCTGGGGGTGCTGGGGGGACTTTGGGGTTCCAGGGTGGTCCTGGGCCAACCTTGGGGGCTTTTCAGGGGGATTTGGGGTTCCCGGGGGAGATTTGGGGATCCTGGGGGTTCCCAGGCTCCCCCCCGTCCCGTTTCTGGGGGTCTCCCATGGTGCCCCCTCCCCACAGAGCTCCGAGGGCCCCTGAGGTGGCTCCTGTTCCACCGGCCGGTGCCCCTGACCCAGCACGGCCCCAGAGAGTCTGGGGGGTTCTGAGGGGCAATTTTGGGGGGCATTTTTGGCATTTGGGGGCAATTTTGGGAGGGTTTTTGGGGATTTTGGGAGGGCGTTTTTAGAGCTTTGGAGGGTTTTGATGGAAGTTGAGGGGGTATTATTGGGGATTCAGAGAGAATTATTGTGTTTCGGGGTTTATGGGATTTTGGGAGTTTTGTGGCTTTGGGGAGTTTTGGATTTTGGGGATTTTATTGGGGTTGGGGGTTGATTTTTGAGGGGGTTTAGTGAAATTTTGGGGAGTTTTTTTGAGTTTGGGTGGGTTTCACTTGGATTTGGTGGGATTCTCTGGGGTTTTGGAGGATCTTATTTTAATTTCTTGAGGAATTTGGGATTTTTAGTGGAATTTGTGGGGCATTTGGGGGTCTGGGGCCTTTGGGTTGTCCCAGGGTTTGCGTAATGGCTGAGAGGCATTAAAATCTCCTTAATCTCCTTAAAATCCCCAAAAGTCCCAATAAAACTAATGAAATCCGAAATAAATCTCACAAAATCCCATTAGAACACCCTAGAATCCCAATAAAAGCCCACAAAATCTTTTGAAATCCCAATAACACCCAAAATCCTAATGAAACCCCACAAATCCGCCCCAAAAAATGTCCCCTAAAAAATCTTGCAAAATCTCCCCCAAGACCCAAAGAAAGCAGAGCAACACCCAAAAATCCCAACAAAACTTCTCTAAATCCCACCAAAACTCCCAAAAAACCCCAAATTGCCAAAAAACCCAAATCCCAAATACATCCCACTAAATGCCTCCAAAATTCCAATAAATACCTCAAAATCTCCTAAAACTCCCAATAAAACCCCCAGAATTTATGAGAATTGCAAAAACCCCCAACAAAATCCCAGTAAAACCTCCCAAAATACAAAAAAAAAACCAACCAAAATTTTCAATAAACCCCCAAACACCCCCAGAACAACACCCCCCAAAGCGCCAATAAAACCCCCAAAATCCAAACCCCCCAAAATCCAGAAAAGCCCCCAACATTTCCCACCTTGTCCCAGCATGTCTGCAGTAATTTCCAGGCGCTTCCAAGGCCCCAGGAAGGTGTCAGTTCTCCCAGTGTGATCCCCCAGTCATGCCCAGAATATCCCAGCTGCCTCCAGCATGCATCCAGTCCTGCCCAGTTCCTCCAGTTTGCTTGCAGCATGATCCCAGTTTCTCTCAGGTGCTCCCAGTAGCCCAAAGTGTGATCCCAGCCACTCCCTTTCAATCCCAACATGATCCCAGTAAGCTCCAGTTGGATCCCAGTCACATGCCAGCCCTCCCAGTGTGCTCCCAGTACAATCCCAGTTGCTCCCAGTCAGGCCCAGTATGGGGGATGATGTGCAGGGTGTGTTCCCAGTCACTCTCAGATTCTCCCAGTATCAGTCCAGTCCCTCCCAGTATGATCCAGAGATGAGCCCAGTGTGCTCCCAGTCCCTGCCAGTATGAACCAGTTGTGCTCCACATGGTTCCAGTGGCTCTCTTCCACCCTCCCTTTGGTTCCAGTCACTCCCAGTTCCTTCCAGTATGATCCCATTTGCTGCCAAGCACTCCCAGTCAGCCTCAGTGCAGTGGCACTCACTGCCAGGATGATCCCAGTCACCTCCAGTGTGATCCCAGTTGATCCCAGTAGAAGCCCAGTTTTTTCCAGTGACCACCAGCATGTTCCCAGTCACTCCCAGTTCCTCCCAGTTGGGTTTTTTGGGGGATGTTTGGAGAATGAAGAAGTGCGAGGCTGAGCGGAAAAGGCCCCTTGTGGGGACATCGGGGGGTGGCGGTGGCGGCTGGCGGCAGAGGCAGCCTGGAGGAGCAGAGCCCTGTGTCCCCCAGGAGCCCAAAGTGGGGAGCCCAGAGAGGGGGGAGCGCCGCCATTGGCGGGAGCCTGCAGAGGCTGGAGAGGGGCAGGGGGGACTCCTTGGAGCCCCTGCAGCCCGGAGCAGAGCATGAGGGGAGAAGGGAGCCCAAAAGGGAGCCCAAAAAGGCCCGGCATCCCTGAATGGGGAGCGAAGAGGGGGCAGCTTTTGGGATTGCTGGGACTGCCAGCAGGCTGGGGAGGGCGGGCACCGAGGAGAAGGGGGACCCCCAATGCAAGCGTGACCCCAGCAGCTGGGACAGGGGGAACCCCGAACAGCAGAGGGGAGGGAGCAGGGACGGGGAATTCCTGGGCAGGGTTTTCCAGTGCTGAATCTTGGTGTTTGGGAGGTTTTTCTGGAGGTCAGATGGCCGGTGAATTGTAGAGATGGACGTGGGCTGAGGGACCTTCAAACTCAACATGCTCGTCCCTTGTTTTCCCCAAACCAGGATTTCCCATTGTCACTTCTTGTGAGGTAGTGAGGAAGAGGAAGATGCCCTGGGACACAGAGTGAGGTGAGGAGGAAGTCAGTGCCCCTTTCCCCCTCTTTCCTGCTCCATCTCCCAGCTCAGCAGAGCAGAACCTCGTGGCAGAGGCCGTTTTGAGCGGCTCCACGGTGCAGGAACCCAACGGGGAGGAAAAGCCCCGGAGATGCCGCACGAGGAGGGGCTGCAAACGCAGATGGCGGGGATCTGAGGGGGAAAGAGCCAGCCTGGGCCGGGAAGGCGGCCGGAGATGGAGCCAGAGCTTGGAGCTGGTGGTCCATGAGGAGGTTCCTGATGGGGAGAAGCCCCACAAGTGCTTGGAGTGTGGGAAGAGCTTTAGGTGGAACTGCCAACTGATCAGGCACCAGAGAACCCACACTGGGGAACGGCCCTACGAGTGTGATCAGTGCAGGAAGAGGTTTCAGAGCAGCTCCCATCTCCTCGTGCACCAGCGCACGCACACAGAGGAGAGGCCCTTCCGCTGCCCCGACTGCGGGCAGGGCTTCAGGCGGAACTCCCATCTTGTCAGACACCGGCGCATCCACACTGGGGAGAGGCCCCACGAGTGTGAGGAATGTGGGAAGAGCTTCAGGCACAGCTCCACCCTGATCCGGCACCAGAGGACCCACACTGGGGAACGGCCCCACGAGTGTGGGGAATGTGAGAAGAGCTTCAGCCGGCGTTCCAGCCTGATTGTCCACCAAAAGATCCACACTGGGGAGAGGCCCTACGAATGTTCCAAGTGTGGGAAGGGGTTCCAGATCCGATCCCATCTCTTCCAGCACTATCAGAGTCACACAGAGGAGAGGCCCTTCTGCTGCCCCGACTGCGGGAAGGGATTCAGGCACAACTCCACCCTCGTCACCCACCGGCGCATCCACACTGGGGAGAGGCCCTACGAGTGTCCCCAGTGTGGGAAGAGCTTCTCCAGCAGCTCTCACTTGACCCGACACCAACGGAGGCACCGGTGAGGGAAGCCCTGCGAGTGCCCCGAGTGCGGGAAGAGCTTCGTGCGCTGCTTCAGCTCCATCCCCCACTGCAGGAGCCACGCTGGGCACAGCCCTGGTGACCCACATTCCCTGTGATCCATGATGGGAACACACCTGGCTGCTTGTCCTTTTGGTTTGGCCTTAATTTTCCTCTGATTCATCTTGAAAAATGCCAATCGCTTGTTCTAAAATTTTGAAATTTTAATAATAATAAAATAGTTATGAAAATAGTAATAATAATTAGAGCTATAAGAACTTGGACAATTAGAGTTAGGATAATAAAGGACCATAAAAAGCGTGGAATTACAGACGTCTTGGTGTGTTTTGCACTCTGCCACACAAAAGCATGCCTCGCAAACAAGGGATTAACCCTTGAAAGCAATAGCCTGTTGCACATTCATATATCTCATGATCACATGATTCAAAAATTCTTTTTAAACAAAGGGTGTTTTCTGGTTATTGTCAACTTCACCCCTCATTTTGTCCATCAATATTTTGGCTCCTCAAAGTCTGTTTTTTTCCAATAGGGAGGCAATAATTATTCTCTTGGGATTTTGGTGTCTTGTTGCTGTTATTTCAGTGCAAAGAATTTCTAGATTATCTTATCCATTCCTTGATCTAGTTAGAAAACGTATCTTACATTGCAGTTTCTATTTTAATATTGTGTTATAGCCTAAAACTATATTTACCACACTACGTAAAAAGGATTAATACAGTACTACAAATTAATACAACATAACTTTCCAAGACAACACATACAGTATACCTTTTAATATTTGCAAGGAGTCCGTCATATAATATGCATTTTTCACAATCCTCCCTCTTTCTTTTTCTAAATCATTTGGCTTGAGCAATATTCCTTGTTTTCTAGCCTTCATTATTCGCTCATTTTTTTCACAAATCAATCTCGCTTCTTTGAAGGGGTCTTCTGAATTTCTTTGTTTCTTTAACACCATAATCCTTTGCGCTGTTTTAGATGTAGTCATCTTTTGGTCCATGGGCATGGTCACTACTTGCAGGCCTTGAACTGCACTGGTGATGAGCCAAATGAAACAGCATCAAGCAAGGAAGAAATATTAGAGCAGCTATAGCTCATAAAAGGAAGAAGCCTAACTTCTTCTGAATCATGATTTTAAAGGGTCAAGATTTTAGTTGAGTGTTTGAACCAGTTCATAATGAAGTTAGATACACCAACACTAGGTTAATGATTATTAGATGCTTAACCTAAAGCTAATTGTTATACTATGAGCTCATTTGTAGAAGGAAGTGGAGCAAGTGAACCATTAGAGGAACATACTGAAACCAGTAGAACAATGCCCGTCACCTGGACTCTGTAGCAATCCATCATGAAGCAGGGAGCCTTGGATGGTGCCAGAGGGTCACAGAGAGCTGATGAAGACATTCCTGACTTCAGCCCTTAAGACCACTGACCCAGTTGGAGACCACCGACCCAATTCCAGAGAAGAATTGCGCAGGCGTGAAGGACTAATGACCTCATTTTAATACAGAGCAGGGAGGGGAGGTGCTGGGTTTTGCATATGTATTATTTTGGGAAATAGAAGGCAAAAATCCTTGTACAACACTGTCACACATTTCGGGAACAACTGCCCCATGCTGCCTGCCAGCGTAATAAACACACCACTTTCTAACTTGGACTAGTTAGAAAGTCTTTGTGCATGATTTTCAGTTTTAATGATTCACCATGATGCCCCAGAGTGTCACAATGTTATCCTTGGTTTCATTGGACCCTTCATCCCATGGAGATCCACAGTGTTCACTGTAGCCCCCTTGATTCCATGAGGCCCTGCCATGCCATAATGGCCCCTTGGTTCCAGTGGGTCCTAAAGTGTCAGAGGAGTCTCCATTGTTCCATGAGCCCCCCCAAAATCACTGTGGTCCCCTTGGGTCCACAGGGCCCCACAGTGTAACAATGGACTCTTGGTTCCATGAGGTTCCTCAGTCACAATGGTCTCCTTGGATCCACAGTGTCACAACGGGCCATTGGTTCAATGTGGCCCCAGTGTGCCAAAATGGATTTTGGTTCCATGAGGTTCTGCTGTGTCACAATGGACCCTGTGTTCCATGAGTGTGCACAGTGTTGCAGCTGACTCTTTGGTTCCATGAGGCCCTGCCGTCACCAAACCTCCAAAATATCCGAATAAGGCTCCTTAATATAATTTGCTCTTTAAGAGGGGATCATTTATTCAGGCCTGAGGTTTAGTGAGGGATAACTCCTAACCTTATGTGGACATGTAATTCTACCAGTGTGTGCTTATATAGAGTTGCTAAATGTGTATTACAATTTACCCATGTCCATAAAACCCACCCCAAGTTCCCAGTTTCAGTCCTTCTTTTTTCTCTGCATTCTTTGGCCAGATGTCCTCTTCTCTTCCAACCATCCTTGCTGGGAAAGCAGCCCCTGCATGCCTTGTTCCTGTGCTAAAAGTTCACAGGCATGGTAAAAATTGAATTAGCCCTTTTGGTATCAGGGCCAAGGCTTTGTGTGGCAGGCAGAGGCAGGCAGGAGGCAGAGCTGTCAGCAAAGGAAGGGGCCAGCCAGGTGGGGCAGCGGGGGATGAGGACAGCCTGCAGGGACAGAGGCCAGGGCAGGGACACCGTAGGACAGCCTGGGCTGCACAGGGCACAGGGATGGGAAGCAGCTGCAAGGCCCTGACAGAACCACCTTGGGCAGCACTTTGGCCATGGCTGCTGGCCCTGGGCCTGAGCCAGGAGGGGACAAGTGACCCTGGCAGCCCTGGGGCCTCATGGCCTCCTTGTCCCTGCCCAGCAGCCTGGCAGGGGCCACCCCATGGTGCTGCCCTTGGCATTGCACATCCCCACATGCCAGTGCCCATCCCGGGAAGAGCCCTGAGCAAGGAGGGAGGGACAGGATCTGCCTGGCCAGGGGCTGGGGCTCAGGCCTTGGCCCTTTGCATTCCTGAAACACATCCAGGTTTGCTCAGCACCAGAGACTGAGCTTGCCTTGCTTGTCTGAAGCTGTCATCACTGCCTCCAGTGTTCTGCTCTATCTGGAACCTGGGGACACTCTCTCAGTCCTGTCCCTCACAGGATCTATTTAAAGTACAAGAACCTTCAGTATTTCAATGTCACTTTGAGCTCTTGAGAAGTTCTTTGAGCACACTCTGAGGGACTGAGTCTGATGCAAAGAGCACCAAAGCCCCAGAGGGTGATTAAAGTCCTGGTGCTGTGTCTGTGCTGCTGAGCTGGGCCGGGCTCCTGGCCCAGAGGCAGCTCCTGGCAAGGGCAGCGCTGCAGAGAGACAGCTCTGGCCAGGAGCAGCTCCTGGGCACAGCCCAGCAGGGCTGGGGCACTGCCAGGGCAGCTCAGGGACACAAGCAGGGCACAGACAGAGCTGACAGGGCTCAGCACTGGCAGGGGCTGGGGGATGTCCCAGAGGGGGCTGTGTCACAGCGGCACCTCTGTGGCTGTGTCATGGAGGCACAGAGCAGCTGTGATGTCAGCAAGGGGCTGTGTGACAGCACAGAGTGGGCTGTGTGACATCAGTGAGGGGGTTGAGACATCACAGAGCTAGCTGTGACATCATAGAAGGTGGTTGTGTGACATCAGAATGAGGGTTGTGACATAGAGTGTGACATCACAGATCAGCTATGTGATGTCACAGATCAGCTGTGTGATGTCACAGAGAATGCTGTGACATCACAGGGTTACTGTGACATCACAAAGCTGCTCTGTGACATCACATAGCAGGCTGTGTGACATCACAGGTGGCTGTATGAAATCACAGGTAGCCTGTGACATCACTGGTGGATGTGTGACATCACAGTGTCTGTGTGACATCACAGTGCCTGTGTGACATCACAGGATGTTATGTGACATCACTGGGGCTGTGTGACATCACAGTGTCTGTGTGACATCACAGTGCCTGTGTGAGGTCACTGGGGAGGTCACTCTGCCCCAGCCCCCCCTCACAGTTCCCCCAGAGCAGTCCAACACTGCTCGTGCACAGTGGGGTCCCCTGTCCCCCCGGGTCCCCCCGCCCCCGGCGCCGCAGCCTCCCCCAGAGGATGTTCCACGAGATCGACCCCAGAGCCTGACACGGGGATGGGGGGCTGGGGCTGTGGGGGTGGGACAGGGGCACAGGGACCCCCCAGCAGTGTCTGTGTGTCCCCCAGGGCCAGGGCCTGGGCCAGGGCTCCTTCACCCTGTTATAGATACGTATTAGAATATTGGCTTTTCTCAAATATTAAAATGGATTTTATATGTGTGGTGCTAAAGTAACTTTGTTCTAAAGACATAGTTTATATTTCTGTTGTTCATTAAGCTTAGTGAAATGGCTGGTTGTGTTAAAATGCCTGCTTGGATGGGATAACATCCAATGAACACAGGATGAGGACACCTGTACAGATCTGCCAACTGTCAGCACTCAGCGTCTGAAGGCAGAGTGGAGCAAGGCCCAAAAACTGGAGGTGATAAGAATGGACTGAAACCACAGCCAAGGAATCTGCATGCTCTAAAAAAGCAGATGCAAGGAGGAGCCATGCCAAACAGTTCTTGGAACATGTAAACTAGTTTGGGGGAAAGTTTGCTGTGCATGAGGGTGTATGAATATGCAACAGGCTGATGTAAGGGAAAAGGTATTTAAGGGGTGTCCCCAAAGGTAACAGGGTGCTCTTGGCTGAGTGGTGTAGGTATGAGAGCAGAACATGCTCTTCTCAAAGAGGTTTCCAATCCAAAGTTACACCAACTGATTTGTCCATTAACATGCTTAATCTCCCACAGAAAGCAACCTTACCATATCATGCACGTGAGGTCACACACCGACCTCCCAGGTATCATCACAGGAGGGAACAGGGAATTACATGCATTGGCCGTGGCAATAGAGACTGCTAATGTCCCTGAGATCGTTGCCCAGGCTTGCCAGCACATTCATCAAAATGTGCCTGCCCTTATCAGAATGTTCAAGCTCTCAAAAGATCAAGCAAAAGCTCTTGTTGCCACATGTCTGAACTGCCAAAACTACCAGATACCATCTATGGGGACAGGAGTCAATCCCTGAGGCCTGAAGAGCTGCCAGCTGTGCCAGACAGATGTGACCCACTTCCCACTTTTTCGGAGATCAAAATATGTGCACGTATCAGTTGATACGTTTTCAGGAGCAGTATTTGCACCAGCTCATCCAGGAGAGACCACACAGCACACCCTTAAACATTTCCTCCTTGCCTTCCCTACCCTGGGAGCACCAAAGGAGATCAAGGCTGATAATGGACCTGCCTATACCTCTTGTAAGTTAGAGTTCTTCAGTGAGTGGGGAATAGAACACAAGAAAGGCATACCTGCAAATCCCACAGGACAATCCATCGTAGAAAGGACACATCAAACCCTCAAAAGAGTCCTCAATCAGCAACAAAGAGAAACAAAAATCAAATCTCCAGTGGAAAGACTTTGCAAGGCTCTCTACATCATCAGCTTCCTAAATTGTACAACAGAGCCTGACCCCCCAATACTTCACCACTTTGCAAATACCACCCAAGCAAAGTTCACTGAGAAACCACCTGTGCTGGGGAAGGACCCAGAAACACATAAAATTTCTGGGCCTTTCCAATTGATTACCTGGGGAAGAGGGGATGCCTGTGTTCTACTACCATCTGCTCCTGGATGGTACTCAGGAAAAAACATAAAACCATACCTAGGCACTGCAAACACCACTCCCACAAACACTGACAAGAATTCCCCTGAGTCAAACACAAGACCTCCTCTAAACCAGACCAGTTCTGCCTGGAGACGAAGACGTTGCCAAATGTCCACATACAGAAGAAAAGACCATCCCATCACAGGACAACAGACAAAACAGAAAGCTGAACAACATCCTGCTGCATCAAGCCATAAGCCAGACACAGCCTGAACACAAAATTGTTCTCTGAATTATATGTTATTATCACTTTATATGCTAAAAAGCCCTATTATTCCCCTTTCTCAACTCTTACCAAAAACTCCTAACTTTATACCCACTCCCCCATCCTTAGTTTAAGGAAAAATTAAAAAAAAAATAAAAGAAAGAAAAAAAAAAGGGGGGAGGGGAAGGAACCGAGGAAAGGAACAAAGGAGAAAACCCTAACCCTCCCCTCCCACCATCAAGATAACAAATTTTGCTTATATTCCCTATCAGAAGCCCCATTCCTGTCCAGAGATGAAAAATGTCTCCGTTGGTGCTGTCCTCACTGCTGCCTGGATGTTCCTCACGTACCGTGTGCCATCACCTGGATTAGCCCACAGCCTGGCCACAATGTCTGGGTAACCTCAGCAAGGACATTCAAACAGGATAACATGTGCTTATCCATGGGAAGCATGGATAACCCACTTCCCACATGTCTGGTAGGAATTCCCTTCGCAGCCGATGCCTGGCCCGTCTATAACTCAGAGCTCCTCCTCACCACAGGTAAGAGACCCAACCTGGTGGGCACCTGGGACCAGTGGACAAAAATGCTGCCCAGTGCTCTCGAGGAACCCCAAGAATTGGACCTGATGGGGTCCTCCAAGGCAACATACTGTGTCAAATTTACTTTAGACATCAAAAAAATAATTGGCCAGAAACTGACCAGACCAAAATCAGATACGGGAAAGACACATCACCAATTAACAAAGCTTATAACCCTCCTGATTGGTGTAATTACACTGCTCGTGTGATCTCTGTATCCTCTCTTCACCTCAAAATACTACCCAAGGGAACATTTCTCATCTGTGGTGACTGAGTATGGGCTGGGATCCCCTCATGGCTACAGGGAGGTCCCTGTACCCTTGGAAAACTTTCTACCCTCACATCAAATATAACCTTGCTACATAACTGAAAAAAAGAAAGTGAATGAAAATGGCACAAAAGATCCTACACAGGATTTGATGAAAATTGCAATTCCAAATCATACGATTGGAACAAACCAAAAAGGATTGCTGTCTCCCTATTCTGACCATGGGTAGCTGCAGCTAAAGCCCTTGGCAAAGTGAATCACCCTGGGTGCTGGCTCAGTAAGCAAGCCAGCCCTACATCGGCTGCCCTGAGCGATCTTTGAAAGGAAGAAGAAACCACAAGACATGCACCACTCCAAAATCAAGCAGCAATTGACTTCCTGCTGCTTGCCCATGGACACGGCTGCCCAGACTTCTCCTCTCTCTCCCTGCATCTGCCAAAGGCACTCGGCAAGCCAAGAGCTGAAATCACAAATGAGCTGAGAATCACTAAAGAGCTGATCTCAATAAAGAGCTGAGCTTGCTAAGACTGCCTGCAGCTCTGGGGCCTGCCTGAGGGGCCCGGACAGGTCGTGCTGAATTGGACTTCTCTGTCTTGGGCACCCACGGCAGCCGGGGCCAGGGAGACCCCGAAACGCCGGAGTCGCCTCAGGGACAAGGTGGGCATCGGGCACAGCTGGGACTCCATGGTCTCACACAGCTTTCCCAGCCTGAATGATTCCATGAGTCTGGGATTCTATGAAGGCATGAGTCAAAACAGATTTGAACTCCAAATCTACCATATACACAGATATTACACAGGTCAAAATTTACGTGAAAGAAATTAAAGATGATTCTTTAAGATTGAAAGAATCGTCTGTCAATGTTGCATACAGGTAAAGCCCTATAAGAGAAGAGCCTTGTTACCCTTGTAAAATGATGGCTCAGGCCTGCTGCTTGGGCTAAGTACAGCTAACAGCTAGCCTGACAAGTTCCTGTGAGAAAGGAATTTGCACCTGTGAGAGGAAAGACTTCTACCCACATCTTCTATGCAGGAGACAAGAATGGAAACAGCGTTAGAGAGGAAAGGTTTTGACTGACACCTAGATGAGCAACTACTAACCAATGAACTGAGTTGCAGTAAGTTAGTAAGCAATTAAAATGAAACACAATGCCTTCAGAAAACCATAGAAATATGAGCTGTGAAGAATAAAGATGGGCTCTTGTGCATGAAGAAATAGGTGTCTTGTCTGTCTCTACAGCGACATGTGAAGATAGCATTGCATGAACTGCCCTTGGGTTTAACATCTTCAGTGAAAAGTTAAACTGGGCCTCTCTATTAAGAAAGGGTTATTGGTTCAAATGTCCTTGTCCTTGAAGAAAATTCAAAAGCCTTTACAGATTGATTATTGCTTATGTAAATACAAACACCTTCATGTAAACATGTGGAAATATATTCTGATTGAATATATTCAATTATCGTTATTGACAGACCAATGGAAGAGAAAAAATAATCAGATTTTGTAGGCTGACGTCTTCCCTCTAATACCTGGCCTTTCTGGCTGAGATGCCAAACTCATGACCACACTGCTTAATTCTTTTTCAGTTCAAGATGATGCAGAGTTGTGAGAAAAGCTGTGCCTCCAATGAGGCCTGGCCTTGTACACATCTAATAAAAATAATATTTCTGAGTTTGAAGTTTCTCAAAAGACAGATCTTGGCCTTGGAAATGCAACTCTCAGTCAGTGACTGTTGTCAGAATGTGCAATAAAATGCAGCTTGTGCCTCTTCTGTGTTTATCTTTTGTGTGCAGGTTGTAGGGTTTGTTGTGTGTTGCTGCTTTTCCCCTGCTCTTTTCCCCGCAGTGTTTTGGGGAGCAGAGGTGCAGCGGCCCCGGGAGGGCTGTGGCAGCCGAGCCGGGCCAGCCCCGGCGGGCTGGATTCACGGCCGCAGGGCCCTGCTGGGAGATGGAAAATGGGATGATTGGCTCTGGCAATTAAGGGATGAGTATTGTGTGAATATTGAGAGAAGCTTTATTGGTGTACAGTTATGTTATTGCAGTTTAGATGGCCTCTGTTCTCCCCATAGTTTTCCTGTGGGCAGCGCCTTCCCTCTCCCCTGTGGGCGGCACAGGCCCCGCTCCGGCCCAGAGCTGTGTTTGTGTGCCTTGAAAACGTGGTGCTCTAGGGTTTTTAAAAGTTTATTTTAGTTTCTGACTAAATTCTGATTGTTTTATGTAGTTTTACAGTTACTGGAGAGATTGAAAAGCGGTAAATGCAGCGCCTTATTACCTATCAAATTTTAACATGGTCTGATCTCTTTAAGAAGAATGCTAACACATTTGCCATATAAAATGATGCCAGATACTGTCACTAAAAGCTGTTGGGTTGTTCAGCAATATGCTAAATTGCACATTATTATATTTATTTCCCAGTAACCCTGCACTTTGAAAAGTCTTACTGAATTTCTGTTTCCATGGAATTTGCAGTTACCATGGGTTTTACTCATAACTGATTTACTTCTAATTCTAATATGCTTGTTACAACTTTAATGCCTCCAGTACACCATCATGCTGTTATTTCACTTACAGCTTGTTCACCTTTAAGTTGTCTTTTTGTGTTAATAACCTTAGACTGAGTTACATCATGTCATATCTATAACTTTTAAGAATGTTCATTTGAATTCTGTTAAATTAAGGCCAAATATTGTAACGCTCAGTTACCTTCTTGAATAAGGTTAAGTTTTATTAAGTAAATTTTGGTAGATTTTATTTCTGTTAAGTTTCAGTTTTACTTAGTTTGAACAATGATCTATTCCAGCTTTTTATGGATCCAGTTATGTTCGGTATTAATAGTGATTAACATTGAGTTCTCTTGAGAGTGCTTTTTGGTCTACTAAGGTGATAATGAAATGATGTTTATTAATTTGAAATCCTTTTAGGGCTGGGTTTTATTGAGTTCATCTTGTTAAGCTCTATTGATGTCGAAAGGAATTTATATCAGGTTTGAGTGTTATTTAATCTGAGATATCATAAATTTTATGAGTGAGCTGTTCAGTGTTTCCTTTGTTGCATTTTTTGTGTCATAAATACATTCATGTTTGTATTCCTGTTTTTATAGCCAGCTTTTCACATGTTTTACCATCTTTTGGTGTAACTATCTACAAGACAGGTGTCATTTCAGGATCCTTCTTTTGTTCTCTAGCTGCTCATGTATCTCTTAGACCAGACTACCCCTCTAGCTGGGCTCTGCACTGGGGCTCCATGGTTTGACCCAGTGCTGCCTCATGATTTTCAAGTATTTTTCAGAGTTCCAGGAAATGATATCTCAGCTTTGTCAGAAGTCTTCTCTAAACTGATGGTATTGTGACATCTACTCTAAGCAATCAGATGCAGTCCCAATTGTTATTACAGAACCACTCCAACAGTTTGCTGTGTTTAAAGCATCTCCATGCTGAGGAAATTCTGGAGGAGACAGCTATTGGATGGTTCATCCGTCTTTCACCCCTAGACCTTTACTCCTAAGTGCTATTCTTAGGAGCCTTGTTTAAAATTACATTTATGGAATTCTCTCCCACTTAGAACTTGGGTGGTGGCCAGGCCTTACCTCTGCCTGGACAGGAAATTGCCAACAGACCCAGATGTTTTCTGCATCAAAACTAGATTTGAGTTGCTTTGACTTTGCAATTTGACCCTCCATACATGACAGTTGAACTATTTTTAAAGGGAGCTTGGGAATTATGATCTGGAAATAATTATCCAAGTCCCCACTGAATCGAGGTTTGTCAGCTGTTTGCAGACTCTGGGATGATGGTACATTATTTCAGAGATTTCTATTTATTTCATTCCACCTATGTTGTTAGTTTTGTCTGCTATTAGAAATATTCCTGAGCGTTGTATCCAAATTATTCCTAATTGCTGTAAGTTTCTTGTCCACTACATGTATTATTTTGCTATGATGTTTCTTCATACTCATAACAAAAGACATGCATCTCATTCTTATTTAAAAAAAAAAAAAAAAGAGGAATGAATGCCTTAAGAACATTCAAGTAATGCAATATGTACATGAGAAATTTGGACGACTAATCATTTTGAATCATGCAATATTTACATTAGAAACTTGGAAAAAGATCATCTCATCTAAATCCCAGTGGAGTGTCCCACAGGGAAGCCTAATTGATTCATTAACTTCAGGAGAAGAGATGCCTGTGTTTTATCACCAACAGCTCAAAGCAGTCACCTGTTCATTCCATCAGATACTGATCAGCTCTGAAGAAATGAGGCCCAGTGGAAAGAGAAATAACCTCATCCCCTTGCAGCCTTTGTGGCCAGAACAGGAAGAGGAGTAGGACTGCCAAGACACAGCTGTGCCTGGAAACTGACAGAGGCAATTGGCCAACAAAAGCCTCATGGCATCATCATGGGACAGTGCTCCTCCCAACCTTCTTCAGTCCTTCCCTGTTCCAGCTCCAGGAGGACATTCAGTGATGTCCAAGATCAACATTTCCAGCTAATGGACCTTCTCCTACTTCTCAGCTAATTGGAAACAATGGCCATTTCTTTCCATTTCCCTAAGAGACATTGGACATTATTCTTTTGTTTGCTCATGCTGCAAAACCCTGTGTCAATGACTTGACAGAATTGGGTAAGTTTTGTTGATTGGAATTGGTCTTTTATGTATCTTACCCCACATCTAACAGATAACCAGTGATAACCTTCATGAGATCATACCCTCCCAAGAGTGAGCTGTTTCAACATCAGAACATAGGAGCCTTTTTTAAATGAACAAAAAGGGGGAGATGTCAGAGACAGGTAGAATAATGATAAAAGAAAGGCCTTATGAAACCAGGCCTTGTTCTGCTATATTAACAGCTGGCCCGTCATCTCTTCTAAGTGCAGCTAAGCAGTCACAAGTTCCCATGTGAAGTTATTTTGAGAATGAGACTTGGTGGCCAATCTGATCTGAGGGTGAAAAACAAATGCACCTGCAAGAACAAGGGATTTGTCCCATGAGAATCAGTGAAGAGAATAGGTAACAATACAAGCAATACAACAGAGAGATTTGATGCACAAGTAAAATATATTTTATTATCCAACAGAATAACTGGCATAACTAATAATAAGAAATCTATTAACTAACTAAAGTGGCACATTAGGTTTGTCAAACTGTATAAAATAAGTTGTGTGAATAAAATAAAGAGTTCTTCTCCAGCTCAGCTGGGTTCTCTGGGATTTTGGTTCCTCCCTTCTTTCAGGCTTTGGCTTCCCCCTTCTTTGGGGCTTTGGGTTCCTTCTTCTTTGGGTTTTGGTCTCTCTCTTCTCTGGCACTTTGGCTTCCCCCTTCTTTGGGGCTTTGGGTTCCTTCTTTTTTGGTGCCTTGCTTTCCTTCTCTGGGATTTTGATTTCCTTCCTCTCTGGGCATTTGGTTTCCTTCTTTTCTGGAGCTTTGCTTCTCTTCTCTGGAGATTTGGTTTCCTTCTTTAGGATTTTCAATTCCTTCCTCTCTGGTGCTTTGCTTTCCTTCCTCTCTGGGATTTTGATTTCCCTCTTTTCTGGAGGTTTGTATTTCTTTTCTGGGAGTTTGTTTTCAATCTTCTCTGGAGCTTTGGTTTCCTTGTTCTCTGGGAATTTGGATTCCCTCTTATCTGGATGTTTGTTTTTCTTTTCTGGGAGTTTGTTTTCAATCTTCTCTGGAGCTTTGGTTTCCTTCTCCTTCGGGAATTTGGATTCCCTCTTCTCTGGAGGCTTGTATTTCTTTTCTGGGAGTTTGTTTTCAATTTTCTCTGGAGCTTTGGTTTCCTTCTTTGCTGGGAATTTGGATTCCCTCTTTTCTGGAGGTTTGTATTTCTTTTCTGGGAGTTTGTTTTCAATCTTCTCTGGAGCTTTGGTTTCCTTCTTCTCTGGGAATTTAGTTTCCTTCTTCTCTAATAATGCTTTGGTGTCCTTCTTCTCTGGGGCCTTGCTTTCCTTCCTCTCTGGGAATTTGGTTTCCTTCTTTTCTGGAGGTTTGCTTTTCTTTTCTGGGAGTTTGGTTTCTATCTTGTCTGGGGCTTTGGTTTCCATCCGCTCTGGGATTTTGGTATCCTTCTTCTCTGGGGCCTTGCTTTCCTTCTTCTCTGGGGGTTTGGTTTTCCCCTTCTCTGCTTTTGGAGGTTCCTTCCCCACAGAGACACCCTTCTTTGCTTTCTTCTGCTTCTCTTTCTCCTTCTGCCTCTCTTCCTCCGCCAAGGCTTTTGTCTCCTCCTCAAGCTTTGGAGCCGGCCGCTTCAGCTCCCTTCTGCAGACAAAACAGAAAACATGGCTGAGAGTCAGCACCAGAACCTTGGGCTCACTCGTCCTGGCTGGCCCTGCACTTCATTCCTTGACCCTGAGGCCAGGCAGCAGCGCCAGACCATTTCCGTGAATTCTCCTCAACCCACAGAGGTTGGGAACATCCCAAGGGAGGGCAGTGGTGGAAGGGCACCTCCAGGACCAGCCAAGCCTGAGCCTTGCCATCAGAAGGGCTTGACTGTGCAAGCTCCCTCTCCAGGCACAGCCAGACACCTCCAGCCCACTGCCAAAGGCTGATCCACCAGCTCTCTGCGCTGTGCCTGAAAATGCCCTTTGTCTCTTGACTTCCCAGTTTCAAGCAGAGCACAGAGTGCCAACGCCTGCTGATCTCTCCTGCAATTCTTACTCAGCTCATTCAGCTCCCTTCTCCCTGGGCACAGCTGAAGCAGGATTTCAATGAGTTCGGATTTCAGCTGAGGCTTAGAAGCAATTCACATTGATCAGGATGTCAGTTAGACAGGCAGACCATAGGTTAATGATGATTAGATGCTTCAGCCAGAGCTGATTGTTGTATTGTTTACCATGATGAGCTGGTGCCGCCCGCCGGGGTTAATAAACATACCACTTTCTAACTTTAATGAGTTAGACAGTCTCTGTCCGTGAGCCTCGGTTTAACAACTCATAGCCTGATCCTAAATGAGAATAATCCCATCAGTCAGAAAGCAAAGGCTGCAGGAACTGCTCTCCTGCAAGACAGGCTCTTGTCAGCCAGATTTCCTGCTGGAAGCCAGCTGTGACCAAGCCAGCTGGTGCTGTCTGCCATGGAAACCATCTGAAGCAGCCTCGTCCCTCTCCTCCCCATGAAACCAACTTCAGCCTGGCCTGAAGGAAGTCCTGATGCACAGGCTTGCTTTAAGCAGCCTCCACTCCCAGCTCACACTTGGCCTGTGTGTCCTGAGCTGGGCTGCCCTGCTGGAGCAGAGCTTCTCCTGTGCTTGCCCACTGCTGCAGCTGAAGGGGATCCCCAAGGACAGGAGCTTTTATGGCTGCTGCCCCACCATCAGGAGAACCCTGGCAGATCAGCACTGCAAGGACTTCATCTGTGGCAGCACCAGCACCCAAACCAAGGTTTGGTCTGTGCCCCACGCCTGCTCACACCACAATCCCACTGTTTTGGTGAAGAAGGGAGATGATGAAGAAGATGCAACTCAACACCATGGAGCTAAAGACACCTCTAGAGGCAGTGCCAAGGCAGGGCCAGAGCCCAGCTCCCTGCAGGCAGCATCTGAGCCAGGAGGGCTCACCACTAAACTAGAGAAGAAGATGCTCTGTCCCAACAGAAGAAGGTGCTTCCTCTCTTGGGAGCCAGGGAGCCAAGAGTGGCCATCCCTGTGCTGCTTCTGGCCTTTGCTATGCAGCACCTCTGAGCTCAGAGTCCTTGGAGCAGGGAAGCCCTGCAGGGACAGTAAGCCATGGAGAGCAGGAACCCATGGAAGGCTTACTCACCTCTCCCTGAGAGGTGCCCCAGAGCCACAGTTGATCTCCTGGGGGCTCGGGGAGCAGCTGACACGTGAGGCCTCCCCGGGCACCAGCACCTCGGAGCTGGGGCCTCCCTCCACGTGGCACAGCGCCGTGGCACTGGAGATGCTGTTGAGGTGGCCAGAGAAGGGCAAGGAGACCTGCTGGCTCTCTCCTGGCTGCAACACACCTGACACTGGCAGGATACTGGAAGCCTGCATGGAAGACAGGAGAGATGGAGCTGTTGAGCATGGAAATGGATGCAGAAGAGCAGCTTGGAGCAAAGTGCAGCTGCAGCCAGAGGGGCCTATTCCCCAAACACTGCCAGAATCACCCTGATCTCATCCTGCATCCATGCCACTGACCAGTGCAGGGACCATGGGGAAAATCTCCTCCCATCCTCACGGGTCAATGCATTCATTAGTACATTACATGAAAGTGAACTGGGATGTCTCCTGGCACTAGAAATTCTCTCTGATGCACAACTTACCTTGAAAAAGTTTCAAAACTTACTGCTTTTAGAAAAGGAGGAGACTCAGAGTGAGAGCTCTTGGAGCTGAGCAAAGGACTCCAGCCCAGCTCATCTGACTCCTGAGGCTCTTCCCCTCTCTCTCTGATTTAAATGCTGCTCCCTCAAGGTGCTACAGCAAAAGCTCCTGCAAAACCTTCCTCTGGACAACTTGAGGAGTTGCAGGGGGAGCAGTGCCCTCCATAGGGGCTGCACAGCATCCTTGGGCAGCCCAACAACGTGTCCTGCACGGCCTCTCCAACACCCAGCTGCTCCAGCAGCACTTTGTGCTGGGCCTGCAGGGATGGGAGGCCCTCTGTGGCCAATGCTCAGGGCCACCAGTGGCACTGGCAGCTCCAGCCCTGCTTGCCACACTGACAGTGTGCAAGGGAGACAGATTCCCTCTTCCCTTCTCCGCTCCCAGGGCAGTGTGTGGTGCGCCCACGGAGCACCTGAATCCCTCCAGGCCTGCTGGGAGGTGAGGGTTTGCAGGAGCTTGTGGTGGCACCTGAAAAACAAGCCATTCCCTACGCCTGCAGGAAGAAACAGCCACTTTGCCAAGTCCCAGTTTGTAAGACAGCTTCAGGGCCAGCAGTGCAAGAGCAGCTCTCGGGTGACAGCAGAGACCTGCAAACAGGGAGTCTGGCTGGGCTGGGAAGAGGGCACATGGAGATCAGGACTCATCCCAGCTTGCTCTGCCAAGGAAGCTGCAGCTCTTCCCATCATGATGCAGATGAAAGCCTCATCTTGCATTGGGAAGGCAACAAGGCAAAAAATGCCACACTCAACACAGGCCTGTAGGATCTGAGTGAGCTTCTCCAAGGAAAACTCTCCTATTTCTCCCTCCCACTCCCCCATGTCCAGCCACTGGCCCTGCTGCCCAGCCACTGTCAGGGCACAGGACAGCAGGGCAGCAAAAAGGGAGCTCAGCAGGAGCATGACTTGCTGGTGGCAGGCTGGGGAGGCAGCACAAGCAGTAGGTGTACAAGAAAATCTACCTCTGCTCCTGAAGACTGGGTCAAATCCTGCTCTTCAGTCAGGGCTGTGGCTGCCTCCTGCTTTCCAGCCTTGAAGTGCCTCCATCGAGACGCTGGGCAATGCAAACATGTTCTCATCTCCTTTGGTGGTTGGGGAGTGAATTGAGGTGGGTGAAGCTCATCTCTGGAAAAGAAGATAACTGTGAACAGGGACCTGCAGTGGGAGGGAGGGACACCTGCACCAGCAGCTCCTGGTCAGGATGCAGCCCCTGGCTGGCTGCTGGCACCTTGAACTGAGAAATGCTTTGATCCAGCCCTTCCCAATCCAGGCTGGAGCAGGTCTGCTCTAAAGGCAGCCCAGGAATGACCCTGAGCTGCTGCAGCAGCTGCAACTGCTTGCACTGAGGAACTGCAGAGGACAGGGATGAACACCCTGTGGGCATGCAAAAAGCACAGTGGGAGAGGAAAAGACAGAGAAGGCAAGCAAAAAGGGCAGATTTGAGACATCCAGGGGCAGACCCAGGCAGTGACAGCCAGCACAGCCCCCCCAGGGCCCAACAGCAGAAACTCTGCAGCTCCACCAGGTATTTATCAGGAATGTTTCCCTGACACTGCTGGGGGCTTGGCTGACATTTTCCAACACTCCCAGGGGACTCAGGTGGCATTCCCCATGCATACAGACATACATACATAGGCTGTAGTGCTGGGATCCTGCCAGACTCCACCAGCCTTGGGCTTGGAGAGGATTCTGCCTGCCGTCCAGAGCTCCATAACTGTTTTCTCTGTCCCAGGAAGCAGGCAAGAAACATTTTTAAAAAAACCCAAAGCAAACCACAACAGGGAAACCTAAAAATCCTTAAACAGCTCAACCCTGCTCTAGTTATTTCTTTAGGGACAGCTACCACTCTCCAGCTGAAATGCTGGGCTTTTGGAGAAAAAAGAAAAAGCAAATTACATGTTCACCTCCAAATTTAAAAGGATCAAGGTAAGAGAACCTTTCAAACTACAAATTATTGGCCCAAAGGTAAAAGCTTTGCAAGAAATCTCTAGTTCAGATCAGGCTGACAGTTAAACAACTGGTTCCTCTCGTGGGGAGAAACCCTCCTCTTTAAGGTAAGCAGTCTGAGAGTTGAAAGCAACTGTTCTGTCAAACCTCAGGCTCCCTGGCACAGCCTGCCTTGCCTGTCCTTCCTCTTCACTGATTTACATGCAGTGCCACAATGGCCCAGGTTCAGATGTTTGGTTCCATCCAGGCAATTTGGCATTGTCATTTCCTTATGTTTTAATGTAAGTTTCAATCCTTGCAACCACTCTTCAAATGCCAGCTTTCCTTTCGTTGACAGAAAGCTCAAGGTTCCCAGAAGTCTTCTGACATCCCCTTTTGTGCTCAGAGAGATACCATTTCCAAACAGATGTTTCCAAAGTTAACAGCATTTTCAAGAGTAATGCACTAAAGTGACCCTGGATTCCAGCTCAGACCAACGACGTTCTGTGCCAGACACTGAGATTACCACCCGTGAGGCACGAGCTGTTTGTGCCACCCATCCCTCCTGGCCTTCTCCACAGCAGCCTGTGCCTGTTTTCCCCAGCAGAATCCCTGTGCCCTTTGCAGCCTGCCAGGAGCAGCTGCACAGAGGCACACATCTCCCCTGCACTCACCAGTGGGTTTCTCTCATCCCCGAACACGCCGATGAGAACATTGGTGCGATGCGCGCCCAGCGCCTGCACTTCCACCAGCACTGGGATCTCTGCAGTGCTGTGAGGCTGGACAATCCCACAGGGCTTGGGGCTGGAGTAGAGCACAGCAGAGTCCTCCTTGCGTTTCTGCAAGAGACACAATGAAATGCAGCTTCAGAGGCACCTCTGAAGAAACTTTACACTCCCTAACATCCACCGCAACAGCAACTGACACACGTCTTTAAAAATGCCCAGGACAAAGGTAAAAGGCACAAACAAGATGCAAGAATTGTAGGCTTAGCATTCCCAGGGCATCCTGCAAGGAGACTGCTAGCACAGGCACTGGTGTCTGTGGATGCAGCAGCTTTCACAACCCTCTAAGATCTCCCACAAGAAAACACCCTGAAGACTAGAACATCAACTGTTCCCTCAGCAGGTTAAACTGCATCCTCAAGTTTACATTCGGGTAGGATCCTGTTCTCAGCAGATCTTTAAGACTGAATAGAAACCAGCAAGGTCATGTCCAAATCCTTTTTTTCCCCTAATCAGCTGCTCAATAATATTTGAGAGGGGGAGGTGGATGGGATGCCAAACCTGTTCAATGAGCCCGTAGCAGCCAGGCAGGTGGCTGGGATTCCTAATCAGGAACTTCTTCTCATATGGCACCTTCAGGAGGCACTCATCATATTGCAGCACGTGGGGGGACACTTGCAGCTTTGGAACGAGACATCTGGACAAAGAGATGAGCCCAGGGGAATTAGAGATACTGAGAGAATGGAGAACATTTACCCCCAAAGATTGTAAAACAGAGCATAACAGCCCTGCAGTGATAAATTGCCTTCTACATCTTCCTGCTCCAACAGGTCTTGTCAAGGAGGGGCAAACCCTGAGAGGCAGCAGCCAGAGGCTGCCAAGTGCCCCAGGCAGAGCACTTTGTCCCACAGCTGCCTCAGCCCCTCCTTTCCCCAGGAAGGCTTGCAAGGACTCCTGTAACACTCCCAGTGATCCATGAGCTCTAGGGGAGCCTTCCCAACAAGGAACAGAGCTCACTAAGGCTCAAGGAACACATAACTCCAGTGCCCAGGAAAAATGACTCCCTTCTCTGCCATGGTGCTGTTGCCCTGCCTGGGAACTCAGCTGCTTGCCCCAGCCTTGGAGGGCACGGGACACCAGCTGCCCTCCAGAGTGGCTGATCAGCCCCTCCCAGGCCCTACAGCTCCCTGGCTCCTTCCCTCCACAGCTCCAGGCACTGACTGTCCCCAGCCCACCTGCTTGACAAAATGCCAGCCCAGGCACTGCCTAGATGGCTCTGCCTGGGAGAGGGAACAGCCCCAGGGAACTGCATCCCTCCTGGCATTCCACTGACACCCACAGCAGCACAGCAGGATGGAATTCTGCTGCAGCAACAACCACTTTTGATCTCAGCTCTGAGAACATTCAAGCTCAGAATGGGAAGCAGAGGGAAGGAGAAAATCTAGAGCTGAGCTGCCACATCAAGGGCTGCTTTCCCCTCCTGAGACCTTGCCCTCAGCACTCTTGCTGGCAGCCACTTCCCCCCTGCCACGTGCCCTCATGAACAGAACCAGAGCCTGGCTCTCAGCAGGCTGCTTGCTGTGTCCCAAACCAGTGCACGGTGCTCGCACCCAGCACAACTCCACCTCTTGCAGCAAGAAGGAGAGGAGGCCCTGGGGAAATTTGTTCCACCTCAAGCACCAAAAGCCAGGCCAAGAAATGATCTCATTCCTGGTGCCTTCAGAAAAGGGCCCAGGACCCTGCTGGGCTGGGACCAGGGCTGCTTTTCACCACAGGCTGCTGTCCAAGCTCTGCTCTTCTCATGCCCAGCTGGCACAACATGAGCTCATGAACCAGCACTTCTCCTTGGCAGCTGCAGCCAGCAAAGCCTGGGCAAGGCAGGGGCTGGGGGAGGCCAGGCAAGGGCTGGTACCTGGCTGTGATGACCAATGATGCCACTCCCTTGCCAAAACCCTCCAGATCCACCAGCATTTTCCTGTAGAACTCCATAACTGAGTTGGAACACAGGGTCACCTGGTGGAAGAGAAGAACAGGAAATTCTTCCTTACAAAAGCTCATTATCCACGTGTGATATCCTCCAGTCCTTGAGGGAAGATTTTGTCTTAATTCTGCTGCTGCTCCATGTGTAGAGCACAGTCTCAAAGCAACAAAAGCCTTCTGGCAATAGCAGATGTGTTAAACACACCTTGCTATCAGGGCATAGCTCAGCTACATTAAAACATTAGACTAAAGCTCTATGAACCACTGTATTCAAATTAAGGCCCCAATTTCTCATCTGACTACAATGACATAAATGCAGAAGAAATCTGACTTGAACACAACGAGTTCAGCTTTACAGCAGGAAGCTGAGGGCAAAGTGTGGCCCAGCAGGTGCTGGGCAGTTCATGGCTGCAGAGTTTTTTGTCCCCACTGGAGATTCCTGCAGTGAACACAAATCCTTCTGCTCCCCAGGAGAGGGGAAATGAGACCAAGAAGAAAAGCTAACTGCTTTCTACAATGACATCTCTCTAACAGCCACCTTTTGCCCTCATCTTTGCTCTGCCCACTTGCAATCAAATAAATGGCTCTCAAGAACACAAGAGTGACTTCTGGCCTTGACCATATGGTATGTGACCTCAGCATATGATTTTGGAAAGAAAATAGTGCTCCTTGAGGAACACCCCGAGTAAGGCAGCTAGCAGAGGTCTCAGAGCAGTGCAGATCTCTCACTCACACCATGCTCAAAGCTGGCAGCAGAGCTAAAGCCCTCCCACGCTCCTGTGCAGCTGCAGCCCTGGTGCTGAAGCGTCTCTGGCTGCACTCTGCCCGTACCTGGATGTCCTGGTGTCCCTGGGGCAGGATGGTCCCTCGGCTGGGAGTGATTGTAAACTCCCGGGGCTCCACATACAAGTGAACGCCCTTCCTCCAGGCTGGGTCACTGTGGCAGCGGATCTGATCGACGCTGTCCACAGCCGGCTGCGTGCCATCGAACGACATGCGGAGCTGGAACGTCACGGGCACCGGGGAGCTGTTAGTGAGCCGGCAGCGCTGGGTGTAGGGAAAGCCTAGGAAAGGACACCAACATCCATTGAGGCTCCCATTGTGGCCTGACTCCTGCTGGGAATGGCCTGGCACAATGAAAGTGGCACTGGAGTTTAGCTCTGGATTATCTGAACTACAGCACACCCAGAAGCTGCATGAGGAATGAATCGTCACTCAGTTCCCTTTGACACAGATTGCAGACTGCAGCCTTGAAAATGCCCACTCCTAGCCCTGCTGAACACTGCAAGCTTCTCTCTTGGCGATGGGGAGGAGCTGCCTCACCTGCCCCAAACCAGCACCAGTGATCTCCCAGTGATGAGTGTGCACCCAGACCGAGCATTTCCTCTGAGAATTCAAGCTGTCAAATTCCCTGTTCAGCCTGCCAACACTCCCACCCTTTTCAAGACGGATAAACAGTGAGTCAGCATTGAGAAGAAGCTACAGCAAAAGAGATGATGGAATCAGGAACTAGAACGTGAGGCAAAGCACCTCAATGCAGCTTCTCTCTGCAGGATCCTAAAGGCGTCTCTTGGTTTGGGCCAAACAGACTGAGCACGAGACAGCTCAGAGCCCACTCAACTGGGGGCACACCCAAGCCTTGCTTGGAGATTGGCAATGAGGAACCAGGTCCCACCTCACCCAACAAATGGGGACAGCACACCCATGCTGCTCACTGGGGTTGCTGCCTGCAAGGCTTTACCCCACTGGAGCTCTGGGATTTGCTTTCCATGCTGGAAAGCCAGAGATGCAGCCACTCATGGTGGGGATGTCCTGCAGAGCCTGGAGAGCAGCCACAAGCTGCTCTGCAGTGGACATCTGGCTGGGCTGGCCAGCTCTTTGGGGAGGAGACTTCTCCCTGGGCCTGCTCACCAAGAGGCACTGGAACACAGATGGGGAGAAAAAACAACTGCAGCTGCAGCCCAGAGCTTCTCTGTGCCCATCCCAGTGAGCACTGCCAGCTCCAGCAGTGACTCCAGCAGGGAGGCAAGAGAGGCACAACAAGGACAAACACAGATGGCAAAACCTCCAATGAGACTGAGCTCACGGCATGCAGACAACAGTCAACAGTTCCAAAGAAGCAAAGATACAACAGCTGCCTTCAGCTGAAGAGACCTTAGGAGTGAAAGCAGATCCAGCAGGATCAGTCTCCTGTTTCAGAACCATAGTTCCATTGGTTGCCTTTCTTGTTTCATTTCTTCAAAAAGGCAACTTGACAAGTGCCTCCATGGTGATGCAGGGGGGGACAGAAGCAGCTCAGGAAAGGCAAGTAGTTTCCTTAAAAAGTCCATGACCTTCCTTGTTCTGGGTTCAGGCTTGGTAGTGAATGCTCCCCTTGGTCTGGGAAGGGGGATAGGGGTTTTGGGGGTTTTGGCCCTGGGGGTGGGCTTTTCCCTTGGGGGTTTTTGGCAGCTGTGGCGTGATGCCGTGGGTGCTGTGCAGTGGGAGCTGAGGCTGGGCAGGGAGCGGAGCTTCCCTTCCTCCCGCTTGGGGATGGGAGCTCGGCCGCGTGCTGCTGCGGGAGGTTGTGTGCTTGGCCCCGGCACTGCCCTGGCTGCAGCTCAGCCTGGCACCCACCCTGCCTGCCTTCCCCGCTGCTGCCTGCTGCTCTGAGCCACTGCCCACATCCCCCTGCCCTCTGTCCCTCTGCAAAAGGAGCATTTCCCTCCTTCCCTCCTTCCCTGCCGCTGCCGGCTGGCAGGGGATCACTGCCCTGCCAGAGCCCACAGCTCCTCCTGCTGGGATCCTCACTGCACCAAAGGACAAAAATGGCACTTGGTGGCTGGCAAACGTCTGCTCTTGTTCTCTGGGCTCTCCTGATATAGTCTAGGAAAGAACTGTTATTCCTTTCCCCATCGTTTGAGCCCTGTAATTTCAAAGGTATCATCATTTGGAGGCAGGGGCTCATCTTTCCATTCCAGGAAGATCCCCGCCTTCCTTGGCAGACATCTGTCTTTTCAAGCAGGACAGAGACACCAGAAAATCCTGACTTTCTCTGCCTTGCTTCTGTTTGATCTGACAATGGCCAAATGCTCCCTGCGGCACCAGCAGCCTGCAGTTCCCACCCTGAAGAGGCTGCTGGGGCAGAGCAGGAGGGAGGGATGCTTTTCTCTCGGAAGGCACAGATCCCTCCCGCTGTGTCCCAGCCCAGGCAGCACTCACCAAAGGAGATGTCCCCGAAGTCGAGCTCAGGGAGGTCGAAGTGCAAACTCGGTCCAGTGACGCTGCCCCTGCATGGCGAGGACAGAGCAGGAAATGCCTTGGTTCAAGGAATTGCAAAGCTCCGGCTGGCGTGGCTCGGGGGCACCAACCTGGGGTCAGGGCACCGTGCCTTTCAAACCAGCACACACCATGTGCTCAGCACAGTGCCCCGGGGCACAGGAGGCAGCTAAAGCCAAGTGGCCAGCAGCCAGCAGCCACTGATGGGCTCTGGGCACAGGGCAGGCAGGAAAAGCCCCCGGGATGCTGCTGGTCCCATGAAGGACCCTGAACACACAGCCAGACATGGCTCCGGGCCTCACTTTCCCCATCTGCAATGGGATGGACATCAAGGTGTCCCCACAAACTTCTGTAACCAGCCCTGCCAGACACAGGTTCCTGCTTTGCTACTTCTTAGCTGGAACTGCTGTTCCCATGGAGGAGCTTTCTCAGCAGAGTTTGACCCACACCATCATTACAGACACAGTTCTGACACATGAACCCAGGGCAGCCCCAAACATCCTCTGAAAAGAGCAGCAACACTTCTACACAGGGCACAGATGAATCCCAGAGGAAAGGAGCAGCTTGTCAGCAGTGCAGCAGCTGGCACAGCCAAGAGCAACAGCTTCAACAACCAAACAAGGGGGTCCTGAATCTAGCACAGCACCTCACCTGTCCTTGAACTCAGCAGACACACTGCAAAAGTCACCAACACCCACTGAAAGCAGCACTTGAAGCTGCACAACACTCCCCAGTTGATTTCATGGCTGATGCCAATCCATGCCCACTCTGCCTTGTGGTTAAAAATCAAGGCCCAGTGACCTGCGCCTTCTGTTGGATTCACAGGACTGCCCCTGGCTCTGCTCCACACATCTCAACAAGAGACACCTGCCCTTGCTCAAGGAGAAAGCTGCTGATGCACAAACACCCCATCACCAGTTTAGGGGAGGGACAGAGGAGAATCAATTATTGGATGGTGGAAGGTTCCCTCTTGATCTCCAAAATAAAAAAGCAACACTTTTCCTCCAAGAACAAAGCCAGCATCATTCTTTCTCCACTGGGGGCAGACCTACTCACCACTTTGCTCTTGCTAAGTAATAACTTCCTTGTTCTTTTTCATCCATCTCCCTCATCTTACTGCTATAATCCAGTGCAGATTGCTTTCATTTCTTCACTGCCTTGCCCCAGTGCCTCCCAAGAGCAGCAGCCTAGTTCCAAAGCTGCAGAGCAGCCAGCATCAGCTCTCCTGCTCCCACTGCATTATCCTAGCAGCACAAGGCTCAGGCTGGCAGGGACAAGGCCTCGTGCTGCTGTGGTGCTGAGCACTGAGCTCTGCCTCCCCTATCATCACCCCTTGTCCCTTGTGCTGGGCCAGGATGATCTCTTGCCATGGCACCAGCCCAGGGGATGATGCCCAAGTCCTTGGCACAGTTCCTGCTGCACAGTTCCCTGACTCCCACATCAGCCCTTGCCTGGCTGTGCACAGGAGGCACCAGAGCACTCTGGGCACAGCAGCAGGGAGCACAGCTTGTCCCCCACAGCATGGCCAGGAGAGGTGAGGTGAGGCTGCTGCTGCCCATCTGGCATGGATTATTGACAGAAGTTTTTAAAAGCACTGCTGCTGCTGCAGAATGCCCCAGGCTGGCCCATCTCCAAAGCCCTGGGGGCCTTGCTGGCTGTTCAGCTGGGACATCCCAGAGCAGCTGCTGCCCAAAGCTGATCCATCCCACTGCCTGCCATGGCCCAGGGCAGAGGGAGATCCCTGCAGGGAGGAGTCATTCCAGCTCCAGGTACCACACAGGGCAGGAGGCATCCTCCCACTAAAGCAATGCCAGCATCAGAGCAGAGATGAAGACCTCAGCAAACACCTTTTCTCTCTGCTCCACCCCAACAGGAGGCAGCTGGGGCATGTCCCAGAGACAGCTGAAGATGTGCCCACCAAGCTCCCAGGGTCCTTACCTGATGGTCAGGATAGCAGGCGTAGGAGATCCAGCCACACTGAACCGCAATTCTTCCTCAAACCTCCCCAACACGGTGGCACTGAAGGAGATCTGGAGAGTCTGGCTCCCACCTGCTGCAATGATGCCCTCCTGGGGTGCCAACTTGAATCCCAAGCCCACCTTTGTGGCTGCAGGGATGTATCTGAAGGGAGCATCAAGAGCTCCTTGGTTGATCAGTTTCACCTGCAGCAGCAAGAAAGCAAAGTGGAAATCCATGTGGAATCTTCCCTTCTTGGGAGTTATTGTCTAAGGATGCAATGAACAGCCAGAAAAGGCAGAAGATGCTTTGTGCTGCTGAATGACACAAGTCAAAAGATACAAGAGGACAAGTTCTGCCTTTGGGTTTTCATGCAAAGCAGTGGCAGCTGCACAGACCTGCACTCACCCTGGGGTTATCCCATGGGCACAGAGCAGTGCACCTCTGGGCAGCATCACCAAGCTCATGGAGACCTGGCCCTGAGAGCAACGTGGGGTGATTGCAGCTGCCTGGTGAATCAGCACTGAGCTGCTGCTGCCCCAGCCAGCACAGCTCCAACTGCACCATCTACTCACTCACTTTTTCCCACACCATGAAAACAAGACATTGATAATGAGGCATCAGCAGCAAAATGTACAGACAGCACCATCTTTTGGTGAGAAAACTCAGGGTGTCTTTCTCTTCTACAGTCAAGCTTTTGAAAGTGTCTGCCCTGATGCAGTGCCTCATTTTCTACCTCTTTTCAGTTGCTCTCTTGTGGTTTTTTTTGCAAGTTAGCTCTATTGTGAGGGAGTCAAATAGGAAGAAAAATCCTTTACTTTATTCCCAGGAACACTTTTCTCTTTCCAGAGCCAGAGATGCACCAAGGCTGAAGTGTGGGACTGGTCAACAAGGGACAGAACTCCCAAGGCTTTCCTGGGACTTCCAGGAATGAGCAGGAGAGCCTTGACTGGAAGCTGTTGGCAGTGGACTGAAGCTCAAAGGCAGCCAGTTGGTTCCAGCTGCTTCTGCAGAGCCCAGTCCAAAGGTGCCTTGTGTCTGGCACTGCCACAAAAGCCTCTGGACATGCAGCTTTTGCACCCAGTGCTGGTTTCACCTGCCAAGGGCTTGTTTTGCAGGAAGCCTCCCAGCTGATCCCTAAGGAAGGTTGCCCAAAAGCAGGGGCTGGGGCTTCATGAACAACAGACACACCTTTCTGACCCCCCAGACTGGACCAGCACATCAAATATTCCCTGCTCACAACTGCCCAGCTTGGCAGGAATTCCACAGCTCCACCAGGCTTGCTGCTGCCTCAGGAGCCATCAGCATCCATCCCCAGCCCTGCTGCTCACCTCACAGACATGGGGGGTGTTGACAAAAATGTCCCCAAGCTCCAGAGTGTCACAGCTGAGCTCAACCAAGGGTCCTTGGCCTTCCCCTCTGAGCTGCAGGGGCAGCCTGCTCTCACGGCCTGGGGAGAGATGTCCATTTCAGTACAAGCATTCCCTCTGTCACACAGCCTTTTCCAGGCTGCCTCAGTGCTAGTCCCTGACTCTGAGCTGGATGCCACCAGCTCCTGATGCTGCAGGACAAGATATGGACCCTTCTCTTCCCTCAGCCTTGCGGCTGATTTCTAATTTCTAACCCATTTCTCGGGCTGGTTTCCAATTTCAGCCACCAGTCTGCTGAGTTTAAAACACCTCTGCTGTCCTGTAGTGACAGGCCAAAGACTAACAGGTATAAATTGAAAAGAAATTTAGGTTAGATATTAGGAAGACATTTTTTCCTGTGAGGGTGGTGAGACACTGGAGCAGGTTCCCCAGGGGCATTGTGGAGGTTCTAGTCCTGAAAGAGTTCAAAGCCAGGCTGGATGGGGCTTGCAGCTACCTGTTCTAGGGGGAGGTGTCCCTGCCCAGAGGCCTTTAAGGTCCATTCCATCCTTAACATACTGTGATTCTGTGCTTTCCTTCCCATGCACCTAGAGGAGCTTGGAAATCCATTCAGTGAAGGCACAAAGCTCATCCAGAGCTTGGCAATTACCAAACTACCTGGCCCAGCAGCACAGGACTTTGTTGCCCAAGTCCTCACCTTCTGACCCTCAGCACTGGCTCTGTTTCCACAGACTGAGAGCTGCAAGGTGACAGCTCCCACACAGGGAGAGAAGCAGCTGCTGGCCAAGGCTGCTCCTTCTACCAACAGCCTGGGCTCAGTGGGGCTCAGCCCCCTCTGCTCTGGTGCTGTCTGGCCAGTGGAGCTGATCCAGGCTCAGGGAGCACATTTCTAACCCAGCTCCTGCCACCTGATGATGGATCCATGTCCAATGGAGCCATCCTGGAGGCCAGGGGCCTGCAGGGGCTTAGTGCTTGTTCACTAAAGCTGCTCTGCTCTGCAGCTCTCTGGCCTCTGAGGAAATGCCAGCAAAGGCATGGCATGAAAACCTCTCCCCGCCTGGGTGGGCTGTGCTGGGATCAGGAACCCAGACACAGCACTCTGAGCCCTGGCCTTGCACAGGACACTCCCTGGGAGCTGCAGGGCCACTGGGGATGTGCCAGCACTGCCCTGCTGGCCAGGGACTCTTCCCAGCACTGCCAGGGCAGCCCAGTGGGCTCAGGCTTGCACCATGGCTGCACTGAGGGGGAGAGAAGCAGGGCAAAGGAGCTGCACCTGAGATGCTGCAATAAGCCACACTTTGATACTCCACTGCTTCCAGGGGTTTGAAAGTCATCTTGATTTTGGCCAAACCATCCGGCTCGATTTCTCCCTCCTAAAACAGAAACAGCAAAACATTTCTCTTCAAACTTCACATTTCTTGTTTTCAACCATAGTCCTGTCAGCCTTTGTTTAGAGCATCAGTGATGAGTGAACAACACAAGGAGCCCAAGGAAACCCTGCAAAGGCAGCTCAACACAGTGCTGGAAGCTCTCAATGCTGGTCAGCTGCCACTCTCCACAATTTCCTACTGCTCTGACACAAGCTCTTGCTCACATCATGCTGCTGTCAGCTGCAGTGGGATGTAACTGCCAATGTGCACTGGTGGCTCTTCACAAGGAGAGATCATGATCCCCTCCCCCAGAAATAAAAATATTAGTTTAACCTGTTTTGAAAGAAAGCAGAGGTTGGGATTATTCTGGGCTTTACTCCAAGGGGAGAAGGGATTTTGCACTGTGCACACACCAGGCATTCATCATCTCTCACAATGCCAGTGCTCAGAATCAAGGCTCTGGCTGATGGCAGCACGTGGCAGTTTGCTTGCACAAACAGAAAAGGAAAAGGTTTTCTGTCCCTGTGTGCAGGAGAACTCAAAAGGCCCAGTGAAACCTTCCAGCCTTGTGTCCAGGCTCTCAGATGGCACTGGAAGGCAGACTCAGAAATAGTGCAAGGCGTGGTTACAGGAGGCCATTGGCATTTCTGGGATCAACCTTGGGCTGAGTTTGGCCTCCTTTTCCCAGCCAGCCATTGCCAGCTTCAGGTCAGTGTGTGAGCTGGCAGTGCTGCAACAGCCTCTGCTGAGCCCCACGTGTGGGGGCAGCCCCTGCCTACAAGAACTGCTCCCTGTGACACTGCAAGGACACGCACGGAGTGCCCTGAGCTCCAGCCCTGGCAGCAGAGCTCGGCTTTGTCAGGCTCCCAGCCCTGCCTTGACCCTCCAGGCCAGAAATGCTTTGAGCATTTTAGCATTTTTAGGTGAGCTCTGCAGCTGCACCAGAAACTCAATTCCCTCCCTCCCAGCATGTGGGACCAGCTGAGGATCTGCCCAGTGACCTCAGCCAGGGTTGCAGTGGGTGGGAGGAGAAAGAAGGAGAGGAGGAAGAGGAGGAAAATGAGGTTCTCAGCTATCACTTACCATTGGCTCAATGACAGAAACGTCATCAGAGAACATGGGGTCTTGGTGCACCTTTGCCATCTCCCCCGAGGCTCTCAGGCTGGCAGCACGATCTTCACAAGAGCCCTTCTCCTTCCCTGTTTCTTTCTCCTCCATTAATTTTTGTTGCTGCAGCTCTCTCTGTGACTGCCCAAAAAGACTCTGCCTGCAGCCAGAGGAGAGACAAAGCCAGCAGGTCGTTTAATAAGCCACAGATTTGCAGAGAGAAGTGGGAGTGCAGGAGAGCAAAGCACCTGGGGAGGAGCAGCAGTGTGACAGATGAGCAATGCCACGACTGACTCTCACCATTAACAGACAAATACCCTGTCTATAGGTTAAGAAAAGGTTTTTTACCCCCTGAGTTGTTATCAAGGGACAGCCGGGGTTGGGGTATTTGGGAGGGTCGGCTTGTCACCATGGTGACATCTGACCTCCAATCAAGATTGGAGGAAGTGAACTCCACCACAGGACAGTGAAGAAGGGGTCAATGGTCAGAATTTTGGGAGAGGCTAAAGGGTTAAAAGGCAAAACCTCCATTGTGTGGGTGAGCACACCTGGGGAAAATCCTTCCGTAACATCTTCTCTATCCAGTCTTCTGTTGTATTTTTGATAAGGTTTAATCAACCTTTCTAAACTTAGGAAAAGTGAGTGGCTATTTCTCACAAGCAGCCGCTCCCCAGCAAGGGCTGACCCCAAGCTCTTGGGGTCTCAGAGGGATCACAGGATAACTTGCTGTTCACTGGCACTGCAGGGACTTTTACTCCACACTTGCAAGCTCAGGGGGGCTTTCCAAAGCCAGCAGGCCTCCAGAGAACCTCCTGGCTCAAAGCCTCTGCCAAAACTGAGGGAGAATCCACCAGCCACTTCAAGTGGCTTTTCCTCCCACTGAGCTGCTGGGGGAGGCAGATAAAGATTATGGAGCAGGACTTCCCTGGGAAGGGGAGACAGAGCTGGGTTGCAGCTCCATGTTATCAGCACTGTGAAAAATGCCCATTATATTATTGGCTTTTTGCAAATAGTAAAATGAATACTATATGTGTGATGTTGGAAAGTGATGTTGTATTAATCCTTTTTTACAGACCAAGGAATAATAACTGTTGAATTTGCAGTGTGGTTCTTTGGTGTGTTTTACCTTGAAAACATCCTGATTGAGCCTAAAAAGGGCACATTTTAGCAGTACTTCAATGAAAGCTACGCTAAGAAAGGGAGCAGTCAAAACTCTGAAAGAGTGCAAATGCACATTAGAGCAATACAGTGACATGGAAACCCAAAAGGAGGATGCCATTTCCAGTCTGAAGGATCCAATCCCAGCTCAATGAAGCACCATGAACAGGAGCACATCAAGGAAGCAGAACAGGAGGTTTCTCTGTATTTACCAGCAATGCAGTCTGGGACTGTGGGTTGTCACCCACGCTGGTAACTGTTTACTTGGCCCAGCAGAGAAACTCTGTGCAATGTGTTGGAAATAATTATGCAGATGTGTTGGTGCACTTTGGATTTAACAGCAGCAATCAGGATTGGTCACCAGGTGAACAGCTCTTGCCTGACAAACACAAGACTCTCTGCTTTGATGCTCAGGGAGAGCTCAGGGGAAATGTGCTTCTGCCCAGCAGCTGCTGGCCTTTGTGCTTTTGTACAGCCCCACTGAGGAAACAAAAGTTCCTGGCCTTGGTGCTTTGCTGCTGCTCAATCTGTCACTTCCAAGTGTCTTCTGGGGACTTTGGTGATGAATGCATCACACACAAAAATAAAGAGAACATCTGCCAAGCTGAACTTTGTTCATGTCAGCAGTGATGAACTTGCTTCAGGTTCAGCTCATGAAGGACCTATTGCTGCAATGATGGGCCTGACCAGTTCCCATTACCCCTGGTGAGAACATCCCTGCTGGCTGAGGGAGAAGCCTTAGGACAGCAGTGCTTATGTGCTGGATGTGAGGCTTTGGAGAGAGGGGTGGAAAGACAGGCCCCAGCAGCCCCAGAGCTCCTGCATGTGCTCCAGGGCTGATGCCAGGGCTGCTGCAGCTCTCTGCTGGGGCTCGGGGGGATCAGTGTCTGCTCTGGGCAAGGCACAGCATTTTGTTCTTATTCTTCTGCCAAAAATTTCACTGGAACAGAGAAGCTGCCAGTTAAGGGAATCCCTGGCCACACTTCAGCACTACATTCCATTCCATTCCATTCCATTCCATTCCATTCCATTCCATTCCATTCCATTCCATTCCATTCCATTCCATTCCATTCCATTCCATCCCATTCCATCCCATTCCATCCCATTCCATTCCATTCCATTCCATTCCATTCCCACTGCTGCCCCATGTTACATGCTCCTGCCCTCAGATGGCAGGATGGCAATAACACTCCTGGGGGAGACTTCAGGGCTTGCCTGAGAAAGAAGGGATCTTCTTCTTTTCAAATTATCAGGAGAAGAGGATCCAGCCAAGTTCAGCACTCAGTTTTCAGGACTGAAAAACCAAGTGCAAATCAGCCCCTGCATCTCCTACATCCCACCCTGGGCTGTACCCACCAGACTCCTCTGTTCCTGCTGTAGCAGTCATCTCTCACACAGACCTGGCTCCCCAAGACCCAAGGACACAAGCTCTACAGCTGAACTTAACTCCTCTGAATTTCAGCCAACATCACTAAGCTGTTCCCTGAGCCCACAGATAGAAGAGCTGTGAAGGAGACATCCCTGACATTGGAATAACCAAATGAAAATACCAGTGCCAATAGATGGGGCTGGCAGCTAAATTTTTGGCCTTTCATCTGTGAATTGTGAGCTGTTCCTTAAGATAGTTCTCATCCTGTTAGATCTACCCTTTCAATGAATCACTACTGCACCCTGACAGGCAATACCGCACTACTGACAGGCAGAAAAGATAAGGTATGGAGAGGGTTTCAATAGGTTATTTTCTTCTGCTTTTTAACTAGGGCCCTTTGGATGTTTGTTTCCTTGCATGGCATCTAAAGGCAGGTCCAGATCTCCCAATGACACCTGGCAATCCCCAGACACTGCTCTTGCTTTGAGCAGTGTGTCTGCTCAGATGATTGCCAGAGCTCCCCTCCAAAAGTTATTCTATACTTTTCTCTTCTAAATCAGCCCAATTGATTTTCAAATATTCACTAAATGTCTCATATTTCCTACACACCTCTGCAAGTACCCATGGGCATGTGGTATATTGATAGGCATTAGAGGAGCTCGACCTTCATGAAAGTTCCCAAGGAAGAATTCATGATCTTTTGGCAAACACTTAAACCAAAATGAAAAAAACCAGCAGAAACACAGGAACTTCAGAGTATTCAAAAAGAAATCTCAATGAAAAGGGGGCACAACCTTATTCAGAGATTTAAATCATCTGTTTGAAATTTTAAACTGGCTTTCAAAGGTTCATCATGGAACACAAGAGGTGACTGATGCCCTCAGCTGACAAGGGAAAGCAGATCAGCTTCAGGAACAGGACTGCACTGGCTGCCTGCAGCACAGCTCATGTTGGGCATCTGATGCAGGGACCCCTGCAAAGCCACGTGCCTGTGGCCTCCCAGAGAATGGCTCTGTTTGGCTGACAGTGCTGAGAAAGCATTTCAGGAGCTGCTTCTGCTCAGCAGGGTGCAAGCCAGCTGCCAACATGTTGCAGCAGCCTCCAGGAAAGCTGGGACAGAGAAAGCTCAAAGGCTGCATCCTGCTCAGAACACTGAAGGCAAGAGCAGCTGCCATCCATCCTGCTCCCTTCCAGCCAGGGCTGCAGGGATGCTCAGGCTCCTTTTGTTGCTCTTTCCCAGCCCTGTTATCACCCAAAGGTGTTTTGCACAAGGACAGATCCTCACCTCTGGGTGCTCAGCTGGAAACGAGCTTCCAGGTTCCCGGTGTTGCGGAGCAGCAGAGTCTTCTGCGTGCTGCACTTCACTGGACATGTGGAGAAGTCCAGCTGGTCAGGGAAGTCCAGGATAGCTCGGGCAGCAATGGCCCGAATTGGCACCACTATCCTTTCCCTTTCAGTGACACAGACCAGCTTGTGGGAATAATCCTGCAGGAAAAGAAACTGCCTCAGCACAGGGCATTTAGTGCCGTTCCCATGGCAGAAGAAAAACCATTTCCTATAACCCTTCAAGGGCATCAATTTACCTATCCCACCCTAAATGAACACTAAGCTCTACTGATATGTCACATTTTAGAGGCACTAGCGCACTTTGCAAAACCTGTCTCAGTGGCATTAAGCTCTCGTGTCACTTGGTCATCCAGAGAACTGCCCTAGGCCACCATCATTTTTACTCTACATTTTAATGATGTTAAAGAATTCCTAAGTCCCTTCTAAGGAACATGGAGCTAGGGAACACAGGACATTCCTTTTTAGCTTTCTATATTCCCACTGTTTGAGAATAGGACAAAGTGTTCAACTGACTCGAAGCAGCAAAAAAAAGATGAGAAAACAGCTGCACCCAAAGAGCTCCTGCACCTCTGGCCTGGTGTAGAAACATCAGCTGCCTCAGAACTCCCCTCCAACTTTGCCTCTCCAACCAAGTCAGGAGGAGAACAGTGCTAAGAGGCAGCAGGATGCTGCTGGAAAGAGCCTCTCTTTGTTTCCCTGCAAGGCTTCCTCCCTTCCATGCCATGTCCTCAACCCTTCTGGGTGAACAAGCCCCCAGATCACAACACTGACCCCCCAGATCCCAGCACTGAGATCAGACCTGCCAGGGTCTCAGCACTGCTGTTCAAACCTCCAGGCAAAAGCACCTTTGGCACGCAATGGGTGCCAGCTGACAGAGCAAGCACAGGGACAGGCATGAAGACAGAGGCACAGCAGCGTCACTGCCACGGGCTCTGGGCTCACAGCTCTGCCTGCAGCTTGCACCTGCCCTACACCAGCTCCTGCAGGCAGCTGTCCAAGTCCCTGCAGCTCAGCAACCTCCTGCTGACCAAGGGCACCCAGCAAAAAAAAAAACCCGGGAAAATATTCAAAGAACCTGGCAAAAACCTTCTAAAAACTTGGCAAAATATTCAGAAAACCCGCCAAAAACCTTCTAAAAACCCACCAAAAACCTTCTACAAACCCACCAAAACCTTCTAAAAACCTGGCAACAGTGTGCCTGTGCCTGTGCCAGGCCGGGCTCACGGGCACAGCACATCCTCTGCCCTGGCCCTGCAGCTGCACCATGCTCACTTGTGCTCTGGCACAGCACAGCTGCAAGGCTGCAGAGCAGAGGCTGGGAAAAAGCACCGTCCTTGCTCCAACCCAGGGAGAGGCAGGGAAGCTCTTGCCAGGCAGGAAGGAGGAAAGTTCTCTGACCTCTTTGTTCCTCCAGTGTTTTCCATCATCATGAAACCCCTTCCACTGTACCTAGAGATGGCCCAACATCTATCAACAGCCCTCTGTCATTTTCATCCTGTTCCCTGGGCATCTTCCCTTGGCAATGCTCAGGGATGTGCAGGGAGGGGAAGCAGAGCCTGTCAGGCCTGGCTGCAGTGCCTGGCAGCCCGTGCCAAGCTGGGACTGGCTGCAGGCTGCCTGCCCACGGCCTGGAGCCAAGCTCCCAGCATGGAATGGGCTGCACCCAGAGTGCAGGGAAAACAGTGGCTTTGGAGAGCATTCTGTGTTTTGGCTCCTCCAGGCTCACCTTGTTCTCGCCGGGGCTGAAGCGGATGCGCACAGGGACAGACACGGCCGGCACCAGGAGACGGTAGGCATCGTTGGAGCCCATGACCTGGAAGTAAGGTGATCTCTCCATGGAGACCTTCACCACATGAGGAAACTGCAGCAAAGACATGAAACAATGATTTTGTCACTTGTGGAAACAGGATGAGAGGAGACCTGTCCATGCCCTGGTGTCATCCCTCCTTGACCCCTTTTCCAAAGCACTTTCAGCTGTGCATGTACAGGCACACAATTCATGAGGGTGAACTCAAATTCCTTCTGTCTGGCTCCAGCATTCTGACCAGGCCCAGTAGGGCGGTGCCTGGTGGGAAGGAAGGGCCAAGCAGGTCAGCAGCAGCAGGATGGAGACAGAGCACCTGAACCAAGTCATCTGCACATTCAACAAGGCCAAAAAACCTGCTGGCTCCTGCCAGCACACAGCCATGCAGTCGTGTTCCAGAGGGGGAATGTGCTCCCTGAAAGCAAACCAGCACATTGTCCTTGGGGAAGGAAGAAATTCCCTTCTAGTACATCAGGTTTGGGTAGGGATGTTCTGGGGATACAGTCATGCAGGCAGACCAGCAAGAAAGGAGACCAAACACTGTGGCCTTACTGGGAATAAAAGCAAACCTGAAAAGCCAAAGAAGGAACACAGCAGGACAACCCCTAAAACAAGGAGATGGCAAAGAGAATTTAAATGGGCAGTAAAGCAGCAAGGAAGAGTCATAAAACCATGAGAGCAAGCAGCTTGTCAAAAGTGACAGAAACACAGACAGGCTGTGCCTATCACTATGGGCTTCAAAGGCATTTTCTGCCTGGAGAAACAGGACCAGCAGTGTGGTTCCAATACTGAAAGGCAATTTTGGCTCTCCAGGGATTCTTGCTGCCTGTGCAGGCAAGCTGGGCTGCTGGGCATTCCTGCCTGCAGCCATCATGCCAGGTTCTGCCCTCTGGGATACACAGACACAGCAAACAAGCATTTTCTAGCACACAGATATCACCAACCAATGAGCACCAAAATGCTCTCAACAAGTCTAAACCAGATGACTTTGACTCCCTCCTGTCTCTTCTCACCAGCCCACTCTTGGCACAAGCCTCTTTTTAGAAAATGTTTTCCCTGACTGAAATTCCAATGGTCTCCGTTTTCCTCTTTACAGCGGAACACAACTGCTGACATTTTTCAACTTTTCCCCTCAAAGCTCTCTTGGCAAACTGCAAAACAACCACAATTTCTACAAGTGAAGGTGAAAACCTCCAGGAGCACATGGCTTTGGATGTGCTGTGGTTCTCCAAAGGGAAAGCAGAGCACAGTGTTGCTTTTGGAAAAGCTGAGCAGAGCTGGATGAAGCTTAGCAGGAGCCTCAAGTGGCACCTAAAGGGCTCCCTCTGCTTCTGCTACGTCACTCTGATTCCAGGGCTGCTTCAGAACACACCTCCTGCAGTGCCAATGCCATTAATGAAAAGTTATTCCAGCATAAAGTGCAGAAGACTCAGCCCCTGAGCTTTGACTGTGAGCTGCACAAAGGGAGCCCAACAGGCTGAGAGAGGCAGAGGAGCCAAGATTAACCAAGGAGACACAGGATGTGGTAAACACTCAAGGCAAAGCACGAGAGCAGATAAGAACTGTACAGGCCTCAACACTCCTACCAATCCAGAGCTTTCAAGAGAAGGCACCTCCTTTGGGACAGATACCGTCAACACATGGCCAAAGTCAGGGGAGAATTCCCAGCACAGGAAGCTTTCCACCATCTTGCAGAACAAAGGTGCTGAGACATTTTCTTCTGGACGTGCTGCAGCAGATACCCTGCTTTGCTGTACACTTCGGGAATTACAGCTCTCTCCTCTTCCAGCACAGTGTTAAAGCTCTGTAGAAACCTAGGCCAGGGCACTGGGAATATTTCTCTGTCTGCTCTGGGCTGTCCTGACCCCCAGGGGAGCACTGACTTTGACCCTCATTTATGGAGAAACTTTCCTAGACATCAATATAGGCTAGAATCCACAAAAGCGTGAAATAGATTAGAGAGAGTAGTGTAGGTGTATCACTTGCTGAGAAATTTAGGTTTTGGGATTTCTGTGGATAGAAGCAAGATGGAGGGCACAGAGTGTCATCCTGAATTTCTTCTTCATGCATCTTCTTCCTTCTTCTTCATGGGTTTGGGTGGCATTGTGTAATTGGGCAGAAAAGTCCGCATTGCATGCTTCCAGGGATCAGTTATTGGCTTAAAAGGGAAAATAATCCAGGTGTCCTTTCTGAATTGGATAGCTTAGTCTTAAAAGACTTTGTAAGAAGAGATTGTTAGCCATTTTGTGCCTTGCTAATGACAAGCTGCCGAACTCATGGTTGTGAGACTGTTTTACTGATAAGAAATAATAAACACCTGAGTCTGAACGTGAACTACCATCTCGAGTGCCTTCAATCCCGACCCAGAGAAACCGATAAAGCTCCATATCCCAGCACTTACCTTGTCCACATTCATGAGAGACACTGTCATTTCAGAGACATCATGAGTGTTGAAGTTCTGAAATATCACCTCTGGTGGGGAAATCTGCACCAAGTTCTGCTTTGGGGGAGCTGACGGCAGCTGGAGAGGCGAGAGAGAGCAGGGACAGCTTCAGCTGCTGGGAGGAAGGCTCATGAAGGACAATCTTACACTGACCCCAGTGAAGTGCAGACTCTGGGGGGAGCACATCTGCCCAGCCCACACTGGGCAAAGAGTGGCTCACCCACCTCTGCTCGGAGCTGATGGAGAGCTGCTGGCCACACAGAGCAGGCTTGAGCCAAGCTGCTCTTTTGACATGTATTTCTCCAGCTTTCATTCTCCACAATGCCAGGCAGCACTTACCTTAAGCACAGCCCTGTGCCCATGCGGTCACAGAGCTCTGGGGCACTGCCTGAGCACTCATGGAGTAAGTAAAACCCATACATTTACATCAGACTCCATGGGAAACGATTTTGCGATGTCCTTCACTCTGACACAGGGAAACCAAGGCCCACACAACTGCAAATACCTTTTTTGATCTAGAACTTAGGCACCAGTAGCAGAGGAGGTGTGAGAGATGAGGTGATATTTGGCTGAAGCCAAAAGGTTATCAAGTTAAAGAATGAAAGTTGTTGATTCTCTGTGTTGTTTGGGGTTTGGATTTGTTCAGGTTGGTTTCTTGGGTGTTGCTGTGAGAGGAACAGGGTTGAAGACCTGACCAAAAGGAAGCAGGGTGAGAGGGGAGGGGACAGAAAAACTGGCGTTTGGAGGGAATGGAAGTTCCCAAGTACCCATCCAAAGGGAAAGGGGACAGAACAGCCCTCACCGGGTATAAAGGGGATAGAAAGATTGCCATTTTCTCAGAGGGTGTGTTTGTTCATCTCCAGGGGGAGGGAGACACGCCCAGCTCAGCTGAGTCCTTACTAGTAAACAGTTTCCTTTTGCTTCAATGATTTTGTCCCCTTTCATTGTATTTAAAAGTGAGTGCATTTCTAACAGAGGAAAAGGCAAAAATAAAGTAACACAGAAGTTAGGAAAAAGACAAATGAAGTGAATGCTGAATGAGGATAAGGTTCAGTTATTTTCTCAGCAACTTGGGTAAAAGTAGAGTTGGTATCTCCTTTTTCCATGAGCTTTAAATAGGTGCTTTCTTGTCATTATTGCTACCTTACTTGATACCATTGTAGAGGCATGTCTGGAATGACACAACAGCAGCAAATGCTTCTGGAGCAGAGACATTACTTGGAGAAAATTCTCCCCTTCTGCAGCCACACTGCTGTCACTGCAGAGACACCAGCAGCTCTCCTGTGTGACTCCAGGGCAGACACAGCCTGCTGAAGGGAGTGCCTGCAGCACACTGTCCCCCACTTGTGCCCTTCCCTGAGGTGTTCCCAACGCCCCTCTCCAAGGCAATCCTTAACCAGTGTGTTCAATGTCTCTTGCTGCCAATTCACTGCTCAACAGTGTGATAAATGAATGGGATTCGTGCTAACAATTGGAACTATATCGATATTTTAGAAAATATATGTTAAAAAGTCCTAGAGGAAAAGGATATGTAATTAGTGTCACAAAACAGATGTTTTCAGATGTTCATGAGAAAATAGGAGACAGGATGTAGTGTGAGATAAGTAAAATCCCAAAACGGAATAGGCCTCGGGATAATTAAAGAATTGGCCTTGAAATGGACAAAATTAGGATGATTCTAGGTGTTTATGAAATAATATAGCTTATTTTTGGAATATAATGCTGGCTTCTATAACACAAGACCTGGGACGCATGTGCAGCCTGTGGGGTTGTTCAAAGGACAGTGACGATGAGGAGAAGCCTTCGTCGGAAGCAACCAGTGAAAAGCCAAAAGACCCCTTGGAAACAAGCTGAGCATGCACTGTGCAGTACAATGATATAGATTTCAAGAATTGAAAATAGGAGGAGATTTACATAAAATTGTTGATGAACATGTATTAGCATACAGTATATAAGTTGTGTTTGGGTTCTTTTCTCTTTTGTACGGGAGGCAGGGTGAGAAACCCCCCCATACCCTGATTGTACCCCAATCAGTTTTGCTTGTGCTTTATCCTAACCACTGCCAAATTATTTTGTATCTATTTGATTACATTTGATTACATAATTTTATATAAAATTGCTGCTCAATTAAAATTGCTGCTAAATTCTAATTTTGTGGTTTATTAAATTAGACATATAGGACCTCATTCATAACAACAGCCCACCTTGGTCACCTACCCTTTTGGACTGTGCTTTCTACTGAGCCAGTCCTGCCATAAAAGCAGCTTGAAACACACCTCTAAGTAGGCACTGATCCACAGAAAGCACATCCATCCACACCCCTCTGCCCAGGCCGAGTCCCCTGCACATCTGGCAGCCTGCAAAATCTAACACCCCACCAGGGTCCAACACATTGTTCCAACCCAAAGCAGGAATGCAGTTGGTTTTGTTAAATCTGAAGGAATTCCTGCAGGTCCTCGGCCTTCCAAGGCCAACGCTGCCACTGTGGAGGGAATCCTGTGACCCCGAGCGTTTGATGGTGACCACACCAAAGCAAGAGGTGGCTCCTTCAGCAGGGGAATGGCACATGGCAATGCTGTGCCTTTGTGTCCCCAGCCTTCCCCCATTGTTTTAGCAATGGCAGCCACACTCCAGCACAGCCCAGCAGCTGCAGCAGAGGTTATTTGTGTTGCCTCAGTGCACATCAGGACTCCCAGTCCACCACTGCCAGCAGCTTGCAATGACAACAGCACCTGGACACGGAGGTGTTTTGCTGGAGGCAAGCCTGTCACAAGCACACACCCTCTTCAAACTTGCCATCAAGCAGAAAGGAAAAGAGCAGGAAAAGGCTACCTTTGGACCAGTCTTGCTCAGGTCTATCCACGGGCCAATTCTGGGCAGAATACTCCCCCCAGTGCTGGCCTCCTTCTTCTTCATCTTGGCAAACTTCTCCTGCTGGAACTTAGAGGGAAGCAGCTGAAAGGCAAAACAAATAAAAAAAAAAACAATATCAGCAAGAAGCTCAGAGATGTGCTTGTTCAGAAAGGCATTTCTTGAGCAAGTGGCACTGGCAAATAATTTGTGATCACAGTCACTAGGATAGTTCTGGAAGCCCTGGAAGTTACTTGCTGAAATGCAATAGCTAGAATAAATAATACAGGGTGCAATACACATACTCCAACCACATGGCTGTGGCCCATTAGTCTCTCTGTGATCTGATGTGACATGTTTGGGGATTTCTGCTCTTTGGCCATTTGTTTCCTCTTATGTTTCATAGGATTGAGGCAGTGACCTTTACAGAGAGTGGGGAGGAGCTCTCAGAACTGCCCCAACTCCATCCCTGCACAACACTCACAACTCACAGCAGGAGACAGCACTGCTGGCTGAGTCCAAGAGAAGAAAGAAAGAAAAGATGTACCAAGAGGGAGGTGCACAGGAATGTGTCCAAGTTTTAGCTCTCTCTGTTAATGAGCATTTGTTTCCTCTGTCTGGGCTGACAGAGCCCTCCAGAGAAGAAAACAGAGGCATCTCCTTGGCAGAGCCTCAGCACTGGGGCACCTTCAGCCAAGTGAGCTCCAGACAGCAAGGCACCTTGGTGGCCCTGACTGCAGTGCTGCCTGCAGGGCTGGAGCTGTGCCCACCCAGGAGCTCAGAGAGAACAGCTGCTTTGGGAGCTCTTCTGGCTGGGACCAGCCGTGGCTCTCAAGGCTTTGGGCACAGTTTGAGCTCTCCCCCCACATGCCCAGGTGCCCAAGGGCAGGTTGGTCACAGCAGCACAGGGCAGTGCCCAGCCTGACAGAAGGAATTCCTGTGGCAAAGGGCAGGCACAGAAGCACATGCTGAGGGCTTCAGCTGCACATTGCTTTCACTTGGCTCCCGTGGCACAGCCAGGCAAGGCACTGGGCTGTCCCTGAAACATCACACAGTGTTCCCTCCTGCACCAGGACAGCCCCCACCAACAGCAGCACGGCACAAAGAGCTGGGCAGGGGCTCTGCAGCTTCCCAGCGCTGCTGGACAACAGGGGCAGGGACACCAGGGACACCAGGGCACTTGCCAGCCTGAGCACAGCCCCAGTGGCTACTCACAGTGTTAGGCTGCAGTCTTTCCCTCAGCAAAAGACGAGGTGTTGGTGTCTTTTTTGGGAATCCAGAAGCCATTCTGAAGGGAGGATGTCACAGAGGAACGACAAGGCCTCAGCAAAACTGGAAGGAGCAACAATGGAACTCTGAAAATCCAGAACCCAATTCATGGCAGACTCAACGCATATATGCTGCTAAACATTTTATATCATTTGAAAGTAGCTAAGTGCTTGTTTGGCATAAGTAGCTAGTATTGTTAGGCCTCTAGCTGGACTTTATTTGACTAGATGGCTCCCTTGTGCAATTCAAAGATGGATCATACTGAAACCTGGAGCTAAAAAGCTGAGCATGAATAATGCTTAGAACAGACAAAGCTGTAGCTTAAATATTACTTAAAATCAGCTTGAGTGGGCCTCCTCTTCTTTAGGCTAAACACCCCCTGCTCTCTCAGCTGCTCCTCACTGGACTTGGGAGAGACTGCAATGTTATGGCTCATGGCTTAAATATTGCTATAAAGGACGTTTTGCCCACTGTGACAAAACTCTATAAAGAAGCTGAGAGCACCCAAGCCCACCCTTCCCTGAAAATGCCTCCTGACTGGAACTTGGGACTGCGAGTTCAGCCCCACAAGGGAACTTGAGACAAGATAAAGGTGACACTATTGTCCCATTAGCTCAGGTCTCCAGAGAAGTGAACAAGGCCAAGGGAGAAAAATAGATCCACAACAAAGCCAAAGCCAGCAGCTCTCCTGAAAATCAGTTCTATCTGCCTTCAGGCTGGGCAAGTCATAGTCACAGACTCCTCTGCTGAGGCCAGGTTTGCACACAAACCTCCCATCAACAGAGGCTCAGGAGGGAATTTTGGGACTGTGGTGCAACCTCTGGTAAGGGCCAGTGGATACCCATCCTCCCTCACACAAACTGGCTCAGCTCTAAAACCCCCCACCCCCAGAAGGCCACATCCAGGGGACATTCCCATCACAGACGCTGCAGGGGGTGTCATAGTCCATCAAAGACCCCCAAAGTGCCCCCAGAGCCATTCCTGAGCCCTTGCACCAGATGATTTTGCAGGGCATGCAAAGTAACACAACAGATCTGAAAATCCACAACCCAATTCATGGCAGACTCAAAGGATATACTGGTGCTGAAGATTTTATATTACTTGAAAGTAGCAATAGACAGTCAAACTTGCCCCACCCCAGGGAGGTACCTGGGAGGTCCCACCTTGCCCAAATCTGCATTAATCCATTGGAATCTTACATTTTGCAATACCTCACCACAGAGAAGACCAGAAGAGGATTTTATGGTATGCCAATGGGATCCATGGAATGGTGATATTTTTTACTTCATCTGTCTCTGTCATTCTCTTTCTTCCCCCTCTTCCCAACCCCATCTCCACCCCCTTCACCCCCCCCCCGCCTTTTTCTATTCCCTTCTCTCTCTTCCTCACATTTACTGTTCCATAAAATCCAGACTACTGACTTTGGCAAATTGCCTCATTTGCACCTCAATTCAGAGGCCTCTCCCTAATAATTTTAATAACCAGATGATAACAACCCACGGAAACTTGAACAGAACTCATTCACCTTGAAGCAGTTTAAGCAATCACTATAGGGAAAAAAAAGTATAGATGAGTACATTTAGAAAATGTTGCATTTCTTCAGTGCAAAAAAAAAGCACAATCAGTAGACGAACTATTGTTCATCCACTCAGCTGTGCATGCCACTGAACTGCTGCACCAGAAGACTGGCATTATCCCATCCTGTATTTCCCTTTGGCCTTCTCTCTCAGAGTGCACATGAGACAAAACCAAACAGTTCAACTTTAGTCAATCTTTACCTTCAAAGGAAATTCACGATCTTTTCCAGAGGCCAATGCTCTGCACGTTGAGGAATCCTCTGCAGAGACCAATGCTCCGCGAACTGAGGACTCCTAGCAGAGGCCAATGCTCTGCACGTGCAGGATGTTGTTTGCAGAGGCCAATGCTCTGCACGTTTCGGAATTCTCAGCGGGGCACAATGCTCCGCAAATTCAAAGGACTCACTCGCAGAGACCAATGCTCCGTGAACAATTCACTCGGCGAATCGCCCAGTGTAGCTGCCTGTACGAGCCCAGGCTGCGCACACCCGGCCAGGGCCGCGTTCTCGGGCAACTGAGGCCGCGCCGCTGTCACAGACGCTGCCGCCCGCGCGGTTACCAGGCAACCGCGGCGCCCGAACGTCGGGGCCGGGCCGGGTTCCGGCGGGGCCAGGCCGGGTTCCGGCGGGGCCGGGCCGGGTTCCGGCGGGGCCGGGCGGGTTTGGGCGGGGCCGGGCGGGTTCGGGCCGGGGCTGGGCCGGGTTCCGGCCCGGGGCCGGGCCAGGGCAGGGCCGCAGTGATTTTCAAAGGAGATTCTCAATTGAACTACTGCCATAACTTTCTGAAGAGTCTTTCTGTAAGTATTAGCGAAAGCCTAAAATGTGGTGCTAGAGGCACCTCTGTCAGGTCTGTCCCTTGCTCTCTGTGTAGCACTGGTGTTCTGTCCCGGCTGGAACAGCCGGAGGGGCTGAGCGAGCTGGGAAAGGGGCTCAGCCTGGAGAGGAGGAGGCTCGGGGGGACCTTGTGGCTCTGCACAGCTCCCTGGCAGGAGGGCGCTGCGGGTTCAGGAAGCGCCGGAGCGGCGTGGTTCCCTCTCTCCCGCTCAACCTCTTCCTCCCTCCCTCCTCCTCCTCCCCCATTTCCGAAGCCCTCGCAGCCCGCGGGAGGAGCGGAGATGGAGCCGGGACAGGGCGGAATGCAGAGAGGGGATGCCAGGAGTAGGAGTGACTGGTCTGTACTGGGACCATACTGGGATCATGCTGGGAGGGAGTAGGAGCAGCGCGATGGCTGCAGCCAGGCCATGCAGGGCCTCCTGCCAAGGGGAATGATTTCAGACAAGTGCTGACTGCGTGGGAGAAGGTGTTTTGTGTTGGAGGGCTGAGTTATCACTGAAGTTTTTCACTTCTGATACTTGATAATATCAGTGTCATTTTGTCCATAAGGAGCACACTCAGTGCCTGAGACATCTCCATCTCCACCTGCTTCACAACTCCACTTGAAGGCAGATGAAAATTATTTCCTTGTAAATGACCTGTTTTCACCAAATTCTGCAAACTCTTACTGAGGCTCTTTGCCATGAAGTTGATTTTCTATTTATTTTTTTCCTTTTTTTTTTTTTTTTTTTTAATAAGAATTGCTTTCTCCTTGCAAATGTTAAGTAAATTTTTCCCTGCCTGGGATGTCAGGAGGTGCACATCCTGTACAGAAACACTCCCCAAGTGCATCAATAACCTTTTTGTACTGCTCAATGAGTCCTAGAAAACTGCAGAGTAGTTTTGTGTCTCTGCAGGTTACTTGGCAATCAATTCTCCATCTCTGATAAATCCTAATTTACAAGGAGAATGTGACGAACTCCCTCCTCTGCAATCAGGAGTTGGCAGTGCCCATTCTTCTGCAAATTTATGGGTTCAGCAGAATAATATCATAGGAACAGAGATGTTCTGCAGCATTGCTGCTTGGTTTGCTCCTCATTTTGTGGGGCAGACAGCAGCCTTCTACAGCCCTAAAAAGGACAGGGAATTTTCTGGACTGGAAAGAAAAGCATCCGTGAGAGAGGCAGAATGTGATGCTGTTACCCACGGCTGGTGTTGCCACCTCTGTTGTCAAATTTCCCTCCCTTGCTGCCTTGGGGCATCTGAGTAATGGGTGGTTTGCAGTGATGTTCTCCTTATTGAAATCAGTCAAGAGTTTGTGGACTTATTTCCAGCATGAAAACAAACCCTGTTTTGCTGGTTGTATGAGGGAAAAATTTATTTGAGGCAGAGAGAGGACAGAAAGAGGTGAGAAACCACTGAATTTTTTCCATGTGGCTGCAGGGAGGGAGAACAGTTGTGGTGTGGAGATGCGTTGTTAATGTAAAAGCAACAAAAAGCAACCCAAATAGTGAGTGAGCATCACTTGAGCTGCACCTCTGCCAGTTAGGGATGGATCCCTCCTGCTCCTTCCCGTGCCTGAGGCACCTGTGTGGGGCTGGTTATTCCTGTCATTTACCTTTCAATTACACAACAAACAACAAGTTTCTTGGAAAACAGTTGGCTTTTCAGACTCTCCCGGGCATTCAAGTGAGTCCAGGAGATGTGCTGATAAGTGGCTTTGGATGGTCTTGGCTGTTGGGTGTTGCTATGTTTCCTGATGCTCCAAAGCAATCCCTGGCACGCTGCTTTTGTGAAAGGCAGAACAGCTCAAGAGAAAAATGTGCTCGAAATTACCTGTTCTGGGGAAATGCAATCACTGCGAATTTTCTGCTGGGAACTGCTTGTGAACAAAGATGGAGCCTGAATGAGGGATGTGCCCTTGTGGGGGTGCCTTACACTGACACAAAGCTCTCTGTGCCTCTCCAGAGGGTTGTCACCCTACAGAAACTTGTCACTTGAGGAATCTCCTGGCAGGGCAGGGAGGGGGATTTGACATCACAGCTGCATGCCTGGGAAAAACAACGAGGCAAATTCTCCTTTTCTGGCCAGGAAAGCCAGGGTGTGTGCCTGCTGTGTTCCACGAGGAGGAAATCAATTGCTGAGGGATTTCTGCTGGGAGATTTGTGCTTTATGAAATTCATGGCAGGGGCAGAGGACTGGGGAGCTGCCAACAATAGCACTGTCTTCCTCCCCTCTGCTGCTTTAATTGTTTGTAATGATTTAATAAATAGCGCTGTTCTTCCCTGCAGCAAACATAGGCATGTGGCATTTTATTATCTTTATTAGGGCTCCTGTTTGGAATTTCTTTGCTGTATTTCCTTCTTTGCAGAATTGGTCCAAAACTTGGAGGAGTTGGTGTGAGAACTGGACTTTGTGCTGTCAACATTCTGAGTGTGGAGCCAGTGCTAAATCCGTGCAACTATATGGGAATGGAATAAATGACAGTATTTAAACAAGGAAATGCTCCTGGCTTAGGCATTTTATCTGCACAAATGCACGCTAGGAGAGGAAGAGCAAATCAGGTACAAGCTCCCACTACTTACAGAAGAATGAATGGAAGTAACTTCCTGTTTAGGCTGGAAATTAGGAGAACATTTGTACCCATCAGAAGGGTGTTGAACTGGAGCAGCTGCCTAGTGACAACAGACAAGTGGAGAAGTGAAACCCCAAATTAAAGGCTTTTAGTGTGAAGTTTTTTGGATGTTGGGGTCTTCAGAAGTAGATCTTGAGTCCCACGGGCAATGCAGGCAGCTTCCCAGGGGAGCATCTCTGTCCCGTGCCAGGGCCCTGCTGCCCTGGTCCCACAGAGTGATTTGGGGGGTACCTGATGGCCCAGCAGAGTTTCGGGAAATGCCTCAATGTTTGTTGGATTTGAATGGCATTTGGGTCAAAGTGAGTTTCTCCTCTGAGGGATGGAGTCTTGAGCTCTCACAGGTTTTGCTTGAACATGTCTTTCATCTGTCCCCCAGCCCAAAAACCCCCAGCAGATCCCTGCTCCTCCCTCTCTGTGTCTCCCACAGCTGTGATGCTCAGAGCTTTTCCCTTACACAAAAAAACCTGGAAATTGGCTGGTATTTGTTGCCTCTTGGCAACAAAATTGTCTCCTATTGTGCAGCTCAGGGGGAAAGGAACCTCTTCCTCCCTTCAGTTTGCTGCAACAAAGTGTTTTGTTCGTCTTTGTGAAGAACTAGGAAGAAACACTTCTTTGAAAGCTGAGGGAGCCCAATTCAATTCCCTTATCATTTTGAGCAAAATAACCAAGTTATTTATGTTGAAAGTCACTCCAAAATTTTGAAGAGACCTTTTTAGAAAATATTTCTCTTGGTGACTGATTACAAGTGGATATGGAAAGAAACTCTTTGCCTTGAACCACTCAAAGCAGTAATTTCTTCCCAAAGAGTAGATGTAATTTCATTTTCTGGGTGAAAAAAATTAAGTAGAAGTGGACCAAAGGAGCTTCAAGCTGATCTCCATTTGCTGTCAATGACTGAATTAAATGCACAGGCTTCCTATCAGCTGTGCCCGACAAAACATTGCTTTTGGGTTATTGGAGGTTTTGTCAGAAATCTTTGTAGCATGACTAGTTCATGGACTTATCTCTGCTGGCTTCAGTCATTCCTGCTGTCCATCATATCTTCCTATTATGAGGAAGCTCTTTTCATTATGTTGCCTTTTAATTCAGATATCTGAGCCTTTTTCTACTTCTGGTCCCAGTTTTCAGGAGGACAAACATTTTCTTATCTGTGAGTGTATTCAGTGGTGGCCACACAAGTGAAGGCAAGGAGCTGGCAGGTGATAATTTATGGAACTCTATAATGGGAAAACCTCAGCATTCAATTTCCATCTCCTTAGAAATCTTTATTCCTTTTCTTGTCTCTTGTGCTCTTTGTGGCTGGTCTGAGTTTAGTGCTTGGAAATACAATTCTATGGACCCAATTGCTTTGAAAAAGAATAACCTTGTACACAAAGATAAATAAATTTAACTTTTCAATATCAGAGCAGTTTGACATCCAGTCTTGGGGACCTGGCAGTGGTTAGTGCCTGACCAGCCTCAGAACACAGAGTTTGTCTGATTTAGGTGAAATTTCATTCATTGGAGACAAAGTAAAATTGCCTCTTATTTGCTCAGCACTAAAAATCCATCTGAAGCTGATTGCCAAGAATTGCTGCTGAGTGATGGGATTAACCCCTGTAATGGCACCATGAAACGAGAGACTGGGAGAGGAATATTAAACAATGGCATTTCCAGCCATGTGCAGGCCCTGGTGTTCTGCTCTTGGCTTCGTGCTGTCAAAGGGGCTGTTTTGATGGTTCTAGAGGCACTAACCTGGGCAGTGAAATGCACCTCAGGCACCAATTGCATCTCTGGTGTCTGCAAGTGCCTTTATCTCCCTTCATGCTCCTCAGAACCGAAATCCTGCAAGGACCAAGTGAATCTGAGACTTTGGGAAGGCCCAATAGTGACAGATTTTGGTGAGATTTGAGTCAGGAGATGGAAGCAGCAGCAGAAGGTGCTGTAATCTTCATCCCTGCACTCTCCTGCATGCTGATACAGTGTGAAGGAGGCAGGGATTCCATAAAGCACCTTCTGTAGCTCCTGAGGGAAAACAAGTGGCAAGTTCTTTAATTTCTTAGAGTTTCAGGCATGTTTGGCTGTGCTGCACCTCGGGGCCAGGCTCTGCCACTCTGTGCTCCAGCTGGTGCTTCCAAACTGCCCTCTGTGATTTTTATTTGCAAACCAGCTCTCTGACCAGCTTCCACTTTGCTTTAAAACTTCAGCACCACGTTTGTGGCTGAACAGGTCCCAGAGCTGGGGAGGAGGATTTGAGATGCAATTTGCATCACAGAGTTGTTACAGTGGGGAAAATGTCACATCCCTCCTGTGCCTGGAGCTGCTAATCTTGTTCTGAACATTGAAAACCTCTTCAGCTGCTCTCATTATACCTCAATTTGATTACTGCTTTGATTTCACACCTCTTTCATGCAGGCTTTTCCTCTCTCCTTGGCTGGAATTGTCAGGCCTGAGAGGAGAAATTTTGTCAAGCCTTGGGACAGTTCCCATCATCTATCCCTGCTCCTAAAGCTGCTTTGAATTATCTTGGGAATCTGAGTGTGAGGGAAACTGGCAGGACTTTAGTGAGAGGAAAAGTAAGGCACAGAGGCCAAAATGTAAATGCAGAGTCTGGCTTACCAGAGTCTGCAGAGTTGTGGGGATCTGGGCCCTGCAAACTCATGTTGTTCTCTATGAATGGCTGATTCCTTCTGTATCTTCTCCTGAAATTCTGAGCACCAGGGCTGGTGCTGGAACTGCAGCCACACAAACTCCCCACAGAGCTGTGTGGGACCCAGTGGGAATCATTGATTTGCTGCTTTTGATGAAAAGTAGTGACATGAACCTCAGTGTCAGGGAGGTGACACATTAATGCTGCTGTCAGACAGTGCCCACACACCGTGTCTGGAGGTAGCTCTGGAGAAGATGAAGAAAAACCAGGATTAAATCCCACGTGCTACTGAGCTCTATCAGAAACTGCTTGGACTGAAGTCTGTGAAGTGACTGGGGAGAGCTGGATGAAAGGGACAGCTCTGAGAAGTGTGTGGTACATCATTGATGTCCTAATACTGATCTTTGCACAGAGATGAAAACGTATCAGTTTGCATGGCCTGAATGTCTGGCTCTGGAAATTCTGCATTGCACAAGATGTGCTGAGCTCAACTGGCTCTGAAATATCATCTCTGCACCTTAGCCAGGAACAGCATCAGAGTTTTGAACAGATTCATCAAAATCAGTCATAAGTCAGAAGCAAACCTCGGCAATACACATCTGTGGCAGGTGAGGAGAGCAAAAGCTCCCATTCTTGTTCTTGGAGAATGAATTCAGCAATAAAAATTCCTCTCTCTTGGCATTAAAATACTTTAGTGTCAGCTCTGCCCCAGACTATCAGTGTCAAGTATTTCTCTGGGTGCTTGGGGGTAGGTTCTCCCCCTGTAGCTCTCTGCAGGTTGGTGCTAATTCAAGATGTTCCCTCAGCTTCAGATGTTTTGCTGCCTGAGCAGAGTGTGCAGAACAGGGATTACAAGCACTGACATTTGCTGTGCTAGAAAGTGCAAGGGACACATTTGTGCCAATGAACGTCACACCTTTAACTAGGAGGATCAATTCTTGTGCTCAGCAGAGTCTGTGGACAGAGGGGGTTTTCCAAAGGAAATCTTGGTCCATGTAGGGCTGAGGCTCCCTCCAGGCTGGCTCCAGCCCCTCAGGGTGCCCAGGAGCAGGGCTTGCCTGTAGGGGTGCATTAGTTTTAAGTTGGTTTATTCCTGTACCCCCCATTCTGTTTATGGTTCTGCCCGGGCTTTCTCTCTCTCCCTCTTCTGAATTGTCCCGTCAGCTACACTTTATCTTTCCTAAATTCCTCCCTAACTGCCTGTCTGTTATTCAGGGTCCTTGCCCACTCATCCAGAACATTCTGGCCTGGACATTGAATGATTGGTTTAGAGGTCAGGATTCAACCCCTAATTTATTTACACTGGACATCTGAGCTGTTTGTTATGCGTTATTCCCTCCTCTCAAAATTTTAGATTGGTCGCTGTGTTCTAGTTATAAGACCTTGCCGAGCAAGCTTTTTTGTCCGCGCCCGACGCTTCTTCAATAAACATCTCCCTTTTCCCTGTCCGCGCGGTCCTGTCTTTCTCCTGCGAGACGCAGACTGACTACGCTGCAGACAGCTCCGGGAATTCTCGCTCTCCTAAAGGCTTTTCGCCTTAAGCCCTCTCCCCAGGAAATCTTTCCGCGGGAGAGTGCCCTTCCCGCTTCGGTACTGCCGGCGGCACTGCCCGCAGCAGCCGGGGACCCAGAGGCCAGTCGTAGCCGCTGCAGGTTGGCGCTCAAACGTGGGGCTGTCCGACACCACCGCGGACCCTACGACAGAGAAATCCCGGAGCCAGCGGGCTCGGCTCGTTGAAACACCAGAAAGTTTCTCATGAGATGTTAACCTACCCCGTGGGATAGCGGACCCATTTTCATGGGTATCGCTCCACCGGGGACTGGGTCGGTAGCTCCGTGCACTCCGGAGTCGATCCATTCGCAGGAGCCGCCTTACCTAGAACGTGAGTTTTCTCTTCCTTTCTTTCTCCCCCCCCCACTTTCTTAACTTACGCCGTTTTCGTACGGCTTTTTCGTAACTCACGCCGTTTTCGTACGGCTTTTTCGTAACTCACGCCGTTTTCGTACGGCTTTCTCGTAACTTTTGCCGGCACTGCCCGGCGGTGGGGGGTTACTCTAAAGGTCCTTTCTCTCACGTTTTTCCAGGGTTGGTGGTTTGAGCTTTTTACCATCTCATTATGGGTGCTCGTTTTACCAAAGCTCAAAAAAGACACTTTAACTTTGTTTCTGCTATCCTTTCTCAGGGGGGTTTTGAAAAATTCGAAAAAAGGGAAATTAAACAACTAATCATTTGGCTGTCTGCTCAGTTCCCAGAAGTTTCCCCTGAACAAATTCACGATTGGCGTTTTTGGGGACAAGTTTGCACTAAATTAGGAGAATTGGCTAAATCGGGGAGCTCTTCGCTTTCGCGGACTGCTTTCTGGGCTTCCCAAATTAGGAAAGTTCTGAAGTCCCAGAGGAAACTGAGCAGAAAGCCGTCTGACGTGCGTTTTGTTCCCAGCTCACCTTGTTCCCTCTGTTCTGTTCCTTCCCCCGCTGCCCCCGAGCGCGGAAACCTGAAAGCGGCAGCCTACGATGGCACCGCACAGAAACGAAGTCACTGCTCCGACCTCTTTCGGAATTATCCCCGTCCTCATTCTGTCTCGGTTAAGAACACTCGCAGCTGCGAAAGTCCAGTTCGTTTTAATATTCCCCCCCCCTCTCCTCCTCCTTCCCCGCCATCTGCCCCACTTTTACAGGATAGCTCACAGGGAGCCCGAAATGGCGGACACCGCGTGGCGCCTCCCTCCGGCATTCCTTCTTCCCAAAAAACACTTCTTTCTCGTTACGACTCTTTCCCTTCTCCGGTTTCCCCTCCCGCTCCACCTCCCTCCGCCCCTCCCCTCCCTCCTCCCGATTCCACGCCCCGCGGCACTTCCACTCCGGCGTCGGCTCCTCCCCCATACCACGTCTCCCAGGCGGGGACAAAGTCGTCAGCCGTCTCTGCCCCCATTCTTATCTCTCCCCCTCCTTCTTCCCCTCTCAGCTCCGGTTCCCACGCTCCGTCCGGAGCCGCGGCGGGGGGGGCTGAAGGCCATATTCCAGAGCCGCCAGTCCTCTCGGCGGCACCGGTCACTTACCAGCCCGGGATGGGGGGGGGGAACCAGCCCCAGTGGAGCCCGTTCCCACATCACTCGATAAAGGAGCTGTGCAAAGCCCAAAAAGACTTCTCCCGGGAGAGTGAATACTTCCGGGGAATTCTGAGAGCCACACTCTCTGACACCGTGGTCACCCCTGCAGATTTAAGGCGGCTGTTCTCCTGTCTTTTGAACCCCACAGAATTCCTGGTTTGGGAAAAACATTGGCAGAGAGAAATTGGTAAAATCTTGCCCTCGCTGCGGGAGAACCAAGTGACAGCCACAGATCTGCAGGGGGGTGTGTTAACAACCGACCACTTGTGTGGGACAGGGGCATGGCAGGATGGGCAGGCTCAAGCGTGGTATGTTCCAGTGGAGGCTTTAAAAGAGGGAGCCAAAGCAGCCGAGTGGGCTTTCTTCACCTTACGGTCTCTTGTTGCCCCCTTAACATCATATATGAAAATCATTCAAGAATCTAACGAGCCCTTTTTAAGCTTTGTTGAGCGCCTCCGCAGGGCGATCGAGACGCAGGTCCATGATGAGTCAACTAAGAGGGGAATCCTCACTGAGGTGGCAGCGACGAATGCAAATCCAGCTTGCAAGGCCGCTATCCTCAGCTTGCCGCTAGATCCTCCCCCCACGCTGGATCAGATGCTAGACGTCTGTGACCGCAAACTCGCTATCATCGCGGGGGAACCCGACCAGCAACCCAGGGCTCCAGCTCGAAGGGTGGCTGCCACCGACCTGGAGGAAGTCACCACAGCTGCTGCTGCTGCCCCGTCCCGACAGCCCAATACACCAAAGTTGCAACCCCGGACGGATGCACCGTGTCACCTGTGCAACCAATCCGGGCATTGGATGCCAGACTGTCCCCTGAGGCGGGAGTTTTACGAATTTAAAAAGAAACATCGGCCTCAGGGGACCCCACAACACCAACCAAAAAACTAAATTGCAAGCGCGCCTCCTCCCCGCGCCACGATAAAAATAGGGCAGGTGTCACCATTCCACCACGCGGGGAAAAGGGAAGGGAGGGGGACCTCCAGCAGGACCTGCCGGTTGCCACAGACTCTAAAACTTTACCAGACTTAACTTCTCACGAACCTATTTCTGATCTTTTTCAGGCGGTACCTCGGCCAGTCCTAACAACCACCTCCAGGACGACCCCCTTTCGGTTGCAGTTGACGGAGCCGCTCCATCTTATTGACTCAAATATCCAACTCGTCTCCGTCAGTCCGGAGTGCCCAGGTACCTGGCATCAGACCAAGGGTGGGTTCGTCACGGTTGGAGATTCTAAATCTACACCACAAGACATTCACATCATCCCGGGTCTCATATCATCAGACCCGAAGATATTCGAAATAGCCATGTATTGTGCCAGCCCTCCCACCTTTCTGCCTCGGGGTCAAATTGTGGCGCAAGCCATTCCTATCCCTGAGGAGCTCTGGGACTCCAAGCCACCCAAAACATCCACATCCTCACACCTCCCATCGGTGGCTTGGGCTCAGACCCTAGGCAAAGAAAAACCAAGAATCACCTGCAGCCTACAGAAAGGTGGGGACCAGAAGTTCGTTCACGGGCTTCTGGACACTGGAGCAGATGTCACGGTCATTCCCTCATGGGATTGGCCGTCGCATTGGGAGTTGCATGACGCAGCAGAGCGGATCCGAGGTGTAGGAGGGATCCAATTGGCGAAACAATCTAAGAGCATTGTGCAAATTATGGGGCCGGATGGACAATTAGCATCTGTACGTCCATTTGTTTTAGATTACACGGAGCCCCTGTGGGGGAGGGACCTGCTCGCCCAGTGGGGAGCCCGTATTGACTTACCAGCGGCTCCCCAGGTTTTTGGGGCAGCGGTCACTGAGGAGCGCCCTACCCAGAAACTGAATTGGCTGACTGACACACCTGTCTGGGTAGAACAGTGGCCGCTTTCTAAACAGAAATTAAAGGCGCTCGAGAAGCTCGTGGAGGAACAGCTGCAGCGAGGTCACCTGGTGGAGACCACGTCTCCGTGGAACTCCCCAGTGTTTGTCATAAAGAAACCTAATAAAGAGAAGTGGCGGCTCCTTCACGACCTTAGACAAATTAACAACGTCATTGAAGACATGGGTCCCCTCCAACCAGGGATGCCCTCCCCAACAATGCTCCCCCAAAATTGGAATTTAGCCGTAATTGACATCAAAGACTGCTTTTTCCAAATTCCCCTACACCCGGACGATGCGCCGCGTTTTGCTTTCTCGGTTCCTACCATTAACCGAGAGGCCCCTAGGAGGCGCTACCACTGGACAGTTTTGCCCCAAGGCCTGAAAAACAGTCCAGTAATTTGCCAGTGGTATGTCTCTTCCTTGCTCTCATCAGTCAGGGCGAAGGCAACCAACGCTACAATTTTCCATTACATGGATGACATTCTCGTATGTGCTCCAACTGATGACGAACTTGCTCACAGTCTTGACCTAACAATCAATGCATTGGTTGCTGCAGGGTTCGAGTTGCAGCAGGACAAAATTCAAAGAATGCCACCCTGGAAATATTTAGGTCTTACAATTAGCAAAACAACTATCACACCACAAAAAATTACAATTCGAAATTCCATTCGAACGCTTGCTGATGCCCAGCAGCTGTGTGGGTCTCTGAATTGGGTGAGGCCTTGGCTAGGCATTCCCACCGAAGACCTGGCCCCCCTTTTCAATTTATTGAAAGGGGGAGAGGAGCTTAGTTCTCCTAGGTCGCTCACCCAAGAGGCGCGAGCTGCGTTGGAAAAGATCCAAAAGTCCATCTCGGAGAGGCAAGCCCATAGTTACCAGCCGGGTCTGCCCTTCAAATTCATTATTCTTGGGAAATTGCCACACCTCCATGGAATGATCTTCCAGTGGGAGGACATCAAGAACACCAAAAAAGACCAAGGGGCTAGGGACCCTCTCTTGATAATAGAGTGGGTGTTCCTTAGTCACCAAAGGTCCAAAAGAATGACGAAGCCACAGGAGCTGGTGGCGGAACTGATCCGTAAGGCTCGCCTTCGGATCAGGGAGTTGGCAGGTGTGGATTTCACATGTATTCACATACCACTCAAATTAGATTCGGCCCACTTTACAAGAGCTATGTTGGAACACCTTCTCCAAGAGAATGAGGCCCTGCAGTTCGCTTTGGACAGCTACACTGGTCAGATTTCTATTCATCGGCCGGCTCACAAAATTTTTAATTCGGAAGTCCAGTTTAAATTATCTCTTCAGCAGGTTCAGAGTAGGACTCCTTTGAAGGCTCTGACTGTTTTCACTGATGCATCCGGCGCATCCCACAAGTCAGTCTTGACTTGGAGGGATCCGCAGACTCAGCAGTGGGAAGCTGACATCAAAGAGGTGGAAGGATCACCTCAAGTAGCTGAGTTAGATGCTGTTGTCAGAGCTTTCGAGAAGTTCCCTGGACCATTCAATCTAGTCACTGATTCCGCTTATGTAGCAGGAGTAGTTGCCCGTTCAGAACAAGCGATTCTGCAGGAGGTGTCCAACATAGCCCTCTATCAGTTGCTCACCAAATTAGTAAGATTAGTCTCTCACCGAGAACATCCGTTTTATGTGATGCATGTGCGGTCCCACACTAACCTGCCAGGGTTCGTTGCCGAGGGGAACAGGAGGGCGGACGCCCTCGCTGCCCCTGTGCAGGTGGCCCCGCTCCCAGACGTGTTCCGCCAGGCTAAGATCAGCCACCAGCTCTACCATCAGAATGCGCCGGGTCTGGTCAGGCAGTTCCAACTTAGCCGTGACCAGGCCAAGGCCATTGTGGCCACATGCCCCCACTGTCAGTCCTTCCAGCTTCCAACTGTTAACACGGGGGCTAACCCTCGAGGATTGGCGAGTTGCGAGGTGTGGCAGTCCGATGTTACACACGTCTCTGAGTTTGGAAAACTGAAGTTAGTTCACGTGTCAGTAGATACCTTTTCCGGCGCGGTTTTTGCCTCCGCCCACACAGGGGAGAAGGCAAATGACACCAAGAAACACCTACTTCTAGCCTTCTCCACGCTGGGCGTTCCAAAAGTATTAAAAACTGACAACGGCCCAGCATACAAATCCAGGGAACTGCGCAACTTCCTGCAGCAATGGGGAATAGAACATAAGACCGGCATCCCCTATTCCCCAACAGGTCAAGCTGTAGTGGAGCGGACCCATCAGAGCCTCAAAAGGGTCCTCCAACAACAACGTGAGGCAATGAAGATGGAGTCCCCCCAGGTCCGCCTTGCCAGGGCCCTTTTTACAATCAATTTTTTAAACTGCTCTTTTGAGAATCTAAATCCACCCATTGTTCGGCACTTTAGGCAACACCAACAACTGCAGCCGAAAGAGAAGCCTCCAGTTCTCGTAAAGGACCCCGAGACCTGGAGGACGGAGGGACCTTTTGACCTTGTCACCTGGGGGAGGGGATACGCCTGCGTTTCCACTCCCTCGGGTCCAAAATGGGTCCCTTCAAAATGGGTCAAGCCATACACCGCCTCCAGTAAAGTTCCAACTAAGAAAGTGGCACAGGTCGAAGAGGCCTGCTGGAGGAGAAAAAAGAGGCCTTCTGAAGGAGGTTTAGACCTCCCGGAGCAGAACCATTCCTAATGTTTTACCTGTATGACTTTTTGTCTTGTTCTTTTCAGAAAGCCCGAGAATGTCCATCCCCATAACCCACATCGAGCTGATCATTTTCTGGAACTTTTTTGCCATCGCGAGCTCATGGATTGTCCCTCAACCCAAGCAAAACATTTGGAAGATGCTCGCTGGCGCCCTCGGCAGAGATCATTTGTGTCTCTCCGCCACCTCGGCAGCAGACCCCTTGTCGACCTGCCTTGTGGGGATCCCGCTTCCTCCAAAAGAGTTTCCCGAGCCCCTTTACTCCTTCCTTGAACCCCTTTCCCAAAATAAAGTTTTCAGTCCCTCTAGTCCCAATCCCAATCCAATCTGGAGGAGGCTAATGTCCAAATTGAATATATCTAAATCTGACCCCACCGAATTTAAATTGCTCGGCTCCGCATCAGCAAATTTGTGTGTTCAATTTTTCCCTTCCCGCGACCGCTACGAAAAATCTTTTACACCAATTATAGAACAGAATCAAAACTACGCGGCAGGGAATTGGTGTTCTGTCACCTCTCATATTACCACCCCCATCTCATTTGACGATAAACCCAGATCCCTCCCTAACGGCGTATTTTTCATTTGCGGAAACCGAGCATGGGCAGGTATCCCCCCTCGCCTTCTAGGAGGCCCGTGTACATTTGGACGGCTGACGCTGTTTGCTCCCAACAATTCCCAAATTAAAGATTGGAAGGAGAAAATTGTCGCACACAATTCGGTCCGCGTAGCAAGAGACCTTAAAGATTTAGATGAACAGTGCGACTCCAAAATTGTTCATTGGTCAAAGCCAGAAGGTGTCGCATGGACAGTGTTTCTCCCGTGGGTGTCTATTGCAAAGTCTCTAGGTGAATTAGCTCACCTGGAGTGTTGGGTAGCCAGACAGGCCAATTTTACCTCAGCCGCTCTAAGCAACCTCCTAGCAGACGAGGAAATAACAAGGCAGGCGACTCTCCAAAACCGGGCAGCAATAGACTTCCTATTGCTGCTTCAGGATCACCGGTGTGAGGAGTTCGAAGGGCTCTGCTGCCTCAATTTATCATCCAAAGCCGGGGACGCCAGAAGATCTATTGACCAAATGAAGGGAATGATCAGCAACATTAAGGAGAAAACATCAGACTGGTTGGGAGACATCTTTACGGGATGGGGTCTCTCGGGCTGGGTAGTCTCTATTTTGAAAACTGTTGTTTTAGTCCTTTTCATTTTACTAGTCATTTCAATTGCAATTTCTGTCGTTTGGAGAATTCTTAGAAGGCTTATAGTTAAATCGATGTCTGCTTTAGAAGTGAATCGGGTGGTAGTCGAAGAACAGATTATGGACGAAAGTCAAGAAGAAGGTGCCGAAGAAGACGAGCAGTTAAAAGACCACCCTGGGTCAGATGAGTCCTCAGAAGATGGTGCTTAAGTTACCCCACTCCTCCTTTTTCTTTTTAAACAAAGAAGGGGGAAATGTAGGGGTGCATTAGTTTTAAGTTGGTTTATTCCTGTACCCCCCATTCTGTTTATGGTTCTGCCCGGGCTTTCTCTCTCTCCCTCTTCTGAATTGTCCCGTCAGCTACACTTTATCTTTCCTAAATTCCTCCCTAACTGCCTGTCTGTTATTCAGGGTCCTTGCCCACTCATCCAGAACATTCTGGCCTGGACATTGAATGATTGGTTTAGAGGTCAGGATTCAACCCCTAATTTATTTACACTGGACATCTGAGCTGTTTGTTATGCGTTATTCCCTCCTCTCAAAATTTTAGATTGGTCGCTGTGTTCTAGTTATAAGACCTTGCCGAGCAAGCTTTTTTGTCCGCGCCCGACGCTCCTTCAATAAAAATCTCCCTTTTCCCTGTCCGCGCGGTCCTGTCTTTCTCCTGCGAGACGCAGACTGACTACACTGCAGACAGCTCCGGGAATTCTCGCTCTCCTAAAGGCTTTTCGCCTTAAGCCCTCTCCCCAGGAAATCTTTCCGCGGGAGAGTGCCCTTCCCACTTCGGTACTGCCGGCGGCACTGCCCACAGCAGCCGGGGACCCAGAGGCCAGTCGTAGCCGCTGCATCTAAGGGCTGTTTCCCTTAAAAGAATCAGTTCCTGACTTGGTACTCCCCAAATCTGCATCCTTAATAGGCCAAAGTCTGCCCTTAAAAGTCCAGTGTAGAAGATTTATTGATGCCCCTCCTTCTTTCATGGAATATTTTAAAACTCAATAATTTCATGGTCTTCATGGTCACTGTACCCCAAACAGCCTCTGACCAGCACATCTCCCACCAGCCCTTCTGTGTTCATGAACAGCAGCAGACAGAGCTTTCCTTGGGAGTGGGAATTGCAGGAAACATCCCCAAAGCGCAGCTTGGAAGGTTCAGCCTGGAGCTGAGGAGAAAGCAAAGTCCCTGCCAGGGTAGAATTGTGGTGCTCGAGGTGTGGCAGCGTGAGGCTGGGCCATTGCCGGCTCTGTGTGCCAGGAGCCGGCAGCGCTGGGTGCAGGGAGCCCAGGGAGGGCACAGAAACGCTGGCTGAGAAATGCTGGGGCACAGCGAGAGGGGCGAGTGCAGCCGGCCAGGGCACAGGAGCAGCACGCACAGGGGGCACAGCCTGCAGGACAGATGGCCGAGGGCTGGGCAGGGCTGGCAGGGCCACAGGCACCCAGGCCTTTGTGCCCTGGGCTCGGGCAGCGCCTCTGGAGGCCCCACAGCAGGAACTTTCCTGGCAGGGGCTGCACTTTGGCTCTCCCTCGGCCTCCCTGGCCAGGCTGGCAGGGGCTGCAGGTTTATGGCATTTGTCCTTGCTGCCCCTCACATCCCCCTGCCCCAGAGAGAGCCCTGAGCCACCCGTGAGGGACAGGCCCTGCTGGCCCAGGCTGGGCTCAGGGCTTGGCCTTTCTGCTTCCCCCAGCCAGCCCAGGCCTTGCTCAGCATTGCAGTTCCCTGCCCAGAGCCTTGGGCTCCCTGCACTCCTGGCCTCAAGGATCTGCTCTCAGCAGTCCCTGGGAGCCTTTGGCACTCCCTGCCCTCACTGGGGCCCAGCCATGCTCCACAGCACTTGGAGTTTTGCTGCTGACTCCTTGAGCAGCTTCTTCATCCTTCTCTCAGTGCCTGAGGCTCCTGGACCCAGCTCCAAATCCACCGTGGGGCTGATTAAAACACAGAAAGCCTTCAGGAGCTCTTTGTCTCCCTTCAATTGTCTTCAAGTCTCCAGGGCTTGTGCAGTGATTGGAGTCAGTTTGGAGTTCTGCTAAGGAGGAAGATGTCAAAGTGCACCTCATGATTTTTGGTTTTTTAATCACATATGTGAGTTTGGTTTTTATTTTTCATTGCAGAGAAGAGGTGATAGAAGCATTCCCTAAGTGATCTTGATGCTGAATGTCTTTTTAGGAGGTCTGGGCATGGAGACGAATGAGCCCTTTTTGGGCTGACCCTTTTTGGACAACCTGCTCTTCACCCCCTACCTCACCATGTCTGTTATAACCCACCTGGGACTGACATCCCAAAATATCAAAAAATGTTAATGTAATTTATTCTTTTATTTTATTCTGTAACACATCATTTTGTGTGATTATTTAATTATGTATATATTTATTTTCATTTATAATATTAACAGTGGTTTTTCTTACCTAGTTTTTATATTTGCATAAAAAATCTATACATTTTTAGTAGCCAAGAACATTAATGTTCTTTGGTTCTATGTAGCACATTCCCCTTCCTTAATTAATTAAGATCTATTTGCTATTTATTTCTTCCTCTTTATGGTAATTAGTAATATGTCCAGTCATTTTGTCATAATATTTATCATCTTTTTCTCAGACAGGGGCATGGGAGAGCCCTTTGGTGTCCAGGGAGACATTTCTGGGGCACATTTGAGGCAGTTGTGGGTCTGGGGAGGGAACTTAGAAAGAACTTGAGGGTATGGACTACACCTGGGGGAGCCGGGTGGGCACTTAGAGGGGAACTCAGGAATTCTGAGGGACAGTTCGGGGTCCAGGGGAGCACTTGGGGGTCCAGGGGGGCCCTTCGGGGGTTTGTGCGGACCCTTGGGTGGCTCGAACGGGGCTCTCTGGGGCGCGGGGTGTGATGGGAGCTGTAGGCGCGGGTTTAAGACGGTTAAACGGAGCCGCAGAGCATCACGGGAGTTGTAGGCGAAGCTGCAATGGCTTTTGGTGATGGCGGGGCATGACGGGAGATGAAGTCCCGGCTCGAAGAGCGCTGTACCTGCGCCGCTGGGCATGATGGGAGCTGTAGTCCCGGAAGTGGCTGGACCGCGGTGTTTAGGAGTTCAGGAAGGCACTTGGGGAACACTTCAGGGCCCGAGCCGCGACGTGAGGTCCTCGGGGGGAACGTAAATGGTTCGGGAATACCTGGGGGAAGCTTGGGGAGCTCCAACTGGGCTCTTCAGGGCGCGGGGCACGGCACGAGTTTTAGGTGCGGGACTGTGCTCTGAGGGGCTCTGGGGCCGCAGGGGATGAGAGGAGATGAATTCCCACAAGCGGCTATACCGGGCATCCGTAGGGTTGGGAGCACTCAGGGGATCCGGGGACGCTTTTGCGGGGTCCCGAATGGGCGCTGAGGGGCACTGAGGGATCCTGGAGGGTCTGGGGGACACTTAAGGACAGATGGGGGGCGGATGCCGGGGTGGGTTCTGTGGAGCGCGGGGCATGAAGGGCGCTGTAGCCCCCGCTCCAATGGGGCTCTATCGGGCCGCGGGGCATGATGGGAGTTGTAGGCAAAAATAAAAGATGGCGCTGACACCAGGCACTGCTCCCAAGACCCTGATCCCTCCGCTGATTGGCTGCTGGCTGTGATTGGCAGGACCATTGGCAAATGGGAGACAGTGGAGGCGGGAACAGCCCATTCAACTCCTCCAGTCCCTCCCAGCACAGCCCAGTTCATCCCCAGTACAGACCAGTACGACCCCAGTGCCTCTCCAGTCCCTTCCAATACATCTGAGTTAATTTCTAGTCCCTTCCAGTTCCTCCCACTGTCATCCACAGTATGGCCCAGGGCCTTCCAGTCTTCTACACTGTGTCCCCAGTGTTCCCAGTTTGTCCCAGTATCTTCCACTATCAGTCGCAGTGTGTCCCAGTATGTCACAATGTGTCTCAGTGTACCTGCATAGTCCCTCCCAGTCTGCCCAGATTCCCCCTCAGCATTCCCTGTGTTCCCAGCTTGTCCAAGTTCTTCCCACTGTCAATCCCAGTATGCCCCAGTGTCTCCCACAGCATTCCAGTGTTCCTCAGTATGTCCCAGTCCTCCCCAGTGTTTCCAAGCACAGTTTAATGTCTCACGGTTGCCGTGGCAGCCAAACCCAGCAGTGGGGTCAGGGCAGTGTCCATGGCCACAGCCCCTTGCAGTGGCCCAGTGCAGCTTGGGCTGATGATCCACCCTCACAGCTGGCCCAGGGCAGCCTGCAGTGGTTTTGGTGGCACCTTGGGCTGGCACACACCTGAGGAGTGTGTCTGTGTTCAGTGGGGACACTCAGGAGTTTTAGATTGCTTCAAAAAATACAAAAAGGGAAAACCCCTCTTAGGCTGAGTGCAGCCAGCTCTGCAAGCCCAGCAGGTCCCACGTGAGTGAGGACAGACAGGATGGGGCTGGGGAATGTGGAGCAAGGTTGTCCACACTGGGTCAGAGCTCAAAGCACAGCTTCTCTGAGCAGGCCAGAGCGCCTGAGGAGAGACCCTGGGTCAATATCAGTCACAGAATGCTGCAATCACCTCTGATCTAAAGAGAAGTGTAATAAAATAAACCCTTTGAAATAGGTATGTGTATGTCTTACAAGCTCTTTGAAATATTTCTCCATAATTGGACTTGGAAAACTTTAATGACCCTCTCAGGGCTTTGGTGTTGTTTACATCAGACTCGGTCCCTGAGAGAGTTTTCAAAGAACTTTTCAAGAACTCAAGGTTAAATTGAAACTCTGAACTTTCTTGAAGTTGTAATGGGTCCCACTGAGGGACACGACTGAGAAAGTGTCCCCAGGTTCCAGGTAGAGCAGAACACTGCAGGCAGTGATGACAGGTGGGGACAAGCAAGGGAAAGGTGTCTCTGGTGCTGAGCAAACCTGGATGTGTTTCAGGAATGCAAAGGGCCAAGGCCTGAGCCCCAGCCCCTGGCCAGGCAGATCCTGTCCCTCCCTCCTTGCTCAGGGCTCTTCCCGGGATGGGCTCTGGGATGTGGGGATGTGCAATGCCAAGGGCAGGACCATGGGGAAGCCCCTGCCAGGCTGCTGAGCAGGGACAAGGAGGCAATGAGGCCCCAGGCCTGCAAGGGTCACTTGTCCCCTGCTCCTGGCTCAGGCCCAGGGCCAGCAGCCATGGCCAAAGCGCTGCCCAGGTTGGCTCTGTCAGGGCCTTGCAGCTGCTGCACATCCCTGTGCCCTGTGCAGCCCAGGCTGTCCTACGGTGTCCCTGCCCTGTGTCTCTGTCCCTGCAGGCTGCGTCATCCCCCGCTGCCCCACCTGGCTGGCCCCTTCCTTTGCTGACAGCTCTGCCTCCTGCCTGCCTCTGCCTGCCCACACAAAGCCTTGGGCTGACCCAGACCCATTCTGGGGGAGGTGTTGCACCACAGCCCTGCCCTGGGAGGGAAATTCCTTTCTCCTGGTGTCCAGTCTGGACCTCCCCAGGTGACTCTCTGTGGCATGATTTTTTCTCAGGCTTTTTCATCCAATGAAGAAGAGCTCTACCATTTCTGAAACCACCCTTCAAGCCCTCTCAGGCTACTCCTGTTCTGTCATCAGTCTTCACACCACTGAGCCCTGGGCCATCAGTCTCTCTGGGTCATGTGCTTGAGGCCTCCCAATCCCATCTTGGAAGATTTTTGTGTCCTTTCAAGGTCTTTTCAGATTAAAACATTGTGGTCATAATCCAAGAAAAATTGAAATATTTTTATAGGCCTGTAGTGGCAGAGAAAGGGACATAGCCTTTAAAATGCTCAAGGATATGTTTAGATTTGAGATAAGAAAGAAATATTTTGTGATAAGGTTGAGAATTTGTAAACAGGTCATCCATAGACATGAATACCCCATTCCAAAATGTGTTCAAGGTCAGGATCTTTGACCATCTGTTCCAGTGGTAGTTGTGCCTTCCCACAGAAACGGGGCTGCAGTAGATGATATTTTAATGCCATTCCAATTTGAAAAACAGAAGATAAAAACCAAATTTATGAAAGTTCTGACACCTCCTCATGAAAGACTCACCAAGGGGGTCAATGGCAGAGCTTTCCAGCATGACCTTGCCAGTTGAGCATGGGGGGTTCTGCATTGGGTCTGAGATTCATGACAGAAATCCACAAGGGGCATTTGGGGAATGTGCAGCATTTCCCATGTGATGCCTAAGAAAGGCCCACAGGAAGGGAAAGGGTGGCACCATGGTGCTTTGTGAAAGAACAAACATGAATCAGCAGGGAAAAGGGGATGAAAGAGCTGGTCATGAGCAAACTTGCGTCCCTGGCTATGCCCTACAGCTGATCCCCACAGCCTGTGGCATTTTCCTAAACCCCCATTGCCAGGAACTGTCTGGAACAAGGGAGCTCTCTCTGCTCTGGGTACCAAGGGATGTCCAAGTGCCAGATACTGGAGTGGGGACCACAAATCATCAGGTCCTGTGTCCTTTGGGGGCCCAGGCACTGGTGAAACTGGTGTGTGTGTGCACACAGCACTGGTGTGGGGGGCTGGTGTAACCACCAGGGAACACCAAACCAGAGCAACCAGTGAGCAGCAGAGGCCTGAGAGATGCTGTGTGAGATCCACTCCTGCAGGGATCCACATGGTCTGGGTGTCTCTGCAGCTCTGCCTCTTCTCCTGCCATGGCAGAGCACACAAACAGCCCATCCCTGTGTCTTTTCTCCACTGACTGTGCTTTGGCCTTGCCTGGAAACTACCCGAGGTCTCTCCCAGGAGGAGTCCCTGTGCATTTCCCTCCCCCATGCCTCTGCCCTTCCTGATCCAGCAGTGGTGGGGCAGGGAGAGGGCTGGCTCTGACAGGGCTGTTGTGGTTTAGGAATGGTGCTCTCCAATTTCCTACTCCCACTACAAAGATTGATATTCCCACCATTGTCCCCACACCACAGGGGCTTTGCCTGCCTGGCCCTGCTTGATCTCAGACACGTTTCACAGTCAGGGATAACCTGGAGATGGTGTCCATGGTTAAACCTACACCTTGCTCATGAGCCCATCTGGAGGTTGCATCTCTGCTCTGATGACCTGAGGTGTCCAGAAATAACTCACCCTTGTGTGGCCAGTCCAGACCCAGCTGAGACACTTTAATCCTGGCAGCCCCATCCTCCTCTCTGTTGTTTCGATGCTCTTCAGTGCCTGAATCTTGGGCAATGAGCATCCATAGGAGGGACTTTCACAGCCAACATCTCCCCTGGGCAACGATGTCTTGCCCCGGTCCAGCAGCCCAGATGGGTTTCCCTCTGCACTGCCAATTGTCCCTTTTCCATCATTCCAGCCACCCCACAGAGCATTTCCCACCATCCCTGAGTCAGTGCAGAGGTGCAGCGCTGGCCAATTCTCTCCCTCAGAGCTGTGGGTTGGGTGGTCAGGGTGGGCCAGGGCAAGTGGCCGCAAAGAGAGGCCATTTTGCAGGGGAAAAAGAAGTCATTTGGACAACCTCTGGGCATCAGATGAAAGCTGGCGTTTGGGGCTATAAGGCCGAGCTGGGATCTAGCTTCTGACCACTGTCGTTTTGGAGAAATCCAACAAAATTTGGAAATTTTTAGGTTGGGTGGTCAGGGTGGGCCAGGGCGAATGGCCGCAAAGAGAGGCCATTTTGCAGGGGAAAAAGAAGTCATTTGGCCAGGCTCTGGGCATCAGATGAAAGCTGGCGTTTGGGGCTATAAGGCCGAGCTGGGATCTAGCTTCTGATCACTGTAGTTTTGCAGAAATCCAACAAAATTTGGAAATTTTTAGGTTGGGTGGTCAGGGTGGGCCAGGGTGAGTGGCCACAAAGAGAGGCCATTTTGCAGGGGAAAAAGAAGTCATTTGGCCATCCTCTGGGCATCAGGGGAAAGCTGGCCTTTGGGGCTATAAGGCCGAGCTGGGATCTAGCTTCTGACCACTGTAGTTTTGGAGAAATCCAAAAAAATTTGGAAATTTTTAGGTTGGGTGGTCAGGGTGGGCCAGGGCGAGTGGCCGCAAAGAGAGGCCATTTTGCAGGGGAAAAAGAAGTCATTTGGCCAACCTCTGGGCATCAGGTGAAAGCTGGCCTTTGGGGCTATAAGGCCGAGCTGGGATCTAGCTTCTGACCACTGTCGTTTTGGAGAAATCCAACAAAATTTGGAAATTTTTAGGTTGGGTGGTCAGGGTGGGCCAGGGCAAGTGGCCCCAAAGAGAGGCCATTTTGCAGGGGAAAAAGAAGTCATTTGGCCAGGCTCTGGGCATCAGATGAAAGCTGGCATTTGGGGCTATAAGGCCGAGCTGGGATCTAGCTTCTGACCACTTTGGTTTTGGAGAAATCCAACAAAATTTGGAAATTTTTAGGTTGGGTGGTCAGGGTGGGCCAGGGCAAGTGGCCACAAAGAGAGGCCATTTTGCAGGGGAAAAAGAAGTCATTTGGCCAACCTCTGGGCATCAGATGAAAGCTGGCCTTTGGGGCTATAAGGCCGAGCTGGGATCTAGCTTCTGACCACTGTAGTTTTGGAGAAATCTAACAAAATTTGGAAATTTTTAGGTTGGGTGGTCAGGGTGGGCCAGGGCGAGTGGCCGCAAAGAGAGGCCATTTTGCAGGGGAAAAAGAAGTCATTTGGCCAACCTCTGGGCATCAGGTGAAAGCTGGCGTTTGGGACTATAAGGCCGAGCTGGGATCTGGCTTCTGACCACTTTGGTTTTGGAGAAATCCAACAAAATTTGGAAATTTTTAGGTTGGGTGGTCAGGGTGGGCCAGGGCAAGTGGCCGCAAAGAGAGGCCATTTTGCAGGGGAAAAAGAAATCATTTGGCCAACCTCTGGGCATCAGATGAAAGCTGGCGTTTGGGGCTATAAGGCCGAGCTGGGATCTAGCTTCTGACCACTGTAGTTTTGCAGAAATCCAACAAAATTTGGAAATTTTTAGGTTGGGTGGTCAGGGTGGGCCAGGGCGAGTGGCCACAAAGAGAGGCCATTTTGCAGGGGAAAAAGAAGTCATTTGGCCAACCTCTGGGCATCAGATGAAATCTGGCGTTTGGGGTTATAAGGCCGAGCTGGGATCTAGCTTCTGACCACTGTAGTTTTGGAGAAATCCAACAAAATTTGGAAATTTTTAGGTTGGGTGGTCAGGGTGGGCCAGGGCAAGTGGCCACAAAGAGAGGCCATTTTGCAGGGGAAAAAGAAGTCATTTGGACAACGTCTGGGCATCAGGTGAAAGCTGGCCTTTGGGGCTATAAGGCCGAGCTGGGATCTAGCTTCTGACCACTGTAGTTTTGGAGAAATCCAACAAAATTTGGAAATTTTGAGGTTGGGTGGTCAGGGTGGGCCAGGGCGAGTGGCCGCAAAGAGAGGCCATTTTGCAGGGGAAAAAGAAGTCATTTGGCCAACGTCTGGGCATCAGGTGAAAGCTGGCATTTGGGGCTATAAGGCCGAGCTGGGATCTAGCTTCTGACCACTGTAGTTTTGGAGAAATCCAACAAAATTTGGAAATTTTTAGGTTGGGTGGTCAGGGTGGGCCAGGGTGAGTGGCCGCAAAGAGAGGCCATTTTGCAGGGGAAAAAGAAGTCATTTGGCCAGGCTCTGGGCATCAGATGAAAGCTGGCGTTTGGGGCTATAAGGCCGAGCTGGGATCTAGCTTCTGACCACTGTAGTTTTGGAGAAATCCAGCAAAATTTGGAAATTTTTAGGTTGGGTGGTCAGGGTGGGCCAGGGCGAGTGGCCGCAAAGAGAGGCCATTTTGCAGGGGAAAAAGAAGTCATTTGGCCAACCTCTGCGCATCAGATGAAAGCTGGCGTTTGGGGATATAAGGCCGAGCTGGGATCTAGCTTCTGACCGATTTGGTTTTGGAGAAATCCAACAAAATTTGGAAATTTTTAGGTTGGGTGGTCAGGGTGGGCCAGGGCAAGTGGCCGCAAAGAGAGGCCATTTTGCAGGGGAAAAAGAAGTCATTTGGCCAACCTCTGGGCATCAGGTGAAAGCTGGCATTTGGGGCTATAAGGCCGAGCTGGGATCTAGCTTCTGACCACTGTAGTTTTGGAGAAATCCAACAAAATTTGGAAATTTTTAGGTTGGGTGGTCAGGGTGGGCCAGGGCGAGTGGCCGCAAAGAGAGGCCATTTTGCAGGGGAAAAAGAAGTCATTTGGCCAGGCTCTGGGCATCAGATGAAAGCTGGCTTTGGGGCTATAAGGCCGAGCTGGGATCTAGCTTCTGACCACTGTAGTTTTGGAGAAATCCAGCAAAATTTGGAAATTTTTAGGTTGGGTGGTCAGGGTGGGCCAGGGCGAGTGGCCGCAAAGAGAGGCCATTTTGCAGGGGAAAAAGAAGTCATTTGGCCAACCTCTGGGCATCAGGTGAAAGCTGGCGTTTGGGGCTATAAGGCCGAGCTGGGATCTAGCTTCTGACCGCTTTGGTTTTGGAGAAATCCAACAAAATTTGGAAATTTTTAGGTTGGGTGGTCAGGGTGGGCCAGGGCAAGTGGCCGCAAAGAGAGGCCATTTTGCAGGGGAAAAAGAAGTCATTTGGCCAACCTCTGGGCATCAGATGAAAGCTGGCATTTGGGGCTATAAGGCCGAGCTGGGACCTGGCTTCTGACCACTGTAGTTTTGGAGAAATCCAACAAAATTTGGAAATTTTTAGGTTGGGTGGTCAGGGTGGGCCAGGGCAAGTGGCCGCAAAGAGAGTCCATTTTGCAGGGGAAAAAGAAATCATTTGGCCAACCTCTGGGCATCAGATGAAAGCTGGCGTTTGGGGCTGTAAGGCCGAGCTGGGATCTAGCTTCTGACCACTGTAGTTTTGGAGAAATCCAACAAAATTTGGAAATTTTTAGGTTGGGTGGTCAGGGTGGGCCAGGGCGAGTGGCCGCAAAGAGAGGCCATTTTGCAGGGGAAAAAGAAGTCATTTGGCCAACCTCTGGGCATCAGGTGAAAGCTGGCATTTGGGGCTATAAGGCCGAGCTGGGATCTAGCTTCTGACCGATTTGGTTTTGGAGAAATCCAACAAAATTTGGAAATTTTTAGGTTGGGTGGTCAGGGTGGGCCAGGGCAAGTGGCCCCAAAGAGAGGCCATTTTGCAGGGGAAAAAGAAGTCATTTGGCCAGGCTCTGGGCATCAGATGAAAGCTGGCATTTGGGGCTATAAGGCCGAGCTGGGATCTAGCTTCTGACCACTTTGGTTTTGGAGAAATCCAACAAAATTTGGAAATTTTTAGGTTGGGTGGTCAGGGTGGGCCAGGGCAAGTGGCCACAAAGAGAGGCCATTTTGCAGGGGAAAAAGAAGTCATTTGGCCAACCTCTGGGCATCAGATGAAAGCTGGCCTTTGGGGCTATAAGGCCGAGCTGGGATCTAGCTTCTGACCACTGTAGTTTTGGAGAAATCTAACAAAATTTGGAAATTTTTAGGTTGGGTGGTCAGGGTGGGCCAGGGCGAGTGGCCGCAAAGAGAGGCCATTTTGCAGGGGAAAAAGAAGTCATTTGGCCAACCTCTGGGCATCAGGTGAAAGCTGGCGTTTGGGACTATAAGGCCGAGCTGGGATCTGGCTTCTGACCACTTTGGTTTTGGAGAAATCCAACAAAATTTGGAAATTTTTAGGTTGGGTGGTCAGGGTGGGCCAGGGCAAGTGGCCGCAAAGAGAGGCCATTTTGCAGGGGAAAAAGAAATCATTTGGCCAACCTCTGGGCATCAGATGAAAGCTGGCGTTTGGGGCTATAAGGCCGAGCTGGGATCTAGCTTCTGACCACTGTCGTTTTGGAGAAATCCAACAAAATTTGGAAATTTTTAGGTTGGGTGGTCAGGGTGGGCCAGGGCGAGTGGCCGCAAAGAGAGGCCATTTTGCAGGGGAAAAAGAAGTCATTTGGCCAGGCACTGGGCATCAGAAGAAAGCTGGCCTTTGGGGCTATAAGGCCGAGCTGGGATCTAGCTTCTGACCACTGTAGTTTTGCAGAAATCCAACAAAATTTGGAAATTTTGAGGTTGGGTGGTCGGGGTGGGCCAGGGCGAGTGGCCGCAAAGAGAGGCCATTTTGCAGGGGAAAAAGAAGTCATTTGGCCAACCTCTGGGCATCAGATGAAATCTGGCGTTTGGGGTTATAAGGCCGAGCTGGGATCTAGCTTCTGACCACTGTAGTTTTGGAGAAATCCAACAAAATTTGGAAATTTTTAGGTTGGGTGGTCAGGGTGGGCCAGGGCGAATGGCCGCAAAGAGAGGCCATTTTGCAGGGGAAAAAGAAGTCATTTGGCCAACCTCTGGGCATCAGGTGAAAGCTGGCCTTTGGGGCTATAAGGCCGAGCTGGGATCTAGCTTCTGACCACTGTCGTTTTGGAGAAATCCAACAAAATTTGGAAATTTTTAGGTTGGGTGGTCAGGGTGGGCCAGGGCAAGTGGCCACAAAGAGAGGCCATTTTGCAGGGGAAAAAGAAGTCATTTGGCCAACCTCTGGGCATCAGGTGAAAGCTGGCATTTGGGGCTATAAGGCCGAGCTGGGATCTATCTTCTGACCACTTTGGTTTTGGAGAAATCCAACAAAATTTGGAAATTTTTAGGTTGGGTGGTCAGGGTGGGCCAGGGCGAGTGGCCGCAAAGAGAGGCCATTTTGCAGGGGAAAAAGAAGTCATTTGGCCAACCTCTGGGCATCAGGTGAAAGCTGGCGTTTGGGGCTATAAGGCCGAGCTGGGATCTGGCTTCTGACCACTGTAGTTTTGGAGAAATCCAACAAAATTTGGAAATTTTTAGGTTGGGTGGTCAGGGTGGGCCAGGGCAAGTGGCCGCAAAGAGAGGCCATTTTGCAGGGGAAAAAGAAATCATTTGGCCAACCTCTGGGCATCAGATGAAATCTGGCGTTTGGGGCTATAAGGCCGAGCTGGGATCTAGCTTCTGACCACTGTAGTTTTGGAGAAATCCAACAAAATTTGGAAATTTTTAGGTTGGGTGGTCAGGGTGGGCCAGGGCGAGTGGCCGCAAAGAGAGGCCATTTTGCAGGGGAAAAAGAAGTCATTTGGCCAACCTCTGGGCATCAGAAGCAAGCTGGCGTTTGGGGCTATAAGGCCGAGCTGGGATCTAGCTTCTGACCACTGTAGTTTTGCAGAAATCCAACAAAATTTGGAAATTTTTAGGTTGGGTGGTCAGGGTGGGCCAGGGCGAGTGGCCACAAAGAGAGGCCATTTTGCAGGGGAAAAAGAAGTCATTTGCCCAACCTCTGGGCGTCAGATGAAATCTGGCGTTTGGGGTTTTAAGGCCGAGCTGGGATCTAGCTTCTGACCACTGTAGTTTTGGAGAAATCCAACAAAATTTGGAAATTTTTAGGTTGGGTGGTCAGGGTGGGCCAGGGCGAATGGCCGCAAAGAGAGGCCATTTTGCAGGGGAAAAAGAAGTCATTTGGCCAGGCTCTGGGCATCAGATGAAAGCTGGCGTTTGGGGCTATAAGGCCGAGCTGGGATCTAGCTTCTGACCACTGTAGTTTTGGAGAAATCCAACAAAATTTGGAAATTTTTAGGTTGGGTGGTCAGGGTGGGCCAGGGCGAGTGGCCGCAAAGAGAGGCCATTTTGCAGGGGAAAAAGAAGTCATTTGGCCAACCTCTGGGCATCAGGTGAAAGCTGGCCTTTGGGGCTATAAGGCCGAGCTGGGATCTAGCTTCTGACCACTGTCGTTTTGGAGAAATCCAACAAAATTTGGAAATTTTTAGGTTGGGTGGTCAGGGTGGGCCAGGGCAAGTGGCCACAAAGAGAGGCCATTTTGCAGGGGAAAAAGAAGTCATTTGGCCAACCTCTGGGCATCAGATGAAAGCTGGCATTTGGGGCTATAAGGCCGAGCTGGCATCTAGCTTCTGACCACTTTGGTTTTGGAGAAATCCAACAAAATTTGGAAATTTTTAGGTTGGGTGGTCAGGGTGGGCCAGGGCGAGTGGCCGCAAAGAGAGGCCATTTTGCAGGGGAAAAAGAAGTCATTTGGCCAACCTCTGGGCATCAGGTGAAAGCTGGCATTTGGGGCTATAAGGCCGAGCTGGGATCTAGCTTCTGACCACTGTAGTTTTGGAGAAATCCAACAAAATTTGGAAATTTTTAGGTTGGGTGGTCAGGGTGGGCCAGGGCAAGTGGCTGCAAAGAGAGGCCATTTTGCAGGGGAAAAAGAAGTCATTTGGCCATCCTCTGGGCATCAGGTGAAAGCTGGCATTTGGGGCTATAAGGCCGAGCTGGGATCTAGCTTCTGACCACTGTCGTTTTGGAGAAATCCAACAAAATTTGGAAATTTTTAGGTTGGGTGGTCAGGGTGGGCCAGGGCGAGTGGCCGCAAAGAGAGGCCATTTTGCAGGGGAAAAAGAAGTCATTTGGCCAGGCACTGGGCATCAGAAGAAAGCTGGCGTTTGGGGCTATAAGGCCGAGCTGGGATCTAGCTTCTGACCACTGTAGTTTTGCAGAAATCCAACAAAATTTGGAAATTTTTAGGTTGGGTGGTCAGGGTGGGCCAGGGCGAGTGGCCGCAAAGAGAGGCCATTTTGCAGGGGAAAAAGAAGTCATTTGGCCAACCTCTGGGCATCAGGTGAAAGCTGGCCTTTGGGGCTATAAGGCCGAGCTGGGATCTAGCTTCTGACCACTGTCGTTTTGGAGAAATCCAACAAAATTTGGAAATTTTTAGTTTGGGTGGTCAGGGTGGGCCAGGGCAAGTGGCCCCAAAGAGAGGCCATTTTGCAGGGGAAAAAGAAGTCATTTGGCCAGGCTCTGGGCATCAGATGAAAGCTGGCATTTGGGGCTATAAGGCCGAGCTGGGATCTAGCTTCTGACCACTTTGGTTTTGGAGAAATCCAACAAAATTTGGAAATTTTTAGGTTGGGTGGTCAGGGTGGGCCAGGGCAAGTGGCCACAAAGAGAGGCCATTTTGCAGGGGAAAAAGAAGTCATTTGGCCAACCTCTGGGCATCAGATGAAAGCTGGCATTTGGGGCTATAAGGCCGAGCTGGGATCTAGCTTCTGACCACTGTAGTTTTGGAGAAATCTAACAAAATTTGGAAATTTTTAGGTTGGGTGGTCAGGGTGGGCCAGGGCGAGTGGCCGCAAAGAGAGGCCATTTTGCAGGGGAAAAAGAAGTCATTTGGCCAGGCACTGGGCATCAGAAGAAAGCTGGCGTTTGGGGCTATAAGGCCGAGCTGGGATCTGGCTTCTGACCACTGTAGTTTTGGAGAAATCCAACAAAATTTGGAAATTTTTAGGTTGGGTGGTCAGGGTGGGCCAGGGCAAGTGGCCGCAAAGAGAGGCCATTTTGCAGGGGAAAAAGAAATCATTTGGCCAACCTCTGGGCATCAGATGAAAGCTGGCGTTTGGGGCTATAAGGCCGAGCTGGGATCTAGCTTCTGACCACTGTAGTTTTGGAGAAATCCAACAAAATTTGGAAATTTTTAGGTTGGGTGGTCAGGGTGGGCCAGGGCGAGTGGCCGCAAAGAGAGGCCATTTTGCAGGGGAAAAAGAAGTCATTTGGCCAGGCACTGGGCATCAGAAGAAAGCTGGCGTTTGGGGCTATAAGGCCGAGCTGGGATCTAGCTTCTGACCACTGTAGTTTTGCAGAAATCCAACAAAATTTGGAAATTTTTAGGTTGGGTGGTCAGGGTGGGCCAGGGCGAGTGGCCACAAAGAGAGGCCATTTTGCAGGGGAAAAAGAAGTCATTTGGCCAACCTCTGGGCATCAGATGAAATCTGGCGTTTGGGGTTATAAGGCCGAGCTGGGATCTAGCTTCTGACCACTGTAGTTTTGGAGAAATCCAACAAAATTTGGAAATTTTTAGGTTGGGTGGTCAGGGTGGGCCAGGGCGAATGGCCGCAAAGAGAGGCCATTTTGCAGGGGAAAAAGAAGTCATTTGGCCAGGCTCTGGGCATCAGGTGAAAGCTGGCATTTGGGGCTATAAGGCCGAGCTGGGATCTAGCTTCTGACCACTGTCGTTTTGGAGAAATCCAACAAAATTTGGAAATTTTTAGGTTGGGTGGTCAGGGTGGGCCAGGGCGAGTGGCCGCAAAGAGAGGCCATTTTGCAGGGGAAAAAGAAGTCATTTGGCCAGGCACTGGGCATCAGAAGAAAGCTGGCGTTTGGGGCTATAAGGCCGAGCTGGGATCTAGCTTCTGACCACTGTAGTTTTGCAGAAATCCAACAAAATTTGGAAATTTTTAGGTTGGGTGGTCAGGGTGGGCCAGGGCGAGTGGCCGCAAAGAGAGGCCATTTTGCAGGGGAAAAAGAAGTCATTTGGCCAACGTCTGGGCATCAGGTGAAAGCTGGCCTTTGGGGCTATAAGGCCGAGCTGGGATCTAGCTTCTGACCACTGTCGTTTTGGAGAAATCCAACAAAATTTGGAAATTTTTAGGTTGGGTGGTCAGGGTGGGCCAGGGCAAGTGGCCCCAAAGAGAGGCCATTTTGCAGGGGAAAAAGAAGTCATTTGGCCATGCTCTGGGCATCAGATGAAAGCTGGCATTTGGGGCTATAAGGCCGAGCTGGGATCTAGCTTCTGACCACTTTGGTTTTGGAGAAATCCAACAAAATTTGGAAATTTTTAGGTTGGGTGGTCAGGGTGGGCCAGGGCAAGTGGCCACAAAGAGAGGCCATTTTGCAGGGGAAAAAGAAGTCATTTGGCCAACCTCTGGGCATCAGATGAAAGCTGGCATTTGGGGCTATAAGGCCGAGCTGGGATCTAGCTTCTGACCACTGTAGTTTTGGAGAAATCCAACAAAATTTGGAAATTTTTAGGTTGGGTGGTCAGGGTGGGCCAGGGCGAGTGGCCGCAAAGAGAGGCCATTTTGCAGGGGAAAAAGAAGTCATTTGGCCAGGCACTGGGCATCAGAAGAAAGCTGGCGTTTGGGGCTATAAGGCCGAGCTGGGATCTAGCTTCTGACCACTGTAGTTTTGGAGAAATCCAACAAAATTTGGAAATTTTTAGGTTGGGTGGTCAGGGTGGGCCAGGGCAAGTGGCCGCAAAGAGAGGCCATTTTGCAGGGGAAAAAGAAATCATTTGGCCAACCTCTGGGCATCAGATGAAAGCTGGCGTTTGGGGCTATAAGGCCGAGCTGGGATCTAGCTTCTGACCACTGTAGTTTTGGAGAAATCCAACAAAATTTGGAAATTTTTAGGTTGGGTGGTCAGGGTGGGCCAGGGCGAGTGGCCGCAAAGAGAGGCCATTTTGCAGGGGAAAAAGAAGTCATTTGGCCAGGCACTGGGCATCAGAAGAAAGCTGGCGTTTGGGGCTATAAGGCCGAGCTGGGATCTAGCTTCTGACCACTGTAGTTTTGCAGAAATCCAACAAAATTTGGAAATTTTTAGGTTGGGTGGTCAGGGTGGGCCAGGGCGAGTGGCCACAAAGAGAGGCCATTTTGCAGGGGAAAAAGAAGTCATTTGGCCAACCTCTGGGCATCAGATGAAATCTGGCGTTTGGGGTTATAAGGCCGAGCTGGGATCTAGCTTCTGACCACTGTCGTTTTGGAGAAATCCAACAAAATTTGGAAATTTTTAGGTTGGGTGGTCAGGGTGGGCCAGGGCAAGTGGCCGCAAAGAGAGGCCATTTTGCAGGGGAAAAAGAAGTCATTTGGCCAACCTCTGGGCATCAGATGAAAGCTGGCATTTGGGGTATAAGGCCGAGCTGGGATCTATCTTCTGACCACTTTGGTTTTGGAGAAATCCAACAAAATTTGGAAATTTTTAGGTTGGGTGGTCAGGGTGGGCCAGGGCGAGTGGCCGCAAAGAGAGGCCATTTTGCAGGGGAAAAAGAAGTCATTTGGCCAACCTCTGGGCATCAGGTGAAAGCTGGCATTTGGGGCTATAAGGCCGAGCTGGGATCTAGCTTCTGACCACTGTAGTTTTGGAGAAATCCAACAAAATTTGGAAATTTTTAGGTTGGGTGGTCAGGGTGGGCCAGGGCAAGTGGCCGCAAAGAGAGGCCATTTTGCAGGGGAAAAAGAAATCATTTGGCCAGGCACTGGGCATCAGAAGAAAGCTGGCGTTTGGGGCTATAAGGCCGAGCTGGGATCTGGCTTCTGACCACTGTAGTTTTGGAGAAATCCAACAAAATTTGGAAATTTTTAGGTTGGGTGGTCAGGGTGGGCCAGGGCAAGTGGCCGCAAAGAGAGGCCATTTTGCAGGGGAAAAAGAAATCATTTGGCCAACCTCTGGGCATCAGGTGAAAGCTGGCGTTTGGGGCTATAAGGCCGAGCTGGGATCTAGCTTCTGACCACTGTCGTTTTGGAGAAATCCAACAAAATTTGGAAATTTTTAGGTTGGGTGGTCAGGGTGGGCCAGGGCGAGTGGCCGCAAAGAGAGGCCATTTTGCAGGGGAAAAAGAAGTCATTTGGCCAGGCACTGGGCATCAGAAGAAAGCTGGCGTTTGGGGCTATAAGGCCGAGCTGGGATCTAGCTTCTGACCACTGTAGTTTTGCAGAAATCCAACAAAATTTGGAAATTTTTAGGTTGGGTGGTCAGGGTGGGCCAGGGCGAGTGGCCACAAAGAGAGGCCATTTTGCAGGGGAAAAAGAAGTCATTTGGCCAACCTCTGGGCATCAGATGAAATCTGGCGTTTGGGGTTATAAGGCCGAGCTGGGATCTAGCTTCTGACCACTGTCGTTTTGGAGAAATCCAACAAAATTTGGAAATTTTTAGGTTGGGTGGTCAGGGTGGGCCAGGGCAAGTGGCCGCAAAGAGAGGCCATTTTGCAGGGGAAAAAGAAGTCATTTGGCCAACCTCTGGGCATCAGATGAAAGCTGGCATTTGGGGTATAAGGCCGAGCTGGGATCTATCTTCTGACCACTTTGGTTTTGGAGAAATCCAACAAAATTTGGAAATTTTTAGGTTGGGTGGTCAGGGTGGGCCAGGGCGAGTGGCCGCAAAGAGAGGCCTTTTTGCAGGGGAAAAAGAAGTCATTTGGCCAACCTCTGGGCATCAGGTGAAAGCTGGCATTTGGGGCTATAAGGCCGAGCTGGGATCTAGCTTCTGACCACTGTAGTTTTGGAGAAATCCAACAAAATTTGGAAATTTTTAGGTTGGGTGGTCAGGGTGGGCCAGGGCAAGTGGCCGCAAAGAGAGGCCATTTTGCAGGGGAAAAAGAAATCATTTGGCCAACCTCTGGGCATCAGATGAAAGCTGGCGTTTGGGGCTATAAGGCCGAGCTGGGATCTAGCTTCTGACCACTGTCGTTTTGGAGAAATCCAACAAAATTTGGAAATTTTTAGGTTGGGTGGTCAGGGTGGGCCAGGGCGAGTGGCCGCAAAGAGAGGCCATTTTGCAGGGGAAAAAGAAGTCATTTGGCCAGGCACTGGGCATCAGAAGAAAGCTGGCGTTTGGGGCTATAAGGCCGAGCTGGGATCTAGCTTCTGACCACTGTAGTTTTGCAGAAATCCAACAAAATTTGGAAATTTTTAGGTTGGGTGGTCAGGGTGGGCCAGGGCGAGTGGCCACAAAGAGAGGCCATTTTGCAGGGGAAAAAGAAGTCATTTGGCCAACCTCTGGGCATCAGATGAAATCTGGCGTTTGGGGTTATAAGGCCGAGCTGGGATCTAGCTTCTGACCACTGTAGTTTTGGAGAAATCCAACAAAATTTGGAAATTTTTAGGTTGGGTGGTCAGGGTGGGCCAGGGCGAATGGCCGCAAAGAGAGGCCATTTTGCAGGGGAAAAAGAAGTCATTTGGCCAGGCTCTGGGCATCAGGTGAAAGCTGGCGTTTGGGGCTATAAGGCCGAGCTGGGATCTAGCTTCTGACCACTGTAGTTTTGGAGAAATCCAACAAAATTTGGAAATTTTTAGGTTGGGTGGTCAGGGTGGGCCAGGGCAAGTGGCCGCAAAGAGAGGCCATTTTGCAGGGGAAAAAGAAGTCATTTGGCCAACCTCTGGGCATCAGATGAAAGCTGGCATTTGGGGCTATAAGGCCGAGCTGGGATCTAGCTTCTGACCACTTTGGTTTTGGAGAAAGCCAACAAAATTTGGAAATTTTTAGGTTGGGTGGTCAGGGTGGGCCAGGGCGAGTGGCCGCAAAGAGAGGCCATTTTGCAGGGGAAAAAGAAGTCATTTGGCCAACCTCTGGGCATCAGGTGAAAGCTGGCCTTTGGGGCTATAAGGCCGAGCTGGGATCTAGCTTCTGACCACTGTCGTTTTGGAGAAATCCAACAAAATTTGGAAATTTTTAGGTTGGGTGGTCAGGGTGGGCCAGGGCAAGTGGCCGCAAAGAGAGGCCATTTTGCAGGGGAAAAAGAAGTCATTTGGCCAACCTCTGGGCATAAGATGAAAGCTGGCATTTGGGGCTATAAGGCCGAGCTGGGATCTAGCTTCTGACCACTTTGGTTTTGGAGAAATCCAACAAAATTTGGAAATTTTTAGGTTGGGTGGTCAGGGTGGGCCAGGGCGAGTGGCCGCAAAGAGAGGCCATTTTGCAGGGGAAAAAGAAGTCATTTGGCCAACCTCTGGGCATCAGGTGAAAGCTGGCATTTGGGGCTATAAGGCCGAGCTGGGATCTAGCTTCTGACCACTTTGGTTTTGGAGAAATCCAACAAAATTTGGAAATTTTTAGGTTGGGTGGTCAGGGTGGGCCAGGGCAAGTGGCCGCAAAGAGAGGCCATTTTGCAGGGGAAAAAGAAGTCATTTGGCCATCCTCTGGGCATCAGGTGAAAGCTGGCATTTGGGGCTATAAGGCCGAGCTGGGATCTAGCTTCTGACCACTGTCGTTTTGGAGAAATCCAACAAAATTTGGAAATATTTAGGTTGGGTGGTCAGGGTGGGCCAGGGCGAGTGGCCGCAAAGAGAGGCCATTTTGCAGGGGAAAAAGAAGTCATTTGGCCAGGCACTGGGCATCAGAAGAAAGCTGGCGTTTGGGGCTATAAGGCCGAGCTGGGATCTAGCTTCTGACCACTGTAGTTTTGCAGAAATCCAACAAAATTTGGAAATTTTTAGGTTGGGTGGTCAGGGTGGGCCAGGGCGAGTGGCCACAAAGAGAGCCCATTTTGCAGGGGAAAAAGAAGTCATTTGGCCAACCTCTGGGCATCAGATGAAATCTGGCGTTTGGGGCTATAAGGCCGAGCTGGGATCTAGCTTCTGACCACTGTAGTTTTGGAGAAATCCAACAAAATTTGGAAATTTTTAGGTTGGGTGGTCAGGGTGGGCCAGGGCGAATGGCCGCAAAGAGAGGCCATTTTGCAGGGGAAAAAGAAGTCATTTGGCCAGGCTCTGGGCATCAGATGAAAGCTGGCGTTTGGGGCTATAAGGCCGAGCTGGGATCTAGCTTCTGACCACTGTAGTTTTGGAGAAATCCAACAAAATTTGGAAATTTTTAGGTTGGGTGGTCAGGGTGGGCCAGGGCGAGTGGCCGCAAAGAGAGGCCATTTTGCAGGGGAAAAAGAAGTCATTTGGCCAACCTCTGGGCATCAGATGAAAGCTGGCCTTTGGGGCTATAAGGCCGAGCTGGGATCTAGCTTCTGACCACTGTCGTTTTGGAGAAATCCAACCAAATTTGGAAATTTTTAGGTTGGGTGGTCAGGGTGGGCCAGGGCAAGTGGCCCCAAAGAGAGGCCATTTTGCAGGGGAAAAAGAAGTCATTTGGCCAACCTCTGGGGATCAGGTGAAAGCTGGCGTTTGGGGCTATAAGGCCGAGCTGGGACCTGGCTTCTGACCACTGTCGTTTTGGAGAAATCCAACAAAATTTGGAAATTTTTAGGTTGGGTGGTCAGGGTGGGCCAGGGCAAGTGGCTGCAAAGAGAGGCCATTTTGCAGGGGAAAAAGAAGTCATTTGGCCATCCTCTGGGCATCAGGTGAAAGCTGGCATTTGGGGCTATAAGGCCGAGCTGGGATCTAGCTTCTGACCACTTTGGTTTTGGAGAAATCCAACAAAATTTGGAAATTTTTAGGTTGGGTGGTCAGGGTGGGCCAGGGCGAGTGGCCGCAAAGAGAGGCCATTTTGCAGGGGAAAAAGAAGTCATTTGGCCAGGCACTGGGCATCAGAAGAAAGCTGGCGTTTGGGGCTATAAGGCCGAGCTGGGATCTAGCTTCTGACCACTGTAGTTTTGCAGAAATCCAACAAAATTTGGAAATTTTTAGGTTGGGTGGTCAGGGTGGGCCAGGGCGAGTGGCCACAAAGAGAGGCCATTTTGCAGGGGAAAAAGAAGTCATTTGGCCAGGCTCTGGGCATCAGATGAAATCTGGCGTTTGGGGCTATAAGGCCGAGCTGGGATCTAGCTTCTGACCACTGTAGTTTTGGAGAAATCCAACAAAATTTGGAAATTTTTAGGTTGGGTGGTCAGGGTGGGCCAGGGCGAGTGGCCGCAAAGAGAGGCCATTTTGCAGGGGAAAAAGAAGTCATTTGGCCAACCTCTGGGCATCAGGTGAAAGCTGGCCTTTGGGGCTATAAGGCCGAGCTGGGATCTAGCTTCTGACCACTGTAGTTTTGGAGAAATCCAACAAAATTTGGAAATTTTGAGGTTGGGTGGTCAGGGTGGGCCAGGGCAAGTGGCCGCAAAGAGAGGCCATTTTGCAGGGGAAAAAGAAGTCATTTGGCCAACCTCTGGGCATAAGATGAAAGCTGGCATTTGGGGCTATAAGGCCGAGCTGGGATCTAGCTTCTGACCACTTTGGTTTTGGAGAAATCCAACAAAATTTGGAAATTTTTAGGTTGGGTGGTCAGGGTGGGCCAGGGCGAGTGGCCGCAAAGAGAGGCCATTTTGCAGGGGAAAAAGAAGTCATTTGGCCAACCTCTGGGCATCAGATGAAAGCTGGCCTTTGGGGCTATAAGGCCGAGCTGGGATCTAGCTTCTGACCACTGTCGTTTTGGAGAAATCCAACAAAATTTGGAAATTTTTAGGTTGGGTGGTCAGGGTGGGCCAGGGCAAGTGGCCCCAAAGAGAGGCCATTTTGCAGGGGAAAAAGAAGTCATTTGGCCAACCTCTGGGCATCAGGTGAAAGCTGGCCTTTGGGGCTATAAGGGCGAGCTGGGACCTGGCTTCTGACCACTGTCGTTTTGGAGAAAGCCAACAAAATTTGGAAATTTTTAGGTTGGGTGGTCAGGGTGGGCCAGGGCGAGTGGCCGCAAAGAGAGGCCATTTTGCAGGGGAAAAAGAAGTCATTTGGCCAGGCACTGGGCATCAGAAGAAAGCTGGCGTTTGGGGCTATAAGGCCGAGCTGGGATCTAGCTTCTGACCACTGTAGTTTTGGAGAAATCCAACAAAATTTGGAAATTTTTAGGTTGGGTGGTCAGGGTGGGCCAGGGCGAGTGGCCACAAAGCGAGGCCATTTTGCAGGGGAAAAAGAAGTCATTTGGCCATGCTCTGGGCATCAGATGAAATCTGGCGTTTGGGGCTATAAGGCCGAGCTGGGATCTAGCTTCTGACCACTGTAGTTTTGGAGAAATCCAACAAAATTTGGAAATTTTTAGGTTGGGTGGTCAGGGTGGGCCAGGGCGAGTGGCCGCAAAGAGAGGCCATTTTGCAGGGGAAAAAGAAGTCATTTGGCCAACCTCTGGGCATCAGGTGAAAGCTGGCCTTTGGGGCTATAAGGCCGAGCTGGGATCTAGCTTCTGACCACTGTCGTTTTGGAGAAATCCAACAAAATTTGGAAATTTTTAGGTTGGGTGGTCAGGGTGGGCCAGGGCAAGTGGCCGCAAAGAGAGGCCATTTTGCAGGGGAAAAAGAAGTCATTTGGCCAACCTCTGGGCATAAGATGAAAGCTGGCATTTGGGGCTATAAGGCCGAGCTGGGATCTAGCTTCTGACCACTTTGGTTTTGGAGAAATCCAACAAAATTTGGAAATTTTTAGGTTGGGTGGTCAGGGTGGGCCAGGGCGAGTGGCCGCAAAGAGAGGCCATTTTGCAGGGGAAAAAGAAGTCATTTGGCCAACCTCTGGGCATCAGATGAAAGCTGGCCTTTGGGGCTATAAGGCCGAGCTGGGATCTAGCTTCTGACCACTGTCGTTTTGGAGAAATCCAACAAAATTTGGAAATTTTTAGGTTGGGTGGTCAGGGTGGGCCAGGGCAAGTGGCCCCAAAGAGAGGCCATTTTGCAGGGGAAAAAGAAGTCATTTGGCCAACCTCTGGGCATCAGGTGAAAGCTGGCGTTTGGGGCTATAAGGGCGAGCTGGGACCTGGCTTCTGACCACTGTCGTTTTGGAGAAATCCAACAAAATTTGGAAATTTTTAGGTTGGGTGGTCAGGGTGGGCCAGGGCAAGTGGCTGCAAAGAGAGGCCATTTTGCAGGGGAAAAAGAAGTCATTTGGCCATCCTCTGGGCATCAGGTGAAAGCTGGCATTTGGGGCTATAAGGCCGAGCTGGGATCTAGCTTCTGACCACTGTCGTTTTGGAGAAATCCAACAAAATTTGGAAATTTTTAGGTTGGGTGGTCAGGGTGGGCCAGGGCGAGTGGCCGCAAAGAGAGGCCATTTTGCAGGGGAAAAAGAAGTCATTTGGCCAGGCACTGGGCATCAGAAGAAAGCTGGCGTTTGGGGCTATAAGGCCGAGCTGGGATCTAGCTTCTGACCACTGTAGTTTTGCAGAAATCCAACAAAATTTGGAAATTTTTAGGTTGGGTGGTCAGGGTGGGCCAGGGCGAGTGGCCACAAAGAGAGGCCATTTTGCAGGGGAAAAAGAAGTCATTTGGCCAGGCTCTGGGCATCACATGAAATCTGGCGTTTGGGGCTATAAGGCCGAGCTGGGATCTAGCTTCTGACCACTGTAGTTTTGGAGAAATCCAACAAAATTTGGAAATTTTTAGGTTGGGTGGTCAGGGTGGGCCATGGCGAGTGGCCGCAAAGAGAGGCCATTTTGCAGGGGAAAAAGAAGTCATTTGGCCAACCTCTGGGCATCAGGTGAAAGCTGGCCTTTGGGGCTATAAGGCCGAGCTGGGATCTAGCTTCTGACCACTGTCGTTTTGGAGAAATCCAACAAAATTTGGAAATTTTTAGGTTGGGTGGTCAGGGTGGGCCAGGGCAAGTGGCCGCAAAGAGAGGCCATTTTGCAGGGGAAAAAGAAGTCATTTGGCCAACCTCTGGGCATAAGATGAAAGCTGGCATTTGGGGCTATAAGGCCGAGCTGGGATCTAGCTTCTGACCACTTTGGTTTTGGAGAAATCCAACAAAATTTGGAAATTTTTAGGTTGGGTGGTCAGGGTGGGCCAGGGCAAGTGGCCGCAAAGAGAGGCCATTTTGCAGGTAAAAAAGAAGTCATTTGGCCAACCTCTGGGCATCAGGTGAAAGCTGGCATTTGGGGCTATAAGGCCGAGCTGGGATCTAGCTTCTGACCACTGTAGTTTTGGAGAAATCCAACAAAATTTGGAAATTTTTAGGTTGGGTGGTCAGGGTGGGCCAGGGCGAGTGGCCACAAAGAGAGGCCATTTTGCAGGGGAAAAAGAAGTCATTTGGCCAACCTCTGGGCATCAGATGAAATCTGGCGTTTGGGGTTATAAGGCCGAGCTGGGATCTAGCTTCTGACCACTGTAGTTTTGGAGAAATCCAACAAAATTTGGAAATTTTTAGGTTGGGTGGTCAGGGTGGGCCAGGGCGAGTGGCCGCAAAGAGAGGCCATTTTGCAGGGGAAAAAGAAGTCATTTGGCCAGGCTCTGGGCATCAGGTGAAAGCTGGCGTTTGGGGCTATAAGGCCGAGCTGGGATCTAGCTTCTGACCACTGTAGTTTTGGACAAATCCAACAAAATTTGGAAATTTTTAGGTTGGGTGGTCAGGGTGGGCCAGGGCAAGTGGCCGCAAAGAGAGGCCATTTTGCAGGGGAAAAAGAAGTCATTTGGCCAACCTCTGGGCATAAGATGAAAGCTGGCATTTGGGGCTATAAGGCCGAGCTGGGATCTATCTTCTGACCACTTTGGTTTTGGAGAAATCCAACAAAATTTGGAAATTTTTAGGTTGGGTGGTCAGGGTGGGCCAGGGCGAGTGGCCGCAAAGAGAGGCCATTTTGCAGGGGAAAAAGAAGTCATTTGGCCAACCTCTGGGCATCAGGTGAAAGCTGGCATTTGGGGCTATAAGGCCGAGCTGGGATCTAGCTTCTGACCACTGTCGTTTTGGAGAAATCCAACAAAATTTGGAAATTTTTAGGTTGGGTGGTCAGGGTGGGCCAGGGCAAGTGGCTGCAAAGAGAGGCCATTTTGCAGGGGAAAAAGAAGTCATTTGGCCATCCTCTGGGCATCAGGTGAAAGCTGGCATTTGGGGCTATAAGGCCGAGCTGGGATCTAGCTTCTGACCACTGTCGTTTTGGAGAAATCCAACAAAATTTGGAAATTTTTAGGTTGGGTGGTCAGGGTGGGCCACGGCGAGTGGCCGCAAAGAGAGGCCATTTTGCAGGGGAAAAAGAAGTCATTTGGCCAACCTCTGGGCATAAGATGAAAGCTGGCATTTGGGGCTATAAGGCCGAGCTGGGATCTAGCTTCTGACCACTGTAGTTTTGCAGAAATCCAACAAAATTTGGAAATTTTTAGGTTGGGTGGTCAGGGTGGGCCAGGGCAAGTGGCTGCAAAGAGAGGCCATTTTGCAGGGGAAAAAGAAGTCATTTGGCCATCCTCTGGGCATCAGGTGAAAGCTGGCATTTGGGGCTATAAGGCCGAGCTGGGATCTAGCTTCTGACCACTTTGGTTTTGGAGAAATCCAACAAAATTTGGAAATTTTTAGGTTGGGTGGTCAGGGTGGGCCAGGGCGAGTGGCCGCAAAGAGAGGCCATTTTGCAGGGGAAAAAGAAGTCATTTGGCCAGGCACTGGGCATCAGAAGAAAGCTGGCGTTTGGGGCTATAAGGCCGAGCTGGGATCTAGCTTCTGACCACTGTAGTTTTGCAGAAATCCAACAAAATTTGGAAATTTTTAGGTTGGGTGGTCAGGGTGGGCCAGGGCGAGTGGCCACAAAGAGAGGCCATTTTGCAGGGGAAAAAGAAGTCATTTGGCCAGGCTCTGGGCATCAGATGAAATCTGGCGTTTGGGGCTATAAGGCCGAGCTGGGATCTAGCTTCTGACCACTGTAGTTTTGGAGAAATCCAACAAAATTTGGAAATTTTTAGGTTGGGTGGTCAGGGTGGGCCAGGGCGAGTGGCCGCAAAGAGAGGCCATTTTGCAGGGGAAAAAGAAGTCATTTGGCCAACCTCTGGGCATCAGGTGAAAGCTGGCCTTTGGGGCTATAAGGCCGAGCTGGGATCTAGCTTCTGACCACTGTAGTTTTGGAGAAATCCAACAAAATTTGGAAATTTTGAGGTTGGGTGGTCAGGGTGGGCCAGGGCAAGTGGCCGCAAAGAGAGGCCATTTTGCAGGGGAAAAAGAAGTCATTTGGCCAACCTCTGGGCATAAGATGAAAGCTGGCATTTGGGGCTATAAGGCCGAGCTGGGATCTAGCTTCTGACCACTGTAGTTTTGGAGAAATCCAACAAAATTTGGAAATTTTTAGGTTGGGTGGTCAGGGTGGGCCAGGGCGAGTGGCCGCAAAGAGAGGCCATTTTGCAGGGGAAAAAGAAGTCATTTGGCCAACCTCTGGGCATCAGATGAAAGCTGGCCTTTGGGGCTATAAGGCCGAGCTGGGATCTAGCTTCTGACCACTGTCGTTTTGGAGAAATCCAACAAAATTTGGAAATTTTTAGGTTGGGTGGTCAGGGTGGGCCAGGGCAAGTGGCCCCAAAGAGAGGCCATTTTGCAGGGGAAAAAGAAGTCATTTGGCCAACCTCTGGGCATCAGGTGAAAGCTGGCGTTTGGGGCTATAAGGGCGAGCTGGGACCTGGCTTCTGACCACTGTCGTTTTGGAGAAATCCAACAAAATTTGGAAATTTTTAGGTTGGGTGGTCAGGGTGGGCCAGGGCAAGTGGCTGCAAAGAGAGGCCATTTTGCAGGGGAAAAAGAAGTCATTTGGCCATCCTCTGGGCATCAGGTGAAAGCTGGCATTTGGGGCTATAAGGCCGAGCTGGGATCTAGCTTCTGACCACTGTCGTTTTGGAGAAATCCAACAAAATTTGGAAATTTTTAGGTTGGGTGGTCAGGGTGGGCCAGGGCGAGTGGCCGCAAAGAGAGGCCATTTTGCAGGGGAAAAAGAAGTCATTTGGCCAGGCACTGGGCATCAGAAGAAAGCTGGCGTTTGGGGCTATAAGGCCGAGCTGGGATCTAGCTTCTGACCACTGTAGTTTTGCAGAAATCCAACAAAATTTGGAAATTTTTAGGTTGGGTGGTCAGGGTGGGCCAGGGCAAGTGGCCGCAAAGAGAGGCCATTTTGCAGGGGAAAAAGAAGTCATTTGGCCAACCTCTGGGCATAAGATGAAAGCTGGCCTTTGGGGCTATGAGGCCGAGCTGGGATCTATCTTCTGACCACTTTGGTTTTGGAGAAATCCAACAAAATTTGGAAATTTTTAGGTTGGGTGGTCAGGGTGGGCCAGGGCGAGTGGCCGCAAAGAGAGGCCATTTTGCAGGGGAAAAAGAAGTCATTTGGCCAACCTCTGGGCATCAGGTGAAAGCTGGCATTTGGGGCTATAAGGCCGAGCTGGGATCTAGCTTCTGACCACTGTAGTTTTGGAGAAATCCAACAAAATTTGGAAATTTTTAGGTTGGGTGGTCAGGGTGGGCCAGGGCAAGTGGCTGCAAAGAGAGGCCATTTTGCAGGGGAAAAAGAAGTCATTTGGCCATCCTCTGGGCATCAGGTGAAAGCTGGCATTTGGGGCTATAAGGCCGAGCTGGGATCTAGCTTCTGACCACTGTCGTTTTGGAGAAATCCAACAAAATTTGGAAATTTTTAGGTTGGGTGGTCAGGGTGGGCCACGGCGAGTGGCCGCAAAGAGAGGCCATTTTGCAGGGGAAAAAGAAGTCATTTGGCCAACCTCTGGGCATAAGATGAAAGCTGGCCTTTGGGGCTATAAGGCCGAGCTGGGATCTAGCTTCTGACCACTGTAGTTTTGCAGAAATCCAACAAAATTTGGAAATTTTTAGGTTGGGTGGTCAGGGTGGGCCAGGGCAAGTGGCTGCAAAGAGAGGCCATTTTGCAGGGGAAAAAGAAGTCATTTGGCCATCCTCTGGGCATCAGGTGAAAGCTGGCATTTGGGGCTATAAGGCCGAGCTGGGATCTAGCTTCTGACCACTTTGGTTTTGGAGAAATCCAACAAAATTTGGAAATTTTTAGGTTGGGTGGTCAGGGTGGGCCAGGGCGAGTGGCCGCAAAGAGAGGCCATTTTGCAGGGGAAAAAGAAGTCATTTGGCCAGGCACTGGGCATCAGAAGAAAGCTGGCGTTTGGGGCTATAAGGCCGAGCTGGGATCTAGCTTCTGACCACTGTAGTTTTGCAGAAATCCAACAAAATTTGGAAATTTTTAGGTTGGGTGGTCAGGGTGGGCCAGGGAGAGTGGCCACAAAGAGAGGCCATTTTGCAGGGGAAAAAGAAGTCATTTGGCCAACCTCTGGGCATAAGATGAAAGCTGGCATTTGGGGCTATAAGGCCGAGCTGGGATCTAGCTTCTGACCACTGTAGTTTTGGAGAAATCCAACAAAATTTGGAAATTTTTAGGTTGGGTGGTCAGGGTGGGCCAGGGCGAGTGGCCGCAAAGAGAGGCCATTTTGCAGGGGAAAAAGAAGTCATTTGGCCAACCTCTGGGCATCAGGTGAAAGCTGGCCTTTGGGGCTATAAGGCCGAGCTGGGATCTAGCTTCTGACCACTGTAGTTTTGGAGAAATCCAACAAAATTTGGAAATTTTGAGGTTGGGTGGTCAGGGTGGGCCAGGGCAAGTGGCCGCAAAGAGAGGCCATTTTGCAGGGGAAAAAGAAGTCATTTGGCCAACCTCTGGGCATAAGATGAAAGCTGGCATTTGGGGCTATAAGGCCGAGCTGGGATCTAGCTTCTGACCACTTTGGTTTTGGAGAAATCCAACAAAATTTGGAAATTTTTAGGTTGGGTGGTCAGGGTGGGCCAGGGCGAGTGGCCGCAAAGAGAGGCCATTTTGCAGGGGAAAAAGAAGTCATTTGGCCAACCTCTGGGCATCAGATGAAAGCTGGCCTTTGGGGCTATAAGGCCGAGCTGGGATCTAGCTTCTGACCACTGTCGTTTTGGAGAAATCCAACAAAATTTGGAAATTTTTAGGTTGGGTGGTCAGGGTGGGCCAGGGCAAGTGGCCCCAAAGAGAGGCCATTTTGCAGGGGAAAAAGAAGTCATTTGGCCAACCTCTGGGCATCAGGTGAAAGCTGGCGTTTGGGGCTATAAGGGCGAGCTGGGACCTGGCTTCTGACCACTGTCGTTTTGGAGAAATCCAACAAAATTTGGAAATTTTTAGGTTGGGTGGTCAGGGTGGGCCAGGGCAAGTGGCTGCAAAGAGAGGCCATTTTGCAGGGGAAAAAGAAGTCATTTGGCCATCCTCTGGGCATCAGGTGAAAGCTGGCATTTGGGGCTATAAGGCCGAGCTGGGATCTAGCTTCTGACCACTGTCGTTTTGGAGAAATCCAACAAAATTTGGAAATTTTTAGGTTGGGTGGTCAGGGTGGGCCAGGGCGAGTGGCCGCAAAGAGAGGCCATTTTGCAGGGGAAAAAGAAGTCATTTGGCCAGGCACTGGGCATCAGAAGAAAGCTGGCGTTTGGGGCTATAAGGCCGAGCTGGGATCTAGCTTCTGACCACTGTAGTTTTGCAGAAATCCAACAAAATTTGGAAATTTTTAGGTTGGGTGGTCAGGGTGGGCCAGGGCGAGTGGCCACAAAGAGAGGCCATTTTGCAGGGGAAAAAGAAGTCATTTGGCCAGGCTCTGGGCATCAGATGAAATCTGGCGTTTGGGGCTATAAGGCCGAGCTGGGATCTAGCTTCTGACCACTGTAGTTTTGGAGAAATCCAACAAAATTTGGAAATTTTTAGGTTGGGTGGTCAGGGTGGGCCAGGGCAAGTGGCCGCAAAGAGAGGCCATTTTGCAGGGGAAAAAGAAGTCATTTGGCCAGGCTCTGGGCATCAGGTGAAAGCTGGCCTTTGGGGCTATAAGGCCGAGCTGGGATCTAGCTTCTGACCACTGTCGTTTTGGAGAAATCCAACAAAATTTGGAAATTTTTAGGTTGGGTGGTCAGGGTGGGCCAGGGCAAGTGGCCGCAAAGAGAGGCCATTTTGCAGGGGAAAAAGAAGTCATTTGGCCAACCTCTGGGCATAAGATGAAAGCTGGCATTTGGGGCTATAAGGCCGAGCTGGGATCTAGCTTCTGACCACTTTGGTTTTGGAGAAATCCAACAAAATTTGGAAATTTTTAGGTTGGGTGGTCAGGGTGGGCCAGGGCAAGTGGCCGCAAAGAGAGGCCATTTTGCAGGTAAAAAAGAAGTCATTTGGCCAACCTCTGGGCATCAGGTGAAAGCTGGCATTTGGGGCTATAAGGCCGAGCTGGGATCTAGCTTCTGACCACTGTAGTTTTGGAGAAATCCAACAAAATTTGGAAATTTTTAGGTTGGGTGGTCAGGGTGGGCCAGGGCGAGTGGCCACAAAGAGAGGCCATTTTGCAGGGGAAAAAGAAGTCATTTGGCCAACCTCTGGGCATCAGATGAAATCTGGCGTTTGGGGTTATAAGGCCGAGCTGGGATCTAGCTTCTGACCACTGTAGTTTTGGAGAAATCCAACAAAATTTGGAAATTTTTAGGTTGGGTGGTCAGGGTGGGCCAGGGCGAGTGGCCGCAAAGAGAGGCCATTTTGCAGGGGAAAAAGAAGTCATTTGGCCAGGCTCTGGGCATCAGGTGAAAGCTGGCGTTTGGGGCTATAAGGCCGAGCTGGGATCTAGCTTCTGACCACTGTAGTTTTGGACAAATCCAACAAAATTTGGAAATTTTTAGGTTGGGTGGTCAGGGTGGGCCAGGGCAAGTGGCCGCAAAGAGAGGCCATTTTGCAGGGGAAAAAGAAGTCATTTGGCTGACCTCTGGGCATCAGATGAAAGCTGGCATTTGGGGCTATAAGGCCGAGCTGGGATCTATCTTCTGACCACTTTGGTTTTGGAGAAATCCAACAAAATTTGGAAATTTTTAGGTTGGGTGGTCAGGGTGGGCCAGGGCGAGTGGCCGCAAAGAGAGGCCATTTTGCAGGGGAAAAAGAAGTCATTTGGCCAACCTCTGGGCATCAGGTGAAAGCTGGCATTTGGGGCTATAAGGCCGAGCTGGGATCTAGCTTCTGACCACTGTAGTTTTGGAGAAATCCAACAAAATTTGGAAATTTTTAGGTTGGGTGGTCAGGGTGGGCCAGGGCAAGTGGCTGCAAAGAGAGGCCATTTTGCAGGGGAAAAAGAAGTCATTTGGCCATCCTCTGGGCATCAGGTGAAAGCTGGCATTTGGGGCTATAAGGCCGAGCTGGGATCTAGCTTCTGACCACTGTCGTTTTGGAGAAATCCAACAAAATTTGGAAATTTTTAGGTTGGGTGGTCAGGGTGGGCCAGGGCAAGTGGCCACAAAGAGAGGCCATTTTGCAGGGGAAAAAGAAGTCATTTGGCCAGGCACTGGGCATCAGATGAAATCTGGCGTTTGGGGTTATAAGGCCGAGCTGGGATCTAGCTTCTGACCACTGTAGTTTTGGAGAAATCCAACAAAATTTGGAAATTTTTAGGTTGGGTGGTCAGGGTGGGCCAGGGCGAGTGGCCGCAAAGAGAGGCCATTTTGCAGGGGAAAAAGAAGTCATTTGGCCAGGCTCTGGGCATCAGGTGAAAGCTGGCGTTTGGGGCTATAAGGCCGAGCTGGGATCTAGCTTCTGACCACTGTAGTTTTGGACAAATCCAACAAAATTTGGAAATTTTTAGGTTGGGTGGTCAGGGTGGGCCAGGGCAAGTGGCCGCAAAGAGAGGCCATTTTGCAGGGGAAAAAGAAGTCATTTGGCCAACCTCTGGGCATCAGATGAAAGCTGGCATTTGGGGCTATAAGGCCGAGCTGGGATCTATCTTCTGACCACTTTGGTTTTGGAGAAATCCAACAAAATTTGGAAATTTTTAGGTTGGGTGGTCAGGGTGGGCCAGGGCGAGTGGCCGCAAAGAGAGGCCATTTTGCAGGGGAAAAAGAAGTCATTTGGCCAACCTCTGGGCATCAGGTGAAAGCTGGCATTTGGGGCTATAAGGCCGAGCTGGGATCTAGCTTCTGACCACTGTAGTTTTGGAGAAATCCAACAAAATTTGGAAATTTTTAGGTTGGGTGGTCAGGGTGGGCCAGGGCAAGTGGCTGCAAAGAGAGGCCATTTTGCAGGGGAAAAAGAAGTCATTTGGCCATCCTCTGGGCATCAGGTGAAAGCTGGCATTTGGGGCTATAAGGCCGAGCTGGGATCTAGCTTCTGACCACTGTCGTTTTGGAGAAATCCAACAAAATTTGGAAATTTTTAGGTTGGGTGGTCAGGGTAGGCCACGGCGAGTGGCCGCAAAGAGAGGCCATTTTGCAGGGGAAAAAGAAGTCATTTGGCCAACCTCTGGGCATAAGATGAAAGCTGGCATTTGGGGCTATAAGGCCGAGCTGGGATCTAGCTTCTGACCACTTTGGTTTTGGAGAAATCCAACAAAATTTGGAAATTTTTAGGTTGGGTGGTCAGGGTGGGCCAGGGCGAGTGGCCGCAAAGAGAGGCCATTTTGCAGGGGAAAAAGAAGTCATTTGGCCAACCTCTGGGCATCAGGTGAAAGCTGGCATTTGGGGCTATAAGGCCGAGCTGGGATCTAGCTTCTGACCACTGTGGTTTTGGAGAAATCCAACAAAATTTGGAAATTTTTAGGTTGGGTGGTCAGGGTGGGCCAGGGCAAGTGGCTGCAAAGAGAGGCCATTTTGCAGGGGAAAAAGAAGTCATTTGGCCATCCTCTGGGCATCAGGTGAAAGCTGGCATTTGGGGCTATAAGGCCGAGCTGGGATCTAGCTTCTGACCACTGTCGTTTTGGAGAAATCCAACAAAATTTGGAAATTTTTAGGTTGGGTGGTCAGTGTGGGCCAGGGCGAGTGGCCGCAAAGAGAGGCCATTTTGCAGGGGAAAAAGAAGTCATTTGGCCAGGCACTGGGCATCAGAAGAAAGCTGGCGTTTGGGGCTATAAGGCCGAGCTGGGATCTAGCTTCTGACCACTGTAGTTTTGCAGAAATCCAACAAAATTTGGAAATTTTTAGGTTGGGTGGTCAGGGTGGGCCAGGGCGAATGGCCGCAAAGAGAGGCCATTTTGCAGGGGAAAAAGAAGTCATTTGGCCAGGCTCTGGGCATCAGATGAAAGCTGGCGTTTGGGGCTATAAGGCCGAGCTGGGATCTAGCTTCTGACCACTGTAGTTTTGGAGAAATCCAACAAAATTTGGAAATTTTTAGGTTGGGTGGTCAGGGTGGGCCAGGGCGAGTGGCCGCAAAGAGAGGCCATTTTGCAGGGGAAAAAGAAGTCATTTGGCCAACCTCTGGGCATCAGGTGAAAGCTGGCCTTTGGGGCTATAAGGCCGAGCTGGGATCTAGCTTCTGACCACTGTCGTTTTGGAGAAATCCAACAAAATTTGGAAATTTTTAGGTTGGGTGGTCAGGGTGGGCCAGGGCAAGTGGCCGCAAAGAGAGGCCATTTTGCAGGGGAAAAAGAAGTCATTTGGCCAACCTCTGGGCATAAGATGAAAGCTGGCATTTGGGGCTATAAGGCCGAGCTGGGATCTAGCTTCTGACCACTTTGGTTTTGGAGAAATCCAACAAAATTTGGAAATTTTTAGGTTGGGTGGTCAGGGTGGGCCAGGGCGAGTGGCCGCAAAGAGAGGCCATTTTGCAGGGGAAAAAGAAGTCATTTGGCCAACCTCTGGGCATCAGGTGAAAGCTGGCATTTGGGGCTATAAGGCCGAGCTGGGATCTAGCTTCTGACCACTGTAGTTTTGGAGAAATCCAACAAAATTTGGAAATTTTTAGGTTGGGTGGTCAGGGTGGGCCAGGGCAAGTGGCCGCAAAGAGAGGCCATTTTGCAGGGGAAAAAGAAGTCATTTGGCCATCCTCTGGGCATCAGGTGAAAGCTGGCATTTGGGGCTATAAGGCCGAGCTGGGATCTAGCTTCTGACCACTGTCGTTTTGGAGAAATCCAACAAAATTTGGAAATATTTAGGTTGGGTGGTCAGGGTGGGCCAGGGCGAGTGGCCGCAAAGAGAGGCCATTTTGCAGGGGAAAAAGAAGTCATTTGGCCAGGCACTGGGCATCAGGTGAAAGCTGGCGTTTGGGGCTATAAGGCCGAGCTGGGATCTAGCTTCTGACCACTGTAGTTTTGCAGAAATCCAACAAAATTTGGAAATTTTTAGGTTGGGTGGTCAGGGTGGGCCAGGGCGAGTGGCCACAAAGAGAGGCCATTTTGCAGGGGAAAAAGAAGTCATTTGGCCAACCTCTGGGCATCAGATGAAATCTGGCGTTTGGGGCTATAAGGCCGAGCTGGGATCTAGCTTCTGACCACTGTAGTTTTGGAGAAATCCAACAAAATTTGGAAATTTTTAGGTTGGGTGGTCAGGGTGGGCCAGGGCGAATGGCCGCAAAGAGAGGCCATTTTGCAGGGGAAAAAGAAGTCATTTGGCCAGGCTCTGGGCATCAGATGAAAGCTGGCGTTTGGGGCTATAAGGCCGAGCTGGGATCTAGCTTCTGACCACTGTAGTGTTGCAGAAATCCAACAAAATTTGGAAATTTTGAGGTTGGGTGGTCAGGGTGGGCCAGGGCAAGTGGCCGCAAAGAGAGGCCATTTTGCAGGGGAAAAAGAAGTCATTTGGCCAACCTCTGGGCATCAGATGAAAGCTGGCCTTTGGGGCTATAAGGCCGAGCTGGGATCTAGCTTCTGACCACTGTCGTTTTGGAGAAATCCAACAAAATTTGGAAATTTTTAGGTTGGGTGGTCAGGGTGGGCCAGGGCAAGTGGCCCCAAAGAGAGGCCATTTTGCAGGGGAAAAAGAAGTCATTTGGCCAACCTCTGGGCATCAGGTGAAAGCTGGCGTTTGGGGCTATAAGGCCGAGCTGGGATCTAGCTTCTGACCACTTTGGTTTTGGAGAAATCCAACAAAATTTGGAAATTTTTAGGTTGGGTGGTCAGGGTGGGCCAGGGCAAGTGGCCGCAAAGAGAGGCCATTTTGCAGGGGAAAAAGAAGTCATTTGGCCAACCTCTGGGCATCAGGTGAAAGCTGGCATTTGGGGCTATAAGGCCGAGCTGGGATCTAGCTTCTGACCACTGTCGTTTTGGAGAAATCCAACAAAATTTGGAAATTTTTAGGTTGGGTGGTCAGGGTGGGCCAGGGCAAGTGGCCACAAAGAGAGGCCATTTTGCAGGGGAAAAAGAAGTCATTTGGCCAGGCTCTGGGCATCAGGTGAAAGCTGGCATTTGGGGCTATAAGGCCGAGCTGGGATCTAGCTTCTGACCACTGTCGTTTTGGAGAAATCCAACAAAATTTGGAAATTTTTAGGTTGGGTGGTCAGGGTGGGCCAGGGCAAGTGGCCGCAAAGAGAGGCCATTTTGCAGGGGAAAAAGAAGTCATTTGGCCAACCTCTGGGCATAAGATGAAAGCTGGCATTTGGGGCTATAAGGCCGAGCTGGGATCTAGCTTCTGACCACTTTGGTTTTGGAGAAATCCAACAAAATTTGGAAATTTTTAGGTTGGGTGGTCAGGGTGGGCCAGGGCGAGTGGCCACAAAGAGAGGCCATTTTGCAGGGGAAAAAGAAGTCATTTGGCCAACCTCTGGGCATCAGATGAAATCTGGCGTTTGGGGTTATAAGGCCGAGCTGGGATCTAGCTTCTGACCACTGTAGTTTTGGAGAAATCCAACAAAATTTGGAAATTTTTAGGTTGGGTGGTCAGGGTGGGCCAGGGCGAGTGGCCGCAAAGAGAGGCCATTTTGCAGGGGAAAAAGAAGTCATTTGGCCAGGCTCTGGGCATCAGGTGAAAGCTGGCGTTTGGGGCTATAAGGCCGAGCTGGGATCTAGCTTCTGACCACTGTAGTTTTGGACAAATCCAACAAAATTTGGAAATTTTTAGGTTGGGTGGTCAGGGTGGGCCAGGGCAAGTGGCCGCAAAGAGAGGCCATTTTGCAGGGGAAAAAGAAGTCATTTGGCCAACCTCTGGGCATAAGATGAAAGCTGGCATTTGGGGCTATAAGGCCGAGCTGGGATCTATCTTCTGACCACTTTGGTTTTGGAGAAATCCAACAAAATTTGGAAATTTTTAGGTTGGGTGGTCAGGGTGGGCCAGGGCGAGTGGCCGCAAAGAGAGGCCATTTTGCAGGGGAAAAAGAAGTCATTTGGCCAACCTCTGGGCATCAGGTGAAAGCTGGCATTTGGGGCTATAAGGCCGAGCTGGGATCTAGCTTCTGACCACTGTAGTTTTGGAGAAATCCAACAAAATTTGGAAATTTTTAGGTTGGGTGGTCAGGGTGGGCCAGGGCAAGTGGCTGCAAAGAGAGGCCATTTTGCAGGGGAAAAAGAAGTCATTTGGCCATCCTCTGGGCATCAGGTGAAAGCTGGCATTTGGGGCTATAAGGCCGAGCTGGGATCTAGCTTCTGACCACTGTCGTTTTGGAGAAATCCAACAAAATTTGGAAATTTTGAGGTTGGGTGGTCAGGGTGGGCCACGGCGAGTGGCCGCAAAGAGAGGCCATTTTGCAGGGGAAAAAGAAGTCATTTGGCCAACCTCTGGGCATAAGATGAAAGCTGGCATTTGGGGCTATAAGGCCGAGCTGGGATCTAGCTTCTGACCACTGTAGTTTTGCAGAAATCCAACAAAATTTGGAAATTTTTAGGTTGGGTGGTCAGGGTGGGCCAGGGCAAGTGGCTGCAAAGAGAGGCCATTTTGCAGGGGAAAAAGAAGTCATTTGGCCAGGCACTGGGCATCAGAAGAAAGCTGGCGTTTGGGGCTATAAGGCCGAGCTGGGATCTAGCTTCTGACCACTGTAGTTTTGCAGAAATCCAACAAAATTTGGAAATTTTTAGGTTGGGTGGTCAGGGTGGGCCAGGGCGAGTGGCCACAAAGAGAGGCCATTTTGCAGGGGAAAAAGAAGTCATTTGGCCAGGCTCTGGGCATCAGATGAAATCTGGCGTTTGGGGCTATAAGGCCGAGCTGGGATCTAGCTTCTGACCACTGTAGTTTTGGAGAAATCCAACAAAATTTGGAAATTTTTAGGTTGGGTGGTCAGGGTGGGCCAGGGCGAGTGGCCGCAAAGAGAGGCCATTTTGCAGGGGAAAAAGAAGTCATTTGGCCAACCTCTGGGCATCAGGTGAAAGCTGGCCTTTGGGGCTATAAGGCCGAGCTGGGATCTAGCTTCTGACCACTGTAGTTTTGGAGAAATCCAACAAAATTTGGAAATTTTGAGGTTGGGTGGTCAGGGTGGGCCAGGGCAAGTGGCCGCAAAGAGAGGCCATTTTGCAGGGGAAAAAGAAGTCATTTGGCCAACCTCTGGGCATAAGATGAAAGCTGGCATTTGGGGCTATAAGGCCGAGCTGGGATCTAGCTTCTGACCACTTTGGTTTTGGAGAAATCCAACAAAATTTGGAAATTTTTAGGTTGGGTGGTCAGGGTGGGCCAGGGCGAGTGGCCGCAAAGAGAGGCCATTTTGCAGGGGAAAAAGAAGTCATTTGGCCAACCTCTGGGCATCAGATGAAAGCTGGCCTTTGGGGCTATAAGGCCGAGCTGGGATCTAGCTTCTGACCACTGTCGTTTTGGAGAAATCCAACAAAATTTGGAAATTTTTAGGTTGGGTGGTCAGGGTGGGCCAGGGCAAGTGGCCCCAAAGAGAGGCCATTTTGCAGGGGAAAAAGAAGTCATTTGGCCAACCTCTGGGCATCAGGTGAAAGCTGGCGTTTGGGGCTATAAGGGCGAGCTGGGACCTGGCTTCTGACCACTGTCGTTTTGGAGAAATCCAACAAAATTTGGAAATTTTTAGGTTGGGTGGTCAGGGTGGGCCAGGGCAAGTGGCTGCAAAGAGAGGCCATTTTGCAGGGGAAAAAGAAGTCATTTGGCCATCCTCTGGGCATCAGGTGAAAGCTGGCATTTGGGGCTATAAGGCCGAGCTGGGATCTAGCTTCTGACCACTGTAGTTTTGGAGAAATCCAACAAAATTTGGAAATTTTTAGGTTGGGTGGTCAGGGTGGGCCAGGGCGAGTGGCCGCAAAGAGAGGCCATTTTGCAGGGGAAAAAGAAGTCATTTGGCCAGGCACTGGGCATCAGAAGAAAGCTGGCGTTTGGGGCTATAAGGCCGAGCTGGGATCTAGCTTCTGACCACTGTAGTTTTGCAGAAATCCAACAAAATTTGGAAATTTTTAGGTTGGGTGGTCAGGGTGGGCCAGGGCGAGTGGCCACAAAGAGAGGCCATTTTGCAGGGGAAAAAGAAGTCATTTGGCCAGGCTCTGGGCATCAGATGAAATCTGGCGTTTGGGGCTATAAGGCCGAGCTGGGATCTAGCTTCTGACCACTGTAGTTTTGGAGAAATCCAACAAAATTTGGAAATTTTTAGGTTGGGTGGTCAGGGTGGGCCAGGGCGAGTGGCCGCAAAGAGAGGCCATTTTGCAGGGGAAAAAGAAGTCATTTGGCCAGGCTCTGGGCATCAGGTGAAAGCTGGCCTTTGGGGCTATAAGGCCGAGCTGGGATCTAGCTTCTGACCACTGTCGTTTTGGAGAAATCCAACAAAATTTGGAAATTTTTAGGTTGGGTGGTCAGGGTGGGCCAGGGCAAGTGGCCGCAAAGAGAGGCCATTTTGCAGGGGAAAAAGAAGTCATTTGGCCAACCTCTGGGCATAAGATGAAAGCTGGCATTTGGGGCTATAAGGCCGAGCTGGGATCTAGCTTCTGACCACTTTGGTTTTGGAGAAATCCAACAAAATTTGGAAATTTTTAGGTTGGGTGGTCAGGGTGGGCCAGGGCAAGTGGCCGCAAAGAGAGGCCATTTTGCAGGTAAAAAAGAAGTCATTTGGCCAACCTCTGGGCATCAGGTGAAAGCTGGCATTTGGGGCTATAAGGCCGAGCTGGGATCTAGCTTCTGACCACTGTAGTTTTGGAGAAATCCAACAAAATTTGGAAATTTTTAGGTTGGGTGGTCAGGGTGGGCCAGGGCGAGTGGCCACAAAGAGAGGCCATTTTGCAGGGGAAAAAGAAGTCATTTGGCCAACCTCTGGGCATCAGATGAAATCTGGCGTTTGGGGTTATAAGGCCGAGCTGGGATCTAGCTTCTGACCACTGTAGTTTTGGAGAAATCCAACAAAATTTGGAAATTTTTAGGTTGGGTGGTCAGGGTGGGCCAGGGCGAGTGGCCGCAAAGAGAGGCCATTTTGCAGGGGAAAAAGAAGTCATTTGGCCAGGCTCTGGGCATCAGGTGAAAGCTGGCGTTTGGGGCTATAAGGCCGAGCTGGGATCTAGCTTCTGACCACTGTAGTTTTGGACAAATCCAACAAAATTTGGAAATTTTTAGGTTGGGTGGTCAGGGTGGGCCAGGGCAAGTGGCCGCAAAGAGAGGCCATTTTGCAGGGGAAAAAGAAGTCATTTGGCCAACCTCTGGGCATCAGATGAAAGCTGGCATTTGGGGCTATAAGGCCGAGCTGGGATCTATCTTCTGACCACTTTGGATTTGGAGAAATCCAACAAAATTTGGAAATTTTTAGGTTGGGTGGTCAGGGTGGGCCAGGGCGAGTGGCCGCAAAGAGAGGCCATTTTGCAGGGGAAAAAGAAGTCATTTGGCCAACCTCTGGGCATCAGGTGAAAGCTGGCATTTGGGGCTATAAGGCCGAGCTGGGATCTAGCTTCTGACCACTGTAGTTTTGGAGAAATCCAACAAAATTTGGAAATTTTTAGGTTGGGTGGTCAGGGTGGGCCAGGGCAAGTGGCTGCAAAGAGAGGCCATTTTGCAGGGGAAAAAGAAGTCATTTGGCCATCCTCTGGGCATCAGGTGAAAGCTGGCATTTGGGGCTATAAGGCCGAGCTGGGATCTAGCTTCTGACCACTGTCGTTTTGGAGAAATCCAACAAAATTTGGAAATTTTTAGGTTGGGTGGTCAGGGTGGGCCAGGGCGAGTGGCCACAAAGAGAGGCCATTTTGCAGGGGAAAAAGAAGTCATTTGGCCAACCTCTGGGCATCAGATGAAATCTGGCGTTTGGGGTTATAAGGCCGAGCTGGGATCTAGCTTCTGACCACTGTAGTTTTGGAGAAATCCAACAAAATTTGGAAATTTTTAGGTTGGGTGGTCAGGGTGGGCCAGGGCGAGTGGCCGCAAAGAGAGGCCATTTTGCAGGGGAAAAAGAAGTCATTTGGCCAGGCTCTGGGCATCAGGTGAAAGCTGGCGTTTGGGGCTATAAGGCCGAGCTGGGATCTAGCTTCTGACCACTGTAGTTTTGGACAAATCCAACAAAATTTGGAAATTTTTAGGTTGGGTGGTCAGGGTGGGCCAGGGCAAGTGGCCGCAAAGAGAGGCCATTTTGCAGGGGAAAAAGAAGTCATTTGGCCAACCTCTGGGCATCAGATGAAAGCTGGCATTTGGGGCTATAAGGCCGAGCTGGGATCTATCTTCTGACCACTTTGGTTTTGGAGAAATCCAACAAAATTTGGAAATTTTTAGGTTGGGTGGTCAGGGTGGGCCAGGGCGAGTGGCCGCAAAGAGAGGCCATTTTGCAGGGGAAAAAGAAGTCATTTGGCCAACCTCTGGGCATCAGGTGAAAGCTGGCATTTGGGGCTATAAGGCCGAGCTGGGATCTAGCTTCTGACCACTGTAGTTTTGGAGAAATCCAACAAAATTTGGAAATTTTTAGGTTGGGTGGTCAGGGTGGGCCAGGGCAAGTGGCTGCAAAGAGAGGCCATTTTGCAGGGGAAAAAGAAGTCATTTGGCCATCCTCTGGGCATCAGGTGAAAGCTGGCATTTGGGGCTATAAGGCCGAGCTGGGATCTAGCTTCTGACCACTGTCGTTTTGGAGAAATCCAACAAAATTTGGAAATTTTTAGGTTGGGTGGTCAGTGTGGGCCAGGGCGAGTGGCCGCAAAGAGAGGCCATTTTGCAGGGGAAAAAGAAGTCATTTGGCCAGGCACTGGGCATCAGAAGAAAGCTGGCGTTTGGGGCTATAAGGCCGAGCTGGGATCTAGCTTCTGACCACTGTAGTTTTGCAGAAATCCAACAAAATTTGGAAATTTTTAGGTTGGGTGGTCAGGGTGGGCCAGGGCGAATGGCCGCAAAGAGAGGCCATTTTGCAGGGGAAAAAGAAGTCATTTGGCCAGGCTCTGGGCATCAGATGAAAGCTGGCGTTTGGGGCTATAAGGCCGAGCTGGGATCTAGCTTCTGACCACTGTAGTTTTGGAGAAATCCAACAAAATTTGGCAATTTTTAGGTTGGGTGGTCAGGGTGGGCCAGGGCGAGTGGCCGCAAAGAGAGGCCATTTTGCAGGGGAAAAAGAAGTCCTTTGGCCAACCTCTGGGCATCAGGTGAAAGCTGGCCTTTGGGGCTATAAGGCCGAGCTGGGATCTAGCTTCTGACCACTTTGGTTTTGGAGAAATCCAACAAAATTTGGAAATTTTTAGGTTGGGTGGTCAGGGTGGGCCAGGGCGAGTGGCCGCAAAGAGAGGCCATTTTGCAGGGGAAAAAGAAGTCATTTGGCCAACCTCTGGGAATCAGGTGAAAGCTGGCATTTGGGGCTATAAGGCCGAGCTGGGATCTAGCTTCTGACCACTGTAGTTTTGGAGAAATCCAACAAAATTTGGAAATTTTTAGGTTGGGTGGTCAGGGTGGGCCAGGGCAAGTGGCCGCAAAGAGAGGCCATTTTGCAGGGGAAAAAGAAGTCATTTGGCCATCCTCTGGGCATCAGGTGAAAGCTGGCATTTGGGGCTATAAGGCCGAGCTGGGATCTAGCTTCTGACCACTGTCGTTTTGGAGAAATCCAACAAAATTTGCAAATATTTAGGTTGGGTGGTCAGGGTGGGCCAGGGCGAGTGGCCGCAAAGAGAGGCCATTTTGCAGGGGAAAAAGAAGTCATTTGGCCAGGCACTGGGCATCAGGTGAAAGCTGGCGTTTGGGGCTATAAGGCCGAGCTGGGATCTAGCTTCTGACCACTGTAGTTTTGCAGAAATCCAACAAAATTTGGAAATTTTTAGGTTGGGTGGTCAGGGTGGGCCAGGGCGAGTGGCCACAAAGAGAGGCCATTTTGCAGGGGAAAAAGAAGTCATTTGGCCAACCTCTGGGCATCAGATGAAATCTGGCGTTTGGGGCTATAAGGCCGAGCTGGGATCTAGCTTCTGACCACTGTAGTTTTGGAGAAATCCAACAAAATTTGGAAATTTTTAGGTTGGGTGGTCAGGGTGGGCCAGGGCGAATGGCCGCAAAGAGAGGCCATTTTGCAGGGGAAAAAGAAGTCATTTGGCCAGGCTCTGGGCATCAGATGAAAGCTGGCGTTTGGGGCTATAAGGCCGAGCTGGGATCTAGCTTCTGACCACTGTAGTGTTGCAGAAATCCAACAAAATTTGGAAATTTTGAGGTTGGGTGGTCAGGGTGGGCCAGGGCAAGTGGCCGCAAAGAGAGGCCATTTTGCAGGGGAAAAAGAAGTCATTTGGCCAACCTCTGGGCATCAGATGAAAGCTGGCCTTTGGGGCTATAAGGCCGAGCTGGGATCTAGCTTCTGACCACTGTCGTTTTGGAGAAATCCAACAAAATTTGGAAATTTTTAGGTTGGGTGGTCAGGGTGGGCCAGGGCAAGTGGCCCCAAAGAGAGGCCATTTTGCAGGGGAAAAAGAAGTCATTTGGCCAACCTCTGGGCATCAGGTGAAAGCTGGCGTTTGGGGCTATAAGGCCGAGCTGGGATCTAGCTTCTGACCACTTTGGTTTTGGAGAAATCCAACAAAATTTGGAAATTTTTAGGTTGGGTGGTCAGGGTGGGCCAGGGCAAGTGGCCGCAAAGAGAGGCCATTTTGCAGGGGAAAAAGAAGTCATTTGGCCAACCTCTGGGCATCAGGTGAAAGCTGGCATTTGGGGCTATAAGGCCGAGCTGGGATCTAGCTTCTGACCACTGTCGTTTTGGAGAAATCCAACAAAATTTGGAAATTTTTAGGTTGGGTGGTCAGGGTGGGCCAGGGCAAGTGGCCGCAAAGAGAGGCCATTTTGCAGGGGAAAAAGAAGTCATTTGGCCATCCTCTGGGCATCAGGTGAAAGCTGGCATTTGGGGCTATAAGGCCGAGCTGGGATCTAGCTTCTGACCACTGTAGTTTTGGAGAAATCCAACAAAATTTGGAAATTTTTAGGTTGGGTGGTCAGGGTGGGCCAGGGCGAGTGGCCGCAAAGAGAGGCCATTTTGCAGGGGAAAAAGAAGTCATTTGGCCAGGCACTGGGCATCAGAAGAAAGCTGGCGTTTGGGGCTATAAGGCCGAGCTGGGATCTAGCTTCTGACCACTGTAGTTTTGCAGAAATCCAACAAAATTTGGAAATTTTTAGGTTGGGTGGTCAGGGTGGGCCAGGGCGAGTGGCCACAAAGAGAGGCCATTTTGCAGGGGAAAAAGAAGTCATTTGGCCAACCTCTGGGCATCAGATGAAATCTGGCGTTTGGGGCTATAAGGCCGAGCTGGGATCTAGCTTCTGACCACTGTAGTTTTGGAGAAATCCAACAAAATTTGGAAATTTTTAGGTTGGGTGGTCAGGGTGGGCCAGGGCGAATGGCCGCAAAGAGAGGCCATTTTGCAGGGGAAAAAGAAGTCATTTGGCCAACCTCTGGGCATCAGATGAAAGCTGGCGTTTGGGGCTATAAGGCCGAGCTGGGATCTAGCTTCTGACCGCTTTGGTTTTGGAGAAATCCAACAAAATTTGGAAATTTTTAGGTTGGGTGGTCAGGGTGGGCCAGGGCAAGTGGCCGCAAAGAGAGGCCATTTTGCAGGGGAAAAAGAAGTCATTTGGCCAACCTCTGGGCATCAGATGAAAGCTGGCCTTTGGGGCTATAAGGCCGAGCTGGGATCTAGCTTCTGACCACTGTAGTTTTGGAGAAATCCAACAAAATTTGGAAATTTTTAGGTTGGGTGGTCAGGGTGGGCCAGGGCGAATGGCCGCAAAGAGAGGCCATTTTGCAGGGGAAAAAGAAGTCATTTGGCCAGGCTCTGGGCATCAGATGAAAGCTGGCGTTTGGGGCTATAAGGCCGAGCTGGGATCTAGCTTCTGACCACTGTAGTGTTGCAGAAATCCAACAAAATTTGGAAATTTTGAGGTTGGGTGGTCAGGGTGGGCCAGGGCAAGTGGCCGCAAAGAGAGGCCATTTTGCAGGGGAAAAAGAAGTCATTTGGCCAACCTCTGGGCATCAGATGAAAGCTGGCCTTTGGGGCTATAAGGCCGAGCTGGGATCTAGCTTCTGACCACTGTCGTTTTGGAGAAATCCAACAAAATTTGGAAATTTTTAGGTTGGGTGGTCAGGGTGGGCCAGGGCAAGTGGCCCCAAAGAGAGGCCATTTTGCAGGGGAAAAAGAAGTCATTTGGCCAACCTCTGGGCATCAGGTGAAAGCTGGCGTTTGGGGCTATAAGGCCGAGCTGGGATCTAGCTTCTGACCACTTTGGTTTTGGAGAAATCCAACAAAATTTGGAAATTTTTAGGTTGGGTGGTCAGGGTGGGCCAGGGCAAGTGGCCGCAAAGAGAGGCCATTTTGCAGGGGAAAAAGAAGTCATTTGGCCAACCTCTGGGCATCAGGTGAAAGCTGGCATTTGGGGCTATAAGGCCGAGCTGGGATCTAGCTTCTGACCACTGTCGTTTTGGAGAAATCCAACAAAATTTGGAAATTTTTAGGTTGGGTGGTCAGGGTGGGCCAGGGCAAGTGGCCGCAAAGAGAGGCCATTTTGCAGGGGAAAAAGAAGTCATTTGGCCATCCTCTGGGCATCAGGTGAAAGCTGGCATTTGGGGCTATAAGGCCGAGCTGGGATCTAGCTTCTGACCACTGTAGTTTTGGAGAAATCCAACAAAATTTGGAAATTTTTAGGTTGGGTGGTCAGGGTGGGCCAGGGCGAGTGGCCGCAAAGAGAGGCCATTTTGCAGGGGAAAAAGAAGTCATTTGGCCAGGCACTGGGCATCAGAAGAAAGCTGGCGTTTGGGGCTATAAGGCCGAGCTGGGATCTAGCTTCTGACCACTGTAGTTTTGCAGAAATCCAACAAAATTTGGAAATTTTTAGGTTGGGTGGTCAGGGTGGGCCAGGGCGAGTGGCCACAAAGAGAGGCCATTTTGCAGGGGAAAAAGAAGTCATTTGGCCAACCTCTGGGCATCAGATGAAATCTGGCGTTTGGGGCTATAAGGCCGAGCTGGGATCTAGCTTCTGACCACTGTAGTTTTGGAGAAATCCAACAAAATTTGGAAATTTTTAGGTTGGGTGGTCAGGGTGGGCCAGGGCGAATGGCCGCAAAGAGAGGCCATTTTGCAGGGGAAAAAGAAGTCATTTGGCCAACCTCTGGGCATCAGATGAAAGCTGGCGTTTGGGGCTATAAGGCCGAGCTGGGATCTAGCTTCTGACCGCTTTGGTTTTGGAGAAATCCAACAAAATTTGGAAATTTTTAGGTTGGGTGGTCAGGGTGGGCCAGGGCAAGTGGCCGCAAAGAGAGGCCATTTTGCAGGGGAAAAAGAAGTCATTTGGCCAACCTCTGGGCATCAGATGAAAGCTGGCATTTGGGGCTATAAGGCCGAGCTGGGACCTGGCTTCTGACCACTGTAGTTTTGGAGAAATCCAACAAAATTTGGAAATTTTTAGGTTGGGTGGTCAGGGTGGGCCAGGGCAAGTGGCCGCAAAGAGAGGCCATTTTGCAGGGGAAAAAGAAGTCATTTGGCCAGGCTCTGGGCATCAGATGAAAGCTGGCGTTTGGGGCTATAAGGCCGAGCTGGGATCTAGCTTCTGACCACTGTCGTTTTGGAGAAATCCAACAAAATTTGGAAATTTTGAGGTTGGGTGGTCAGGGTGGGCCAGGGCGAGTGGCCTCAAAGAGAGGCCATTTTGCAGGGGAAAAAGAAGTCATTTGGCCAACCTCTGGGCATCAGATGAAATCTGGCGTTGGGGGCTATAAGGCCGAGCTGGGATCCAGCTTCTGACCACTGTCGTTTTGGAGAAATCCAACAAAATTTGGAAATTTTTAGGTTGGGTGGTCAGGGTGGGCCAGGGCGAGTGGCCTCAAAGAGAGGCCATTTTGCAGGGGAAAAAGAAGTCATTTGGCCAACCTCTGGGCATCAGATGAAATCTGGCGTTTGGGGCTATAAGGCCGAGCTGGGATCCAGCTTCTGACCACTGTAGTTTTGGAGAAATACAACAAAATTTGGAAATTTTTAGGTTGGGTGGTCAGGGTGGGCCAGGGCGAATGGCCGCAAAGAGAGGCCATTTTGCAGGGGAAAAAGAAGTCATTTGGCTAACCTCTTGGCATCAGATGAAAGCTGGCGTTTGGGGCTATAAGGCCGAGCTGGGATCTAGCTTCTGACCACTGTAGTTTTGGAGAAATCCAACAAAATTTGGAAATTTTTAGGTTGGGTGGTCAGGGTGGGCCAGGGCGAGTGGCCGCAAAGAGAGGCCATTTTGCAGGGGAAAAAGAAGTCATTTGGCCAACCTCTGGGCATCAGGTGAAAGCTGGCATTTGGGGCTATAAGGCCGAGCTGGGATCTAGCTTCTGACCACTGTAGTTTTGGGGAAATCCAACAAAATTTGGAAATTTTTAGGTTGGGTGGTCAGGGTGGGCCAGGGCGAGTGGCCGCAAAGAGAGGCCATTTTGCAAGGGAAAAAGAAGTCATTTGGCCAACGTCTGGGCATCAGGTGAAAGCTGGCATTTGGGGCTATAAGGCCGAGCTGGGATCTAGCTTCTGACCACTGTCGTTTTGGAGAAATCCAACAAAATTTGGAAATTTTTAGGTTGGGTGGTCAGGGTGGGCCAGGGCAAGTGGCCGCAAAGAGAGGCCATTTTGCAGGGGAAAAAGAAGTCATTTGGCCAGGCTCTGGGCATCAGGTGAAAGCTGGCATTTGGGGCTATAAGGCCGAGCTGGGATCTAGCTTCTGACCACTGTCGTTTTGGAGAAATCCAACAAAATTTGGAAATTTTTAGGTTGGGTGGTCAGGGTGGGCCAGGGCAAGTGGCCCCAAAGAGAGGCCATTTTGCAGGGGAAAAAGAAGTCATTTGGCCAACCTCTGGGCATCAGATGAAAGCTGGCCTTTGGGGCTATAAGGCCGAGCTGGGATCTAGCTTCTGACCACTTTGGTTTTGGAGAAATCCAACAAAATTTGGAAATTTTTAGGTTGGGTGGTCAGGGTGGGCCAGGGCGAGTGGCCGCAAAGAGAGGCCATTTTGCAGGGGAAAAAGAAGTCATTTGGCCAACCTCTGGGCATCAGGTGAAAGCTGGCGTTTGGGGCTATAAGGCCGAGCTGGGATCTAGCTTCTGACCACTGTCGTTTTGGAGAAATCCAACAAAATTTGGAAATTTTGAGGTTGGGTGGTCAGGGTGGGCCAGGGCGAGTGGCCGCAAAGAGAGGCCATTTTGCAGGGGAAAAAGAAGTCATTTGGCCAACCTCTGGGCATCAGGTGAAAGCTGGCGTTTGGGGCTATAAGGCCGAGCTGGGATCTAGCTTCTGACCACTGTCGTTTTGGAGAAATCCAACAAAATTTGGAAATATTTAGGTTGGGTGGTCAGGGTGGGCCAGGGCGAGTGGCCGCAAAGAGAGGCCATTTTGCAGGGGAAAAAGAAGTCATTTGGCCAGGCACTGGGCATCAGGTGAAAGCTGGCGTTTGGGGCTATAAGGCCGAGCTGGGATCTAGCTTCTGACCACTGTAGTTTTGCAGAAATCCAACAAAATTTGGAAATTTTTAGGTTGGGTGGTCAGGGTGGGCCAGGGCGAGTGGCCACAAAGAGAGGCCATTTTGCAGGGGAAAAAGAAGTCATTTGGCCAACCTCTGGGCATCAGATGAAATCTGGCGTTTGGGGCTATAAGGCCGAGCTGGGATCTAGCTTCTGACCACTGTAGTTTTGGAGAAATCCAACAAAATTTGGAAATTTTTAGGTTGGGTGGTCAGGGTGGGCCAGGGCGAATGGCCGCAAAGAGAGGCCATTTTGCAGGGGAAAAAGAAGTCATTTGGCCAACCTCTGGGCATCAGGTGAAAGCTAGCGTTTGGGGCTATAAGGCCGAGCTGGGATCTAGCTTCTGACCACTTTGGTTTTGGAGAAATCCAACAAAATTTGGAAATTTTGAGGTTGGGTGGTCAGGGTGGGCCAGGGCAAGTGGCCGCAAAGAGAGGCCATTTTGCAGGGGAAAAAGAAGTCATTTGGCCAACCTCTGGGCATCAGGTGAAAGCTGGCATTTGGGGCTATAAGGCCGAGCTGGGATCTAGCTTCTGACCACTGTCGTTTTGGAGAAATCCAACAAAATTTGGAAATTTTTAGGTTGGGTGGTCAGGGTGGGCCAGGGCAAGTGGCCGCAAAGAGAGGCCATTTTGCAGGGGAAAAAGAAGTCATTTGGCCATCCTCTGGGCATCAGGTGAAAGCTGGCATTTGGGGCTATAAGGCCGAGCTGGGATCTAGCTTCTGACCACTGTAGTTTTGGAGAAATCCAACAAAATTTGGAAATTTTTAGGTTGGGTGGTCAGGGTGGGCCAGGGCGAGTGGCCGCAAAGAGAGGCCATTTTGCAGGGGAAAAAGAAGTCATTTGGCCAGGCACTGGGCATCAGAAGAAAGCTGGCGTTTGGGGCTATAAGGCCGAGCTGGGATCTAGCTTCTGACCACTGTAGTTTTGCAGAAATCCAACAAAATTTGGAAATTTTTAGGTTGGGTGGTCAGGGTGGGCCAGGGCGAGTGGCCACAAAGAGAGGCCATTTTGCAGGGGAAAAAGAAGTCATTTGGCCAACCTCTGGGCATCAGATGAAATCTGGCGTTTGGGGCTATAAGGCCGAGCTGGGATCTAGCTTCTGACCACTGTAGTTTTGGAGAAATCCAACAAAATTTGGAAATTTTTAGGTTGGGTGGTCAGGGTGGGCCAGGGCGAATGGCCGCAAAGAGAGGCCATTTTGCAGGGGAAAAAGAAGTCATTTGGCCAACCTCTGGGCATCAGATGAATGCTGGCGTTTGGGGCTATAAGGCCGAGCTGGGATCTAGCTTCTGACCGCTTTGGTTTTGGAGAAATCCAACAAAATTTGGAAATTTTTAGGTTGGGTGGTCAGGGTGGGCCAGGGCAAGTGGCCGCAAAGAGAGGCCATTTTGCAGGGGAAAAAGAAGTCATTTGGCCAACCTCTGGGCATCAGATGAAAGCTGGCATTTGGGGCTATAAGGCCGAGCTGGGACCTGGCTTCTGACCACTGTAGTTTTGGAGAAATCCAACAAAATTTGGAAATTTTTAGGTTGGGTGGTCAGGGTGGGCCAGGGCAAGTGGCCGCAAAGAGAGGCCATTTTGCAGGGGAAAAAGAAGTCATTTGGCCAGGCTCTGGGCATCAGATGAAAGCTGGCGTTTGGGGCTATAAGGCCGAGCTGGGATCTAGCTTCTGACCACTGTCGTTTTGGAGAAATCCAACAAAATTTGGAAATTTTGAGGTTGGGTGGTCAGGGTGGGCCAGGGCGAGTGGCCTCAAAGAGAGGCCATTTTGCAGGGGAAAAAGAAGTCATTTGGCCAACCTCTGGGCATCAGATGAAATCTGGCGTTGGGGGCTATAAGGCCGAGCTGGGATCCAGCTTCTGACCACTGTCGTTTTGGAGAAATCCAACAAAATTTGGAAATTTTTAGGTTGGGTGGTCAGGGTGGGCCAGGGCGAGTGGCCTCAAAGAGAGGCCATTTTGCAGGGGAAAAAGAAGTCATTTGGCCAACCTCTGGGCATCAGATGAAATCTGGCGTTTGGGGCTATAAGGCCGAGCTGGGATCCAGCTTCTGACCACTGTAGTTTTGGAGAAATCCAACAAAATTTGGAAATTTTTAGGTTGGGTGGTCAGGGTGGGCCAGGGCGAATGGCCGCAAAGAGAGGCCATTTTGCAGGGGAAAAAGAAGTCATTTGGCTAACCTCTTGGCATCAGATGAAAGCTGGCGTTTGGGGCTATAAGGCCGAGCTGGGATCTAGCTTCTGACCACTGTAGTTTTGGAGAAATCCAACAAAATTTGGAAATTTTTAGGTTGGGTGGTCAGGGTGGGCCAGGGCGAGTGGCCGCAAAGAGAGGCCATTTTGCAGGGGAAAACGAAGTCATTTGGCCAACCTCTGGGCATCAGGTGAAAGCTGGCATTTGGGGCTATAAGGCCGAGCTGGGATCTAGCTTCTGACCACTGTAGTTTTGGGGAAATCCAACAAAATTTGGAAATTTTTAGGTTGGGTGGTCAGGGTGGGCCAGGGCGAGTGGCCGCAAAGAGAGGCCATTTTGCAAGGGAAAAAGAAGTCATTTGGCCAACGTCTGGGCATCAGGTGAAAGCTGGCATTTGGGGCTATAAGGCCGAGCTGGGATCTAGCTTCTGACCACTGTCGTTTTGGAGAAATCCAACAAAATTTGGAAATTTTTAGGTTGGGTGGTCAGGGTGGGCCAGGGCAAGTGGCCGCAAAGAGAGGCCATTTTGCAGGGGAAAAAGAAGTCATTTGGCCAACCTCTGGGCATCAGGTGAAAGCTGGCATTTGGGGCTATAAGGCCGAGCTGGGATCTAGCTTCTGACCACTTTGGTTTTGGAGAAATCCAACAAAATTTGGAAATTTTTAGGTTGGGTGGTCAGGGTGGGCCAGGGCAAGTGGCCCCAAAGAGAGGCCATTTTGCAGGGGAAAAAGAAGTCATTTGGCCAACCTCTGGGCATCAGATGAAAGCTGGCCTTTGGGGCTATAAGGCCGAGCTGGGATCTAGCTTCTGACCACTTTGGTTTTGGAGAAATCCAACAAAATTTGGAAATTTTTAGGTTGGGTGGTCAGGGTGGGCCAGGGCGAGTGGCCGCAAAGAGAGGCCATTTTGCAGGGGAAAAAGAAGTCATTTGGCCAACCTCTGGGCATCAGGTGAAAGCTGGCGTTTGGGGCTATAAGGCCGAGCTGGGATCTAGCTTCTGACCACTGTCGTTTTGGAGAAATCCAACAAAATTTGGAAATTTTGAGGTTGGGTGGTCAGGGTGGGCCATGGCAAGTGGCCGCAAAGAGAGGCCATTTTGCAGGGGAAAAAGAAGTCATTTGGCCAACCTCTGGGCATCAGATGAAAGCTGGCATTTGGGGGTATAAGGCCGAGCTGGGACCTGGCTTCTGACCACTGTAGTTTTGGAGAAATCCAACAAAATTTGGAAATTTTTAGGTTGGGTGGTCAGGGTGGGCCAGGGCAAGTGGCCGCAAAGAGAGGCCATTTTGCAGGGGAAAAAGAAATAATTTGGCCAACCTCTGGGCATCAGATGAAAGCTGGCGTTTGGGGTTATAAGGCCGAGCTGGCATCTAGCTTCTGACCACTGTCGTTTTGGAGAAATCCAACAAAATTTGGAAATTTTGAGGTTGGGTGGTCAGGGTGGGCCAGGGCGAGTGGCCACAAAGAGAGGCCATTTTGCAGGGGAAAAAGAAGTCATTTGGCCAACCTCTGGACATCAGATGAAATCTGGTGTTTGGGGCTATAAGGCTGAGCTGGGATCCAGCTTCTGACCACTGTAGTTTTGGAGAAATCCAACAAAATTTGGAAATTTTTAGGTTGGGTGGTCAGGGTGGGCCAGGGCGAATGGCCGCAAAGAGAGGCCATTTTGCAGGGGAAAAAGAAGTCTTTTGGCCATGCTCTGGGCATCAGATGAAAGCTGGCGTTTGGGGCTATAAGGCCGAGCTGGGATCTAGCTTCTGACCACTGTAGTTTTGGAGAAATCCAACAAAATTTGGAAATTTTTAGGTTGGGTGGTCAGGGTGGGCCAGGGCGAGTGGCCGCAAAGAGAGGCCATTTTGCAGGGGAAAAAGAAGTCATTTGGCCAGGCACTGGGCATCAGGTGAAAGCTGGCATTTGGGGCTATAAGGCCGAGCTGGGATCTAGCTTCTGACCACTGTAGTTTTGGAGAAATCCAACAAAATTTGGAAATTTTTAGGTTGGGTGGTCAGGGTGGGCCAGGGCAAGTGGCCGCAAAGAGAGGCCATTTTGCAGGGGAAAAAGAAGTCATTTGGCCAGGCTCTGGGCATCAGGTGAAAGCTGGCGTTTGGGGCTATAAGGCCGAGCTGGGATCTAGCTTCTGACCACTGTCGTTTTGGAGAAATCCAACAAAATTTGGAAATTTTTAGGTTGGGTGGTCAGGGTGGGCCAGGGCGAATGGCCGCAAAGAGAGGCCATTTTGCAGGGGAAAAAGAAGTCATTTGGCCATGCTCTGGGCATCAGATGAAAGCTGGCGTTTGGGGCTATAAGGCCGAGCTGGGATCTAGCTTCTGACCACTGTAGTTTTGGAGAAATCCAACAAAATTTGGAAATTTTTAGGTTGGGTGGTCAGGGTGGGCCAGGGCAAGTGGCCGCAAAGAGAGGCCATTTTGCAGGGGAAAAAGAAGTCATTTGGCCATGCTCTGGGCATCAGATGAAAGCTGGCGTTTGGGGCTATAAGGCCGAGCTGGGATCTAGCTTCTGACCACTGTAGTTTTGGAGAAATCCAACAAAATTTGGAAATTTTTAAGTTGGGTGGTCAGGGTGGGCCAGGGCAAGTGGCCGCAAAGAGAGGCCATTTTGCAGGGGAAAAAGAAGTCATTTGGCCATGCTCTGGGCATCAGATGAAAGCTGGCATTTGGGGCTATAAGGCTGAGCTGGGATCTATCTTCTGACCACTGTAGTTTTGGAGAAATCCAACAAAATTTGGAAATTTTTAGGTTGGGTGGTCAGGGTGGGCCAGGGCGAATGGCCGCAAAGAGAGGCCATTTTGCAGGGGAAAAAGAAGTCATTTGGCCAACCTCTGGGCATCAGATGAAAGCTGGCCTTTGGGGCTATAAGGCCGAGCTGGGATCTAGCTTCTGACCACTTTGGTTTTGGAGAAATCCAACAAAATTTGGAAATTTTTAGGTTGGGTGGTCAGGGTGGGCCAGGGCGAGTGGCCGCAAAGAGAGGCCATTTTGCAGGGGAAAAAGAAGTCATTTGGCCAACCTCTGGGCATCAGGTGAAAGCTGGCGTTTGGGGCTATAAGGCCGAGCTGGGATCTAGCTTCTGACCACTGTCGTTTTGGAGAAATCCAACAAAATTTGGAAATTTTGAGGTTGGGTGGTCAGGGTGGGCCATGGCAAGTGGCCGCAAAGAGAGGCCATTTTGCAGGGGAAAAAGAAGTCATTTGGCCAACCTCTGGGCATCAGATGAAAGCTGGCATTTGGGGGTATAAGGCCGAGCTGGGACCTGGCTTCTGACCACTGTAGTTTTGGAGAAATCCAACAAAATTTGGAAATTTTTAGGTTGGGTGGTCAGGGTGGGCCAGGGCAAGTGGCCGCAAAGAGAGGCCATTTTGCAGGGGAAAAAGAAATAATTTGGCCAACCTCTGGGCATCAGATGAAAGCTGGCGTTTGGGGTTATAAGGCCGAGCTGGCATCTAGCTTCTGACCACTGTCGTTTTGGAGAAATCCAACAAAATTTGGAAATTTTGAGGTTGGGTGGTCAGGGTGGGCCAGGGCGAGTGGCCACAAAGAGAGGCCATTTTGCAGGGGAAAAAGAAGTCATTTGGCCAACCTCTGGACATCAGATGAAATCTGGTGTTTGGGGCTATAAGGCTGAGCTGGGATCCAGCTTCTGACCACTGTAGTTTTGGAGAAATCCAACAAAATTTGGAAATTTTTAGGTTGGGTGGTCAGGGTGGGCCAGGGCGAATGGCCGCAAAGAGAGGCCATTTTGCAGGGGAAAAAGAAGTCTTTTGGCCATGCTCTGGGCATCAGATGAAAGCTGGCGTTTGGGGCTATAAGGCCGAGCTGGGATCTAGCTTCTGACCACTGTAGTTTTGGAGAAATCCAACAAAATTTGGAAATTTTTAGGTTGGGTGGTCAGGGTGGGCCAGGGCGAGTGGCCGCAAAGAGAGGCCATTTTGCAGGGGAAAAAGAAGTCATTTGGCCAGGCACTGGGCATCAGGTGAAAGCTGGCATTTGGGGCTATAAGGCCGAGCTGGGATCTAGCTTCTGACCACTGTAGTTTTGGAGAAATCCAACAAAATTTGGAAATTTTTAGGTTGGGTGGTCAGGGTGGGCCAGGGCAAGTGGCCGCAAAGAGAGGCCATTTTGCAGGGGAAAAAGAAGTCATTTGGCCAGGCTCTGGGCATCAGGTGAAAGCTGGCGTTTGGGGCTATAAGGCCGAGCTGGGATCTAGCTTCTGACCACTGTCGTTTTGGAGAAATCCAACAAAATTTGGAAATTTTTAGGTTGGGTGGTCAGGGTGGGCCAGGGCGAATGGCCGCAAAGAGAGGCCATTTTGCAGGGGAAAAAGAAGTCATTTGGCCATGCTCTGGGCATCAGATGAAAGCTGGCGTTTGGGGCTATAAGGCCGAGCTGGGATCTAGCTTCTGACCACTGTAGTTTTGGAGAAATCCAACAAAATTTGGAAATTTTTAGGTTGGGTGGTCAGGGTGGGCCAGGGCAAGTGGCCGCAAAGAGAGGCCATTTTGCAGGGGAAAAAGAAGTCATTTGGCCATGCTCTGGGCATCAGATGAAAGCTGGCGTTTGGGGCTATAAGGCCGAGCTGGGATCTAGCTTCTGACCACTGTAGTTTTGGAGAAATCCAACAAAATTTGGAAATTTTTAAGTTGGGTGGTCAGGGTGGGCCAGGGCAAGTGGCCGCAAAGAGAGGCCATTTTGCAGGGGAAAAAGAAGTCATTTGGCCATGCTCTGGGCATCAGATGAAAGCTGGCATTTGGGGCTATAAGGCTGAGCTGGGATCTATCTTCTGACCACTGTAGTTTTGGAGAAATCCAACAAAATTTGGAAATTTTTAGGTTGGGTGGTCAGGGTGGGCCAGGGCGAATGGCCGCAAAGAGAGGCCATTTTGCAGGGGAAAAAGAAGTCATTTGGCCAACCTCTGGGCATCAGATGAAAGCTGGCGTTTGGGGCTATAAGGCCGAGCTGGGATCTAGCTTCTGACCGCTTTGGTTTTGGAGAAATCCAACAAAATTTGGAAATTTTTAGGTTGGGTGGTCAGGGTGGGCCAGGGCAAGTGGCCGCAAAGAGAGGCCATTTTGCAGGGGAAAAAGAAGTCATTTGGCCAGGCTCTGGGCATCAGATGAAAGCTGGCATTTGGGGCTATAAGGCCGAGCTGGGATCTAGCTTCTGACCACTGTCGTTTTGGAGAAATCCAACAAAATTTGGAAATTTTTAGGTTGGGTGGTCAGGGTGGGCCAGGGCAAGTGGCCGCAAAGAGAGGCCATTTTGCAGGGGAAAAAGAAGTCATTTGGCCAGGCTCTGGGCATCAGATGAAAGCTGGCGTTTGGGGCTATAAGGCCGAGCTGGGATCTAGCTTCTGACCACTGTCGTTTTGGAGAAATCCAACAAAATTTGGAAATTTTGAGGTTGGGTGGTCAGGGTGGGCCAGGGCAAGTGGCCTCAAAGAGAGGCCATTTTGCAGGGGAAAAAGAAGTCATTTGGCCAACCTCTGGGCATCAGATGAAATCTGGCGTTGGGGGCTATAAGGCCGAGCTGGGATCCAGCTTCTGACCACTGTCGTTTTGGAGAAATCCAACAAAATTTGGAAATTTTTAGGTTGGGTGGTCAGGGTGGGCCAGGGCGAGTGGCCTCAAAGAGAGGCCATTTTGCAGGGGAAAAAGAAGTCATTTGGCCAACCTCTGGGCATCAGATGAAATCTGGCGTTTGGGGCTATAAGGCCGAGCTGGGATCCAGCTTCTGACCACTGTAGTTTTGGAGAAATACAACAAAATTTGGAAATTTTTAGGTTGGGTGGTCAGGGTGGGCCAGGGCGAATGGCCGCAAAGAGAGGCCATTTTGCAGGGGAAAAAGAAGTCATTTGGCTAACCTCTTGGCATCAGATGAAAGCTGGCGTTTGGGGCTATAAGGCCGAGCTGGGATCTAGCTTCTGACCACTGTAGTTTTGGAGAAATCCAACAAAATTTGGAAATTTTTAGGTTGGGTGGTCAGGGTGGGCCAGGGCGAGTGGCCGCAAAGAGAGGCCATTTTGCAGGGGAAAACGAAGTCATTTGGCCAACCTCTGGGCATCAGGTGAAAGCTGGCATTTGGGGCTATAAGGCCGAGCTGGGATCTAGCTTCTGACCACTGTAGTTTTGGGGAAATCCAACAAAATTTGGAAATTTTTAGGTTGGGTGGTCAGGGTGGGCCAGGGCGAGTGGCCGCAAAGAGAGGCCATTTTGCAGGGGAAAAAGAAGTCATTTGGCCAACGTCTGGGCATCAGGTGAAAGCTGGCATTTGGGGCTATAAGGCCGAGCTGGGATCTAGCTTCTGACCACTGTCGTTTTGGAGAAATCCAACAAAATTTGGAAATTTTTAGGTTGGGTGGTCAGGGTGGGCCAGGGCAAGTGGCCGCAAAGAGAGGCCATTTTGCAGGGGAAAAAGAAGTCATTTGGCCAGGCTCTGGGCATCAGGTGAAAGCTGGCATTTGGGGCTATAAGGCCGAGCTGGGATCTAGCTTCTGACCACTGTCGTTTTGGAGAAATCCAACAAAATTTGGAAATTTTTAGGTTGGGTGGTCAGGGTGGGCCAGGGCGAGTGGCCCCAAAGAGAGGCCATTTTGCAGGGGAAAAAGAAGTCATTTGGCCAACCTCTGGGCATCAGATGAAAGCTGGCCTTTGGGGCTATAAGGCCGAGCTGGGATCTAGCTTCTGACCACTTTGGTTTTGGAGAAATCCAACAAAATTTGGAAATTTTTAGGTTGGGTGGTCAGGGTGGGCCAGGGCGAGTGGCCGCAAAGAGAGGCCATTTTGCAGGGGAAAAAGAAGTCATTTGGCCAACCTCTGGGCATCAGGTGAAAGCTGGCGTTTGGGGCTATAAGGCCGAGCTGGGATCTAGCTTCTGACCACTGTCGTTTTGGAGAAATCCAACAAAATTTGGAAATTTTGAGGTTGGGTGGTCAGGGTGGGCCATGGCAAGTGGCCGCAAAGAGAGGCCATTTTGCAGGGGAAAAAGAAGTCATTTGGCCAACCTCTGGGCATCAGATGAAAGCTGGCATTTGGGGCTATAAGGCCGAGCTGGGACCTGGCTTCTGACCACTGTAGTTTTGGAGAAATCCAACAAAATTTGGAAATTTTTAGGTTGGGTGGTCAGGGTGGGCCAGGGCGAGTGGCCGCAAAGAGAGGCCATTTTGCAGGGGAAAAAGAAATCATTTGGCCAACCTCTGGGCATCAGATGAAAGCTGGCGTTTGGGGTTATAAGGCCGAGCTGGCATCTAGCTTCTGACCACTGTCGTTTTGGAGAAATCCAACAAAATTTGGAAATTTTGAGGTTGGGTGGTCAGGGTGGGCCAGGGCGAGTGGCCACAAAGAGAGGCCATTTTGCAGGGGAAAAAGAAGTCATTTGGCCAGGCTCTGGGCATCAGGTGAAAGCTGGCGTTTGGGGCTATAAGGCCGAGCTGGGATCTAGCTTCTGACCACTGTCGTTTTGGAGAAATCCAACAAAATTTGGAAATTTTTAGGTTGGGTGGTCAGGGTGGGCCAGGGCGAATGGCCGCAAAGAGAGGCCATTTTGCAGGGGAAAAAGAAGTGATTTGGCCATGCTCTGGGCATCAGATGAAAGCTGGCGTTTGGGGCTATAAGGCCGAGCTGGGATCTAGCTTCTGACCACTGTAGTTTTGGAGAAATCCAACAAAATTTGGAAATTTTTAGGTTGGGTGGTCAGGGTGGGCCAGGGCAAGTGGCCGCAAAGAGAGGCCATTTTGCAGGGGAAAAAGAAGTCATTTGGCCATGCTCTGGGCATCAGATGAAAGCTGGCGTTTGGGGCTATAAGGCCGAGCTGGGATCTAGCTTCTGACCACTGTAGTTTTGGAGAAATCCAACAAAATTTGGAAATTTTTAAGTTGGGTGGTCAGGGTGGGCCAGGGCAAGTGGCCGCAAAGAGAGGCCATTTTGCAGGGGAAAAAGAAGTCATTTGGCCATGCTCTGGGCATCAGATGAAAGCTGGCATTTGGGGCTATAAGGCTGAGCTGGGATCTAGCTTCTGACCACTGTAGTTTTGGAGAAATCCAACAAAATTTGGAAATTTTGAGGTTGGGTGGTCAGGGTGGGCCAGGGCGAGTGGCCTCAAAGAGAGGCCATTTTGCAGGGGAAAAATAAGTCATTTGGCCAACCTCTGGGCATCAGATGAAATCTGGCGTTTGGGGCTATAAGGCCGAGCTGGGATCTAGCTTCTGACCACTGTAGTTTTGGAGAAATCCAACAAAATTTGGAAATTTTTAGGTTGGGTGGTCAGGGTGGGCCAGGGCGAGTGGCCGCAAAGAGAGGCCATTTTGCAGGGGAAAAAGTAGTCATTTGGCCAACCTCTGGGCATCAGATGAAAGCTGGCATTTGGGGCTATAAGGCCGAGCTGGGATCTAGCTTCTGACCACTGTAGTTTTGGGGAAATCCAACAAAATTTGGAAATTTTTAGGTTGGGTGGTCAGGGTTGGCCAGGGCGAGTGGCCGCAAAGAGAGGCCATTTTGCAGGGGAAAAAGAAGTCATTTGGCCAACGTCTGGGCATCAGGTGAAAGCTGGCATTTGGGGCTATAAGGCCGAGCTGGGATCTAGCTTCTGACCACTGTAGTTTTGGGGAAATCCAACAAAATTTGGAAATTTTTAGGTTGGGTGGTCAGGGTGGGCCAGGGCGAGTGGCCGCAAAGAGAGGCCATTTTGCAGGGGAAAAAGAAGTCATTTGGCCAACCTCTGGGCATCAGATGAAAGCTGGCATTTGGGGCTATAAGGCCGAGCTGGGATCTAGCTTCTGACCACTGTCGTTTTGGAGAAATCCAACAAAATTTGGAAATTTTTAGGTTGGGTGGTCAGGGTGGGCCAGGGCAAGTGGCTGCAAAGAGAGGCCATTTTGCAGGGGAAAAAGAAGTCATTTGGCCATCCTCTGGGCATCAGGTGAAAGCTGGCATTTGGGGCTATAAGGCCGAGCTGGGATCTAGCTTCTGACCACCGTCGTTTTGGAGAAATCCAACAAAATTTGGAAATTTTTAGGTTGGGTGGTCAGGGTGGGCCAGGGCAAGTGGCCGCAAAGAGAGGCCATTTTGCAGGGGAAAAAGAAGTCATTTGGCCAACCTCTGGGCATCAGGTGAAAGCTGGCGTTTGGGGCTATAAGGCCGAGCTGGGATCTAGCTTCTGACAACTGTAGTTTTGGAGAAATCCAACAAAATTTGGAAATTTTTAGGTTGGGTGGTCAGGGTGGGCCAGGGCGAGTGGCCGCAAAGAAAAGCCATTTTGCAGGGGAAAAAGAAGTCATTTGGCCAACCTCTGTGCATCAGATGAAAGCTGGCGTTTGGGGCTATAAGGCCGAGCTGGGATCTAGCTTCTGACCACTGTAGTTTTGGAGAAATCCAACAAAATTTGGAAATTTTTAGGTTGGGTGGTCAGGGTGGGCCAGGGCGAGTGGCCGCAAAGAGAGGCCATTTTGCTGGGGAAAAAGAAGTCATTTGGCCAACCTCTGGGCATCAGATGAAATCTGGCATTTGGGGCTATAAGGCCGAGCTGGGATCTAGCTTCTGACCACTGTAGTTTTGGGGAAATCCAACAAAATTTGGAAATTTTGAGGTTGGGTGGTCAGGGTGGGCCAGGGCGAGTGGCCGCAAAGAGAGGCCATTTTGCAGGGGAAAAAGAAGTCATTTGGCCAGGCACTGGGCATCAGGTGAAAGCTGGCATTTGGGGCTATAAGGCCGAGCTGGGATCTAGCTTCTGACCACTGTCGTTTTGGAGAAATCCAACAAAATTTGGAAATTTTTAGGTTGGGTGGTCAGGGTGGGCCAGGGCAAGTGGCCGCAAAGAGAGGCCATTTTGTAGGGGAAAAAGAAGTCATTTGGCCAGGCTCTGGGCATCAGGTGAAAGCTGGCGTTTGGGGCTATAAGGCCGAGCTGGGATCTAGCTTCTGACCACTGTAGTTTTGGAGAAATCCAACAAAATTTGGAAATTTTTAGGTTGGGTGGTCAGGGTGGGCCAGGGCGAATGGCCGCAAAGAGAGGCCATTTTGCAGGGGAAAAAGAAGTCATTTGGCCATGCTCTGGGCATCAGATGAAAGCTGGCGTTTGGGGCTATAAGGCCGAGCTGGGATCTAGCTTCTGACCACTGTAGTTTTGGAGAAATCCAACAAAATTTGGAAATTTTTAGGTTGGGTGGTCAGGGTGGGCCAGGGCGAGTGGCCGCAAAGAGAGGCCATTTTGCAGGGGAAAAAGAAGTCATTTGGCCAACCTCTGGGCATCAGGTGAAAGCTGGCATTTGGGGCTATAAGGCCGAGCTGGGATCTAGCTTCTGACCACTGTAGTTTTGGAGAAATCCAACAAAATTTGGAAATTTTTAGGTTGGGTGGTCAGGGTGGGCCAGGGCAAGTGGCCCCAAAGAGAGGCCATTTTGCAGGGGAAAAAGAAGTCATTTGGCCAGGCTCTGGGCATCAGGTGAAAGCTGGCGTTTGGGGCTATAAGGCCGAGCTGGGATCTAGCTTCTGACCACTGTAGTTTTGGAGAAATCCAACAAAATTTGGAAATTTTTAGGTTGGGTGGTCAGGGTTGGCCAGGGCGAGTGGCCGCAAAGAGAGGCCATTTTGCAGGGGAAAAAGAAGTCATTTGGCCAACGTCTGGGCATCAGGTGAAAGCTGGCATTTGGGGCTATAAGGCCGAGCTGGGATCTAGCTTCTGACCACTGTAGTTTTGGGGAAATCCAACAAAATTTGGAAATTTTTAGGTTGGGTGGTCAGGGTGGGCCAGGGCGAGTGGCCGCAAAGAGAGGCCATTTTGCAGGGGAAAAAGAAGTCATTTGGCCAACCTCTGGGCATCAGATGAAAGCTGGCATTTGGGGCTATAAGGCCGAGCTGGGATCTAGCTTCTGACCACTGTCGTTTTGGAGAAATCCAACAAAATTTGGAAATTTTTAGGTTGGGTGGTCAGGGTGGGCCAGGGCAAGTGGCTGCAAAGAGAGGCCATTTTGCAGGGGAAAAAGAAGTCATTTGGCCATCCTCTGGGCATCAGGTGAAAGCTGGCATTTGGGGCTATAAGGCCGAGCTGGGATCTAGCTTCTGACCACTGTCGTTTTGGAGAAATCCAACAAAATTTGGAAATTTTTAGGTTGGGTGGTCAGGGTGGGCCAGGGCAAGTGGCCGCAAAGAGAGGCCATTTTGCAGGGGAAAAAGAAGTCATTTGGCCAACCTCTGGGCATCAGGTGAAAGCTGGCGTTTGGGGCTATAAGGCCGAGCTGGGATCTAGCTTCTGACAACTGTAGTTTTGGAGAAATCCAACAAAATTTGGAAATTTTTAGGTTGGGTGGTCAGGGTGGGCCAGGGCGAGTGGCCGCAAAGAAAAGCCATTTTGCAGGGGAAAAAGAAGTCATTTGGCCAACCTCTGTGCATCAGATGAAAGCTGGCGTTTGGGGCTATAAGGCCGAGCTGGGATCTAGCTTCTGACCACTGTAGTTTTGGAGAAATCCAACAAAATTTGGAAATTTTTAGGTTGGGTGGTCAGGGTGGGCCAGGGCGAGTGGCCGCAAAGAGAGGCCATTTTGCTGGGGAAAAAGAAGTCATTTGGCCAACCTCTGGGCATCAGATGAAATCTGGCATTTGGGGCTATAAGGCCGAGCTGGGATCTAGCTTCTGACCACTGTAGTTTTGGGGAAATCCAACAAAATTTGGAAATTTTTAGGTTGGGTGGTCAGGGTGGGCCAGGGCGAGTGGCCGCAAAGAGAGGCCATTTTGCAGGGGAAAAAGAAGTCATTTGGCCAGGCACTGGGCATCAGGTGAAAGCTGGCATTTGGGGCTATAAGGCCGAGCTGGGATCTAGCTTCTGACCACTGTAGTTTTGGAGAAATCCAACAAAATTTGGAAATTTTTAGGTTGGGTGGTCAGGGTGGGCCAGGGCAAGTGGCCGCAAAGAGAGGCCATTTTGCAGGGGAAAAAGAAGTCATTTGGCCAGGCTCTGGGCATCAGGTGAAAGCTGGCGTTTGGGGCTATAAGGCCGAGCTGGGATCTAGCTTCTGACCACTGTAGTTTTGGAGAAATCCAACAAAATTTGGAAATTTTTAGGTTGGGTGGTCAGGGTGGGCCAGGGCGAATGGCCGCAAAGAGAGGCCATTTTGCAGGGGAAAAAGAAGTCATTTGGCCATGCTCTGGGCATCAGATGAAAGCTGGCGTTTGGGGCTATAAGGCCGAGCTGGGATCTAGCTTCTGACCACTGTAGTTTTGGAGAAATCCAACAAAATTTGGAAATTTTTAGGTTGGGTGGTCAGGGTGGGCCAGGGCGAGTGGCCGCAAAGAGAGGCCATTTTGCAGGGGAAAAAGAAGTCATTTGGCCAACCTCTGGGCATCAGGTGAAAGCTGGCATTTGGGGCTATAAGGCCGAGCTGGGATCTAGCTTCTGACCACTGTAGTTTTGGAGAAATCCAACAAAATTTGGAAATTTTTAGGTTGGGTGGTCAGGGTGGGCCAGGGCAAGTGGCCCCAAAGAGAGGCCATTTTGCAGGGGAAAAAGAAGTCATTTGGCCAGGCTCTGGGCATCAGGTGAAAGCTGGCGTTTGGGGCTATAAGGCCGAGCTGGGATCTAGCTTCTGACCACTGTAGTTTTGGAGAAATCCAACAAAATTTGGAAATTTTTAGGTTGGGTGGTCAGGGTGGGCCAGGGCGAGTGGCCGCAAAGAGAGGCCATTTTGCAGGGGAAAAAGAAGTCATTTGGCCAACCTCTGGGCATCAGGTGAAAGCTGGCGTTTGGGGCTATAAGGCCGAGCTGGGATCTAGCTTCTGACCACTGTAGTTTTGGAGAAATCCAACAAAATTTGGAAATTTTTAAGTTGGGTGGTCAGGGTGGGCCAGGGCAAGTGGCCGCAAAGAGAGGCCATTTTGCAGGGGAAAAAGAAGTCATTTGGCCATGCTCTGGGCATCAGATGAAAGCTGGCATTTGGGGCTATAAGGCTGAGCTGGGATCTAGCTTCTGACCACTGTAGTTTTGGAGAAATCCAACAAAATTTGGAAATTTTTAGGTTGGGTGGTCAGGGTGGGCCAGGGCGAATGGCCGCAAAGAGAGGCCATTTTGCAGGGGAAAAAGAAGTCATTTGGCCAACCTCTGGGCATCAGATGAAAGCTGGCGTTTGGGGCTATAAGGCCGAGCTGGGATCTAGCTTCTGACCGCTTTGGTTTTGGGGAAATCCAACAAAATTTGGAAATTTTTAGGTTGGGTGGTCAGGGTGGGCCAGGGCAAGTGGCCGCAAAGAGAGGCCATTTTGCAGGGGAAAAAGAAGTCATTTGGCCAACCTCTGGGCATCAGATGAAAGCTGGCATTTGGGGCTATAAGGCCGAGCTGGGACCTGGCTTCTGACCACTGTAGTTTTGGAGAAATCCAACAAAATTTGGAAATTTTTAGGTTGGGTGGTCAGGGTGGGCCAGGGCAAGTGGCCGCAAAGAGAGGCCATTTTGCAGGGGAAAAAGAAGTCATTTGGCCAGGCTCTGGGCATCAGATGAAAGCTGGCGTTTGGGGCTATAAGGCCGAGCTGGGATCTAGCTTCTGACCACTGTCGTTTTGGAGAAATCCAACAAAATTTGGAAATTTTGAGGTTGGGTGGTCAGGGTGGGCCAGGGCGAGTGGCCTCAAAGAGAGGCCATTTTGCAGGGGAAAAAGAAGTCATTTGGCCAACCTCTGGGCATCAGATGAAATCTGGCGTTGGGGGCTATAAGGCCGAGCTGGGATCCAGCTTCTGACCACTGTCGTTTTGGAGAAATCCAACAAAATTTGGAAATTTTTAGGTTGGGTGGTCAGGGTGGGCCAGGGCGAGTGGCCTCAAAGAGAGGCCATTTTGCAGGGGAAAAAGAAGTCATTTGGCCAACCTCTGGGCATCAGATGAAATCTGGCGTTTGGGGCTATAAGGCCGAGCTGGGATCCAGCTTCTGACCACTGTAGTTTTGGAGAAATACAACAAAATTTGGAAATTTTTAGGTTGGGTGGTCAGGGTGGGCCAGGGCGAATGGCCGCAAAGAGAGGCCATTTTGCAGGGGAAAAAGAAGTCATTTGGCTAACCTCTTGGCATCAGATGAAAGCTGGCGTTTGGGGCTATAAGGCCGAGCTGGGATCTAGCTTCTGACCACTGTAGTTTTGGAGAAATCCAACAAAATTTGGAAATTTTTAGGTTGGGTGGTCAGGGTGGGCCAGGGCGAGTGGCCGCAAAGAGAGGCCATTTTGCAGGGGAAAACGAAGTCATTTGGCCAACCTCTGGGCATCAGGTGAAAGCTGGCATTTGGGGCTATAAGGCCGAGCTGGGATCTAGCTTCTGACCACTGTAGTTTTGGGGAAATCCAACAAAATTTGGAAATTTTTAGGTTGGGTGGTCAGGGTGGGCCAGGGCGAGTGGCCGCAAAGAGAGGCCATTTTGCAAGGGAAAAAGAAGTCATTTGGCCAACGTCTGGGCATCAGGTGAAAGCTGGCATTTGGGGCTATAAGGCCGAGCTGGGATCTAGCTTCTGACCACTGTCGTTTTGGAGAAATCCAACAAAATTTGGAAATTTTTAGGTTGGGTGGTCAGGGTGGGCCAGGGCAAGTGGCCGCAAAGAGAGGCCATTTTGCAGGGGAAAAAGAAGTCATTTGGCCAGGCTCTGGGCATCAGGTGAAAGCTGGCATTTGGGGCTATAAGGCCGAGCTGGGATCTAGCTTCTGACCACTGTCGTTTTGGAGAAATCCAACAAAATTTGGAAATTTTTAGGTTGGGTGGTCAGGGTGGGCCAGGGCAAGTGGCCGCAAAGAGAGGCCATTTTGCAGGGGAAAAAGAAGTCATTTGGCCAACCTCTGGGCATCAGATGAAAGCTGGCCTTTGGGGCTATAAGGCCGAGCTGGGATCTAGCTTCTGACCACTTTGGTTTTGGAGAAATCCAACAAAATTTGGAAATTTTTAGGTTGGGTGGTCAGGGTGGGCCAGGGCGAGTGGCCGCAAAGAGAGGCCATTTTGCAGGGGAAAAAGAAGTCATTTGGCCAACCTCTGGGCATCAGGTGAAAGCTGGCGTTTGGGGCTATAAGGCCGAGCTGGGATCTAGCTTCTGACCACTGTCGTTTTGGAGAAATCCAACAAAATTTGGAAATTTTGAGGTTGGGTGGTCAGGGTGGGCCATGGCAAGTGGCCGCAAAGAGAGGCCATTTTGCAGGGGAAAAAGAAGTCATTTGGCCAACCTCTGGGCATCAGATGAAAGCTGGCATTTGGGGGTATAAGGCCGAGCTGGGACCTGGCTTCTGACCACTGTAGTTTTGGAGAAATCCAACAAAATTTGGAAATTTTTAGGTTGGGTGGTCAGGGTGGGCCAGGGCAAGTGGCCGCAAAGAGAGGCCATTTTGCAGGGGAAAAAGAAATCATTTGGCCAACCTCTGGGCATCAGATGAAAGCTGGCGTTTGGGGTTATAAGGCCGAGCTGGCATCTAGCTTCTGACCACTGTCGTTTTGGAGAAATCCAACAAAATTTGGAAATTTTGAGGTTGGGTGGTCAGGGTGGGCCAGGGCGAGTGGCCACAAAGAGAGGCCATTTTGCAGGGGAAAAAGAAGTCATTTGGCCAACCTCTGGACATCAGATGAAATCTGGTGTTTGGGGCTATAAGGCTGAGCTGGGATCCAGCTTCTGACCACTGTAGTTTTGGAGAAATCCAACAAAATTTGGAAATTTTTAGGTTGGGTGGTCAGGGTGGGCCAGGGCGAATGGCCGCAAAGAGAGGCCATTTTGCAGGGGAAAAAGAAGTCTTTTGGCCAGGCTCTGGGCATCAGATGAAAGCTGGCGTTTGGGGCTATAAGGCCGAGCTGGGATCTAGCTTCTGACCACTGTAGTTTTGGAGAAATCCAACAAAATTTGGAAACTTTTAGGTTGGGTGGTCAGGGTGGGCCAGGGCGAGTGGCCGCAAAGAGAGGCCATTTTGCAGGGGAAAAAGAAGTCATTTGGCCAGGCACTGGGCATCAGGTGAAAGCTGGCATTTGGGGCTATAAGGCCGAGCTGGGATCTAGCTTCTGACCACTGTAGTTTTGGAGAAATCCAACAAAATTTGGAAATTTTTAGGTTGGGTGGTCAGGGTGGGCCAGGGCAAGTGGCTGCAAAGAGAGGCCATTTTGCAGGGGAAAAAGAAGTCATTTGGCCAGGCTCTGGGCATCAGGTGAAAGCTGGCGTTTGGGGCTATAAGGCCGAGCTGGGATCTAGCTTCTGACCACTGTCGTTTTGGAGAAATCCAACAAAATTTGGAAATTTTTAGGTTGGGTGGTCAGGGTGGGCCAGGGCGAATGGCCGCAAAGAGAGGCCATTTTGCAGGGGAAAAAGAAGTCATTTGGCCATGCTCTGGGCATCAGATGAAAGCTGGCGTTTGGGGCTATAAGGCCGAGCTGGGATCTAGCTTCTGACCACTGTAGTTTTGGAGAAATCCAACAAAATTTGGAAATTTTTAGGTTGGGTGGTCAGGGTGGGCCAGGGCAAGTGGCCGCAAAGAGAGGCCATTTTGCAGGGGAAAAAGAAGTCATTTGGCCATGCTCTGGGCATCAGATGAAAGCTGGCATTTGGGGCTATAAGGCTGAGCTGGGATCTAGCTTCTGACCACTGTAGTTTTGGAGAAATCCAACAAAATTTGGAAATTTTGAGGTTGGGTGGTCAGGGTGGGCCAGGGCGAGTGGCCTCAAAGAGAGGCCATTTTGCAGGGGAAAAATAAGTCATTTGGCCAACCTCTGGGCATCAGATGAAATCTGGCGTTTGGGGCTATAAGGCCGAGCTGGGATCTAGCTTCTGACCACTGTAGTTTTGGAGAAATCCAACAAAATTTGGAAATTTTTAGGTTGGGTGGTCAGGGTGGGCCAGGGCGAGTGGCCGCAAAGAGAGGCCATTTTGCAGGGGAAAAAGTAGTCATTTGGCCATGCTCTGGGCATCAGATGAAAGCTGGCGTTTGGGGCTATAAGGCCGAGCTGGGATCTAGCTTCTGACCACTGTAGTTTTGGAGAAATCCAACAAAATTTGGAAATTTTTAAGTTGGGTGGTCAGGGTGGGCCAGGGCAAGTGGCCGCAAAGAGAGGCCATTTTGCAGGGGAAAAAGAAGTCATTTGGCCATGCTCTGGGCATCAGATGAAAGCTGGCGTTTGGGGCTATAAGGCCGAGCTGGGATCTAGCTTCTGACCACTGTCGTTTTGGAGAAATCCAACAAAATTTGGAAATTTTGAGGTTGGGTGGTCAGGGTGGGCCAGGGCGAGTGGCCTCAAAGAGAGGCCATTTTGCAGGGGAAAAAGAAGTCATTTGGCCAGGCTGTTGGCATCAGATGAAAGCTGGCGTTTGGGGCTATAAGGCCGAGCTGGGATCTAGCTTCTGACCACTGTAGTTTTGGAGAAATCCAACAAAATTTGGAAATTTTTAGGTTGGGTGGTCAGGGTGGGCCAGGGCGAATGGCCGCAAAGAGAGGCCATTTTGCAGGGGAAAAAGAAGTCATTTGGCCAACCTCTGGGCATCAGATGAAAGCTGGCGTTTGGGGCTATAAGGCCGAGCTGGGATCTAGCTTCTGACCGCTTTGGTTTTGGAGAAATCCAACAAAATTTGGAAATTTTTAGGTTGGGTGGTCAGGGTGGGCCAGGGCAAGTGGCCGCAAAGAGAGGCCATTTTGCAGGGGAAAAAGTAGTCATTTGGCCAACCTCTGGGCATCAGATGAAAGCTGGCATTTGGGGCTATAAGGCCGAGCTGGGATCTAGCTTCTGACCACTGTAGTTTTGGGGAAATCCAACAAAATTTGGAAATTTTTAGGTTGGGTGGTCAGGGTGGGCCAGGGCGAGTGGCCGCAAAGAGAGGCCATTTTGCAGGGGAAAAAGAAGTCATTTGGCCAACGTCTGGGCATCAGGTGAAAGCTGGCATTTGGGGCTATAAGGCCGAGCTGGGATCTAGCTTCTGACCACTGTAGTTTTGGGGAAATCCAACAAAATTTGGAAATTTTTAGGTTGGGTGGTCAGGGTGGGCCAGGGCGAGTGGCCGCAAAGAGAGGCCATTTTGCAGGGGAAAAAGAAGTCATTTGGCCAACCTCTGGGCATCAGATGAAAGCTGGCATTTGGGGCTATAAGGCCGAGCTGGGATCTAGCTTCTGACCACTGTCGTTTTGGAGAAATCCAACAAAATTTGGAAATTTTTAGGTTGGGTGGTCAGGGTGGGCCAGGGCAAGTGGCTGCAAAGAGAGGCCATTTTGCAGGGGAAAAAGAAGTCATTTGGCCATCCTCTGGGCATCAGGTGAAAGCTGGCATTTGGGGCTATAAGGCCGAGCTGGGATCTAGCTTCTGACCACTGTCGTTTTGGAGAAATCCAACAAAATTTGGAAATTTTTAGGTTGGGTGGTCAGGGTGGGCCAGGGCAAGTGGCCGCAAAGAGAGGCCATTTTGCAGGGGAAAACGAAGTCATTTGGCCAACCTCTGGGCATCAGGTGAAAGCTGGCGTTTGGGGCTATAAGGCCGAGCTGGGATCTAGCTTCTGACAACTGTAGTTTTGGAGAAATCCAACAAAATTTGGAAATTTTTAGGTTGGGTGGTCAGGGTGGGCCAGGGCGAGTGGCCGCAAAGAAAAGCCATTTTGCAGGGGAAAAAGAAGTCATTTGGCCAACCTCTGTGCATCAGATGAAAGCTGGCGTTTGGGGCTATAAGGCCGAGCTGGGATCTAGCTTCTGACCACTGTAGTTTTGGAGAAATCCAACAAAATTTGGAAATTTTTAGGTTGGGTGGTCAGGGTGGGCCAGGGCGAGTGGCCGCAAAGAGAGGCCATTTTGCTGGGGAAAAAGAAGTCATTTGGCCAACCTCTGGGCATCAGATGAAATCTGGCATTTGGGGCTATAAGGCCGAGCTGGGATCTAGCTTCTGACCACTGTAGTTTTGGGGAAATCCAACAAAATTTGGAAATTTTTAGGTTGGGTGGTCAGGGTGGGCCAGGGCGAGTGGCCGCAAAGAGAGGCCATTTTGCAGGGGAAAAAGAAGTCATTTGGCCAGGCACTGGGCATCAGGTGAAAGCTGGCATTTGGGGCTATAAGGCCGAGCTGGGATCTAGCTTCTGACCACTGTAGTTTTGGAGAAATCCAACAAAATTTGGAAATTTTTAGGTTGGGTGGTCAGGGTGGGCCAGGGCAAGTGGCCGCAAAGAGAGGCCATTTTGCAGGGGAAAAAGAAGTCATTTGGCCATGCTCTGGGCATCAGATGAAAGCTGGCGTTTGGGGCTATAAGGCCGAGCTGGGATCTAGCTTCTGACCACTGTAGTTTTGGAGAAATCCAACAAAATTTGGAAATTTTTAGGTTGGGTGGTCAGGGTGGGCCAGGGCGAGTGGCCGCAAAGAGAGGCCATTTTGCAGGGGAAAAAGAAGTCATTTGGCCAACCTCTGGGCATCAGGTGAAAGCTGGCATTTGGGGCTATAAGGCCGAGCTGGGATCTAGCTTCTGACCACTGTAGTTTTGGAGAAATCCAACAAAATTTGGAAATTTTTAGGTTGGGTGGTCAGGGTGGGCCAGGGCAAGTGGCCCCAAAGAGAGGCCATTTTGCAGGGGAAAAAGAAGTCATTTGGCCAGGCTCTGGGCATCAGGTGAAAGCTGGCGTTTGGGGCTATAAGGCCGAGCTGGGATCTAGCTTCTGACCACTGTAGTTTTGGAGAAATCCAACAAAATTTGGAAATTTTTAGGTTGGGTGGTCAGGGTGGGCCAGGGCGAGTGGCCGCAAAGAGAGGCCATTTTGCAGGGGAAAAAGAAGTCATTTGGCCAACCTCTGGGCATCAGGTGAAAGCTGGCGTTTGGGGCTATAAGGCCGAGCTGGGATCTAGCTTCTGACCGCTTTGGTTTTGGAGAAATCCAACAAAATTTGGAAATTTTTAGGTTGGGTGGTCAGGGTGGGCCAGGGCAAGTGGCCGCAAAGAGAGGCCATTTTGCAGGGGAAAAAGAAGTCATTTGGCCAACCTCTGGGCATCAGATGAAAGCTGGCATTTGGGGCTATAAGGCCGAGCTGGGACCTGGCTTCTGACCACTGTAGTTTTGGAGAAATCCAACAAAATTTGGAAATTTTTAGGTTGGGTGGTCAGGGTGGGCCAGGGCGAATGGCCGCAAAGAGAGGCCATTTTGCAGGGGAAAAAGAAGTCATTTGGCTAACCTCTTGGCATCAGATGAAAGCTGGCGTTTGGGGCTATAAGGCCGAGCTGGGATCTAGCTTCTGACCACTGTCGTTTTGGAGAAATCCAACAAAATTTGGAAATTTTTAGGTTGGGTGGTCAGGGTGGGCCAGGGCGAGTGGCCGCAAAGAGAGGCCATTTTGCAGGGGAAAAAGAAGTCATTTGGCCAACGTCTGGGCATCAGGTGAAAGCTGGCATTTGGGGCTATAAGGCCGAGCTGGGATCTAGCTTCTGACCACTGTCGTTTTGGAGAAATCCAACAAAATTTGGAAATTTTTAGGTTGGGTGGTCAGGGTGGGCCAGGGCAAGTGGCCCCAAAGAGAGGCCATTTTGCAGGGGAAAAAGAAGTCATTTGGCCAGGCTCTGGGCATCAGGTGAAAGCTGGCATTTGGGGCTATAAGGCCGAGCTGGGATCTAGCTTCTGACCACTGTCGTTTTGGAGAAATCCACCAAAATTTGGAAATTTTTAGGTTGGGTGGTCAGGGTGGGCCAGGGCAAGTGGCCCCAAAGAGAGGCCATTTTGCAGGGGAAAAAGAAGTCATTTGGCCAACCTCTGGGCATCAGATGAAAGCTGGCCTTTGGGGCTATAAGGCCGAGCTGGGATCTAGCTTCTGACCACTTTGGTTTTGGAGAAATCCAACAAAATTTGGAAATTTTTAGGTTGGGTGGTCAGGGTGGGCCAGGGCGAGTGGCCGCAAAGAGAGGCCATTTTGCAGGGGAAAAAGAAGTCATTTGGCCAACCTCTGGGCATCAGGTGAAAGCTGGCGTTTGGGGCTATAAGGCCGAGCTGGGATCTAGCTTCTGACCACTGTAGTTTTGGAGAAATCCAACAAAATTTGGAAATTTTGAGGTTGGGTGGTCAGGGTGGGCCAGGGCAAGTGGCCGCAAAGAGAGGCCATTTTGCAGGGGAAAAAGAAGTCATTTGGACAACCTCTGGGCATCAGATGAAAGCTGGCATTTGGGGCTATAAGGCCGAGCTGGGACCTGGATTCTGACCACTGTAGTTTTGGAGAAATCCAACAAAATTTGGAAATTTTTAGGTTGGGTGGTCAGGGTGGGCCAGGGCAAGTGGCCGCAAAGAGAGGCCATTTTGCAGGGGAAAAAGAAATCATTTGGCCAACCTCTGGGCATCAGATGAAAGCTGGCGTTTGGGGTTATAAGGCCGAGCTGGCATCTAGCTTCTGACCACTGTCGTTTTGGAGAAATCCAACAAAATTTGGAAATTTTGAGGTTGGGTGGTCAGGGTGGGCCAGGGCGAGTGGCCACAAAGAGAGGCCATTTTGCAGGGGAAAAAGAAGTCATTTGGCCAACCTCTGGACATCAGATGAAATCTGGCGTTTGGGGCTATAAGGCCGAGCTGGGATCCAGCTTCTGACCACTGTAGTTTTGGAGAAATCCAACAAAATTTGGAAATTTTTAGGTTGGGTGGTCAGGGTGGGCCAGGGCGAATGGCCGCAAAGAGAGGCCATTTTGCAGGGGAAAAAGAAGTCATTTGGCCAGGCTCTGGGCATCAGATGAAAGCTGGCGTTTGGGGCTATAAGGCCGAGCTGGGATCTAGCTTCTGACCACTGTAGTTTTGGAGAAATCCAACAAAATTTGGAAATTTTTAGGTTGGGTGGTCAGGGTGGGCCAGGGCAAGTGGCCGCAAAGAGAGGCCATTTTGCAGGGGAAAAAGAAGTCATTTGGCCATGCGCTGGGCATCAGATGAAAGCTGGCGTTTGGGGCTATAAGGCCGAGCTGGGATCTAGCTTCTGACCACTGTAGTTTTGGAGAAATCCAACAAAATTTGGAAATTTTTAGGTTGGGTGGTCAGGGTGGGCCAGGGCAAGTGGCCGCATAGAGAGGCCATTTTGCAGGGGAAAAAGAAGTCATTTGGCCAGGCTCTGGGCATCAGATGAAAGCTGGCGTTTGGGGCTATAAGGCCGAGCTGGGATCTAGCTTCTGACCACTGTCGTTTTGGAGAAATCCAACAAAATTTGGAAATTTTGAGGTTGGGTGGTCAGGGTGGGCCAGGGCGAGTGGCCTCAAAGAGAGGCCATTTTGCAGGGGAAAAATAAGTCATTTGGCCAACCTCTGGGCATCAGATGAAATCTGGCGTTTGGGGCTATAAGGCCGAGCTGGGATCCAGCTTCTGACCACTGTAGTTTTGGAGAAATCCAACAAAATTTGGAAATTTTTAGGTTGGGTGGTCAGGGTGGGCCAGGGCGAATGGCCGCAAAGAGAGGCCATTTTGCAGGGGAAAAAGAAGTCATTTGGCTAACCTCTTGGCATCAGATGAAAGCTGGCGTTTGGGGCTATAAGGCCGAGCTGGGATCTAGCTTCTGACCACTGTAGTTTTGGAGAAATCCAACAAAATTTGGAAATTTTTAGGTTGGGTGGTCAGGGTGGGCCAGGGCGAGTGGCCGCAAAGAGAGGCCATTTTGCAGGGGAAAAAGTAGTCATTTGGCCAACCTCTGGGCATCAGATGAAAGCTGGCATTTGGGGCTATAAGGCCGAGCTGGGATCTAGCTTCTGACCACTTTGGTTTTGGAGAAATCCAACAAAATTTGGAAATTTTTAGGTTGGGTGGTCAGGGTGGGCCAGGGCGAGTGGCCGCAAAGAGAGGCCATTTTGCAGGGGAAAAAGAAGTCATTTGGCCAACCTCTGGGCATCAGGTGAAAGCTGGCGTTTGGGGCTATAAGGCCGAGCTGGGATCTAGCTTCTGACCACTGTAGTTTTGGAGAAATCCAACAAAATTTGGAAATTTTGAGGTTGGGTGCTCAGGGTGGGCCAGGGCAAGTGGCCGCAAAGAGAGGCCATTTTGCAGGGGAAAAAGAAGTCATTTGGCCAACCTCTGGGCATCAGATGAAAGCTGGCATTTGGGGCCATAAGGCTGAGATGGGATCCAGCTTCTGACCACTGTAGTTTTGGAGAAATCCAACAAAATTTGGAAATTTTTAGGTTGGGTGGTCAGGGTGGGCCAGGGCAAGTGGCCGCAAAGAGAGGCCATTTTGCAGGGGAAAAAGAAATCATTTGGCCAGGCTCTGGGCATCAGATGAAAGCTGGCGTTTGGGGCTATAAGGCCGAGCTGGGATCTTGCTTCTGACCACTGTCGTTTTGGAGAAATCCAACAAAATTTGGAAATTTTGAGGTTGGGTGGTCAGGGTGGGCCAGGGCAAGTGGCCACAAAGAGAGGCCATTTTGCAGGGGAAAAAGAAGTCATTTGGCCAACCTCTGGGCATCAGATGAAATCTGGCGTTTGGGGCTATAAGGCCGAGCTGGGATCCAGCTTCTGACCACTGTAGTTTTGGAGAAATCCAACAAAATTTGGAAATTTTTAGGTTGGGTGGTCAGGGTGGGCCAGGGCGAATGGCCGCAAAGAGAGGCCATTTTGCAGGGGAAAAAGAAGTCTTTTGGCCAGGCTCTGGGCATCAGATGAAAGCTGGCGTTTGGGGCTATAAGGCCGAGCTGGGATCTAGCTTCTGACCACTGTAGTTTTGGAGAAATCCAACAAAATTTGGAAATTTTTAGGTTGGGTGGTCAGGGTGGGCCAGGGCGAGTGGCCGCAAAGAGAGGCCATTTTGCAGGGGAAAAATAAGTCATTTGGCCAGGCACTGGGCATCAGGTGAAAGGTGGCATTTGGGGCTATAAGGCCGAGCTGGGATCTAGCTTCTGACCACTGTAGTTTTGGAGAAATCCATCAAAATTTGGAAATTTTTAGGTTGGGTGGTCAGGGTGGGCCAGGGCAAGTGGCCGCAAAGAGAGGCCATTTTGCAGGGGAAAAAGAAGTCATTTGGCCAGGCTCTGGGCATCAGGTGAAAGCTGGCGTTTGGGGCTATAAGGCCGAGCTGGGATCTAGCTTCTGACCACTGTAGTTTTGGAGAAATCCAACAAAATTTGGAAATTTTTAGGTTGGGTGGTCAGGGTGGGCCAGGGCGAATGGCCGCAAAGAGAGGCCATTTTGCAGGGAAAAAGATGTCATTTGGCCATGCTCTGGGCATCAGATGAAAGCTGGCGTTTGGGGCTATAAGGCCGAGCTGGGATCTAGCTTCTGACCACTGTAGTTTTGGAGAAATCCAACAAAATTTGGAAATTTTTAGGTTGGGTGGTCAGGGTGGGCCAGGGCAAGTGGCCGCAAAGAGAGGCCATTTTGCAGGGGAAAAAGAAGTCATTTGGCCATGCTCTGGGCATCAGATGAAAGCTGGCGTTTGGGGCTATAAGGCCGAGCTGGGATCTAGCTTCTGACCACTGTAGTTTTGGAGAAATCCAACAAAATTTGGAAATTTTTAGGTTGGGTGGTCAGGGTGGGCCAGGGCAAGTGGCCGCAAAGAGAGGCCATTTTGCAGGGGAAAAAGAAGTCATTTGGCCATGCTCTGGGCATCAGATGAAAGCTGGCGTTTGGGGCTATAAGGCCGAGCTGGGATCTAGCTTCTGACCACTGTCGTTTTGGAGAAATCCAACAAAATTTGGAAATTTTGAGGTTGGGTGGTCAGGGTGGGCCAGGGCGAGTGGCCTCAAAGAGAGGCCATTTTGCAGGGGAAAAATAAGTCATTTGGCCAACCTCTGGGCATCAGATGAAATCTGGCGTTTGGGGCTATAAGGCCGAGCTGGGATCCAGCTTCTGACCACTGTAGTTTTGGAGAAATCCAACAAAATTTGGAAATTTTTAGGTTGGGTGGTCAGGGTGGGCCAGGGCAAGTGGCCGCAAAGAGAGGCCATTTTGCAGGGGAAAAAGAAATCATTTGGCCAACCTCTGGGCATCAGATGAAAGCTGGCGTTTGGGGTTATAAGGCCGAGCTGGCATCTAGCTTCTGACCACTGTCGTTTTGGAGAAATCCAACAAAATTTGGAAATTTTGAGGTTGGGTGGTCAGGGTGGGCCAGGGCGAGTGGCCACAAAGAGAGGCCATTTTGCAGGGGAAAAAGAAGTCATTTGGCCAACCTCTGGACATCAGATGAAATCTGGCGTTTGGGGCTATAAGGCCGAGCTGGGATCCAGCTTCTGACCACTGTAGTTTTGGAGAAATCCAACAAAATTTGGAAATTTTTAGGTTGGGTGGTCAGGGTGGGCCAGGGCGAATGGCCGCAAAGAGAGGCCATTTTGCAGGGGGAAAAGAAGTCTTTTGGCCAGGCTCTTGGCATCAGATGAAAGCTGGCGTTTGGGGCTATAAGGCCGAGCTGGGATCTAGCTTCTGACCACTGTAGTTTTGGAGAAATCCAACAAAATTTGGAAATTTTTAGGTTGGGTGGTCAGGGTGGGCCAGGGCGAGTGGCCGCAAAGAGAGGCCATTTTGCAGGGGAAAAAGAAGTCATTTGGCCAACCTCTGGGCATCAGGTGAAAGCTGGCCTTTGGGGCTATAAGGCCGAGCTGGGATCTAGCTTCTGACCACTGTCGTTTTGGAGAAATCCAACAAAATTTGGAAATTTTTAGGTTGGGTGGTCAGGGTGGGCCAGGGCAAGTGGCCGCAAAGAGAGGCCATTTTGCAGGGGAAAAAGAAGTCATTTGGCCAACCTCTGGGCATCAGATGAAAGCTGGCATTTGGGGCTATAAGGCCGAGCTGGGATCTAGCTTCTGACCACTTTGGTTTTGGAGAAATCCAACAAAATTTGGAAATTTTTAGGTTGGGTGGTCAGGGTGGGCCAGGGCAAGTGGCCACAAAGAGAGGCCATTTTGCAGGGGAAAAAGAAGTCATTTGGCCAACCTCTGGGCATCAGGTGAAAGCTGGCATTTGGGGCTATAAGGCCGAGCTGGGATCTAGCTTCTGACCACTGTAGTTTTGGAGAAATCCAACAAAATTTGGAAATTTTTAGGTTGGGTGGTCAGGGTGGGCCAGGGCGAGTGGCTGCAAAGAGAGGCCATTTTGCAGGGGAAAAAGAAGTCATTTGGCCAACCTCTGGGCATCAGGCGAAAGCTGGCGTTTGGGGCTATAAGGCCGAGCTGGGATCTAGCTTCTGACCACTGTAGTTTTGGAGAAATCCAACAAAATTTGGAAATTTTTAGGTTGGGTGGTCAGGGTGGGCCAGGGCGAGTGGCCCCAAAGAGAGGCCATTTTGCAGGGGAAAAAGAAGTCATTTGGCCAACCTCTGTGCATCAGATGAAAGCTGGCGTTTGGGGCTATAAGGCCGAGCTGGGATCTTGCTTCTGACCACTGTAGTTTTGGAGAAATCCAACAAAATTTGGAAATTTTTAGGTTGGGTGGTCAGGGTGGGCCAGGGCGAGTGGCCTCAAAGAGAGGCCATTTTGCAGGGGAAAAAGAAGTCATTTGGCCAACCTCTGGGCATCAGATGAAATCTGGCGTTTGGGGCTATAAGGCCGAGCTGGGATCCAGCTTCTGACCACTGTAGTTTTGGGGAAATCCAACAAAATTTGGAAATTTTTAGGTTGGGTGGTCAGGGTGGGCCAGGGCAAGTGGCCGCAAAGAGAGGCCATTTTGCAGGGGAAAAATAAGTCATTTGGCCAGGCTCTGGGCATCAGGTGAAAGCTGGCATTTGGGGCTATAAGGCCGAGCTGGGATCTAGCTTCTGACCACTGTCGTTTTGGAGAAATCCAACAAAATTTGGAAATTTTTAGGTTGGGTGGTCAGGGTGGGCCAGGGCAAGTGGCCACAAAGAGAGGCCATTTTGCAGGGGAAAAAGAAGTCATTTGGCCAACCTCTGGGCATCAGGTGAAAGCTGGCATTTGGGGCTATAAGGCCGAGCTGGGATCTAGCTTCTGACCACTGTCGTTTTGGAGAAATCCAACAAAATTTGGAAATTTTTAGGTTGGGTGGTCAGGGTGGGCCAGGGCGAGTGGCTGCAAAGAGAGGCCATTTTGCAGGGGAAAAAGAAGTCATTTGGCCAACCTCTGGGCATCAGGCGAAAGCTGGCGTTTGGGGCTATAAGGCCGAGCTGGGATCTAGCTTCTGACCACTGTCGTTTTGGAGAAATCCAACAAAATTTGGAAATTTTTAGGTTGGGTGGTCAGGGTGGGCCAGGGCGAGTGGCCTCAAAGAGAGGCCATTTTGCAGGGGAAAAAGAAGTCATTTGGCCAACCTCTGGGCATCAGATGAAATCTGGCGTTTGGGGCTATAAGGCCGAGCTGGGATCCAGCTTCTGACCACTGTAGTTTTGGGGAAATCCAACAAAATTTGGAAATTTTTAGGTTGGGTGGTCAGGGTGGGCCAGGGCGAGTGGCCGCAAAGAGAGGCCATTTTGCAGGGGAAAAATAAGTCATTTGGCCAACGTCTGGGCATCAGGTGAAAGCTGGCATTTGGGGCTATAAGGCCGAGCTGGGATCTAGCTTCTGACCACTGTAGTTTTGGAGAAATCCAACAAAATTTGGAAATTTTTAGGTTGGGTGGTCAGGGTGGGCCAGGGCAAGTGGCCACAAAGAGAGGCCATTTTGCAGGGGAAAAAGAAGTCATTTGGCCAGGCTCTGGGCATCAGGTGAAAGCTGGCATTTGGGGCTATAAGGCCGAGCTGGGATCTAGCTTCTGACCACTGTCGTTTTGGAGAAATCCAACAAAATTTGGAAATTTTTAGGTTGGGTGGTCAGGGTGGGCCAGGGCAAGTGGCCGCAAAGAGAGGCCATTTTGCAGGGGAAAAAGAAGTCATTTGGCCAACCTCTGGGCATCAGATGAAAGCTGGCATTTGGGGCTATAAGGCCGAGCTGGGATCTAGCTTCTGACCACTTTGGTTTTGGAGAAATCCAACAAAATTTGGAAATTTTTAGGTTGGGTGGTCAGGGTGGGCCAGGGCAAGTGGCCGCAAAGAGAGGCCATTTTGCATGGGAAAAAGAAGTCATTTGGCCAACCTCTGTGCATCAGGTGAAAGCTGGCCTTTGGGGCTATAAGGCCGAGCTGGCATCTAGCTTCTGACCGCTTTGGTTTTGGAGAAATCCAACAAAATTTGGAAATTTTTAGGTTGGGTGGTCAGGGTGGGCCAGGGCAAGTGGCCCCAAAGAGAGGCCATTTTGCAGGGGAAAAAGAAGTCATTTGGCCAACCTCTGGGCATCAGATGAAAGCTGCCATTTGGGGCTATAAGGCCGAGCTGGGAACTGTCTTCTGACCACTGAAGTTTTGGAGAAATCCAACAAAATTTGGAAATTTTTAGGTTGGGTGGTCAGGGTGGGCCAGGGCGAATGGCCGCAAAGAGAGGCCATTTTGCAGGGGAAAAAGAAGTCATTTGGCCAGGCTCTTGGCATCAGATGAAAGCTGGCGTTTGGGGCTATAAGGCCGAGCTGGGATCTAGCTTCTGACCACTGTAGTTTTGGAGAAATCCAACAAAATTTGGAAATTTTTAGGTTGGGTGGTCAGGGTGGGCCAGGGCAAGTGGCCACAAAGAGAGGCCATTTTGCAGGGGAAAAAGAAGTCATTTGGCCAGGCTCTGGGCATCAGGTGAAAGCTGGCATTTGGGGCTATAAGGCCGAGCTGGGATCTAGCTTCTGACCACTGTCGTTTTGGAGAAATCCAACAAAATTTGGAAATTTTTAGGTTGGGTGGTCAGGGTGGGCCAGGGCAAGTGGCCCCAAAGAGAGGCCATTTTGCAGGGGAAAAAGAAGTCATTTGGCCAACCTCTGGGCATCAGATGAAAGCTGGCCTTTGGGGCTATAAGGCCGAGCTGGGATCTAGCTTCTGACCACTTTGGTTTTGGAGAAATCCAACAAAATTTGGAAATTTTTAGGTTGGGTGGTCAGGGTGGGCCAGGGCAAGTGGCCGCAAAGAGAGGCCATTTTGCAGGGGAAAAAGAAGTCATTTGGCCAACCTCTGTGCATCAGGTGAAAGCTGGCCTTTGGGGCTATAAGGCCGAGCTGGCATCTAGCTTCTGACCGCTTTGGTTTTGGAGAAATCCAACAAAATTTGGAAATTTTTAGGTTGGGTGGTCAGGGTGGGCCAGGGCAAGTGGCCGCAAAGAGAGGCCATTTTGCAGGGGAAAAAGAAGTCATTTGGCCAACCTCTGTGCATCAGATGAAAGCTGGCGTTTGGGGCTATAAGGCCGAGCTGGGATCTTGCTTCTGACCACTGTAGTTTTGGAGAAATCCAACAAAATTTGGAAATTTTTAGGTTGGGTGGTCAGGGTGGGCCAGGGCGAGTGGCCGCAAAGAGAGGCCATTTTGCAGGGGAAAAATAAGTCATTTGGCCAACCTCTGGGCATCAGATGAAAGCTGGCATTTGGGGCTATAAGGCCGAGCTGGCATCTAGCTTCTGACCACTGTAGTTTTGGAGAAATCCAACAAAATTTGGAAATTTTGAGGTTGGGTGGTCAGGGTGGGCCAGGGCGAGTGGCCGCAAAGAGAGGCCATTTTGCAGGGGAAAAAGAAGTCATTTGGCCAACCTCTGTACATCAGATGAAATCTGGCGTTTGGGGCTATAAGGCCGAGCTGGGATCCAGCTTCTGACCACTGTAGTTTTGGAGAAATCCAACAAAATTTGGAAATTTTTAGGTTGGGTGGTCAGGGTGGGCCAGGGCGAATGGCCGCAAAGAGAGGCCATTTTGCAGGGGAAAAAGAAGTCTTTTGGCCAGGCTCTTGGCATCAAATGAAAGCTGGCGTTTGGGGCTATAAGGCCGAGCTGGGATCTAGCTTCTGACCACTGTAGTTTTGGAGAAATCCAACAAAATTTGGAAATTTTGAGGTTGGGTGGTCAGGGTGGGCCAGGGCGAGTGGCCACAAAGAGAGGCCATTTTGCAGGGGAAAAAGAAGTCATTTGGCCAGGCTCTGGGCATCAGATGAAAGCTGGCGTTTGGGGCTATAAGGCCGAGCTGGGATCTAGCTTCTGACCACTGTCGTTTTGGAGAAATCCAACAAAATTTGGAAATTTTTAGGTTGGGTGGTCAGGGTGGGCCAGGGCGAGTGGCCGCAAAGAGAGGCCATTTTGCAGGGGACAAAGTAGTCATTTGGCCAACCTCTGGGCATCAGATGAAAGCTGGCATTTGGGGCTATAAGGCCGAGCTGGGATCTAGCTTCTGACCACTTTGGTTTTGGAGAAATCCAACAAAATTTGGAAATTTTTAGGTTGGGTGGTCAGGGTGGGCCAGGGCGAGTGGCCGCAAAGAGAGGCCATTTTGCAGGGGAAAAAGAAGTCATTTGGCCAACCTCTGGGCATCAGGTGAAAGCTGGCGTTTGGGGCTATAAGGCCGAGCTGGGATCTAGCTTCTGACCACTGTCGTTTTGGAGAAATCCAACAAAATTTGGAAATTTTGAGGTTGGGTGGTCAGGGTGGGCCAGGGCAAGTGGCCGCAAAGAGAGGCCATTTTGCAGGGGAAAAAGAAGTCATTTGGCCAACCTCTGGGCATCAGATGAAAGCTGGCATTTGGGGCCATAAGGCTGAGATGGGACCTGGCTTCTGACCACTGTAGTTTTGGAGAAATCCAACAAAATTTGGAAATTTTTAGGTTGGGTGGTCAGGGTGGGCCAGGGCAAGTGGCCGCAAAGAGAGGCCATTTTGCAGGGGAAAAAGAAATCATTTGGCCAGGCTCTGGGCATCAGATGAAAGCTGGCGTTTGGGGCTATAAGGCCGAGCTGGGATCTTGCTTCTGACCACTGTAGTTTTGGAGAAATCCAACAAAATTTGGAAATTTTGAGGTTGGGTGGTCAGGGTGGGCCAGGGCAAGTGGCCACAAAGAGAGGCCATTTTGCAGGGGAAAAAGAAGTCATTTGGCCAACCTCTGGGCATCAGATGAAATCTGGCGTTTGGGGCTATAAGGCCGAGCTGGGATCCAGCTTCTGACCACTGTAGTTTTGGAGAAATCCAACAAAATTTGGAAATTTTTAGGTTGGGTGGTCAGGGTGGGCCAGGGCGAATGGCCGCAAAGAGAGGCCATTTTGCAGGGGAAAAAGAAGTCATTTGGCCATGCTCTGGGCATCAGATGAAAGCTGGCGTTTGGGGCTATAAGGCCGAGCTGGGATCTAGCTTCTGACCACTGTAGTTTTGGAGAAATCCAACAAAATTTGGAAATTTTTAGGTTGGGTGGTCAGGGTGGGCCAGGGCGAGTGGCCGCAAAGAGAGGCCATTTTGCAGGGGAAAAATAAGTCATTTGGCCAGGCACTGGGCATCAGGTGAAAGCTGGCATTTGGGGCTATAAGGCCGAGCTGGGATCTAGCTTCTGACCACTGTCGTTTTGGAGAAATCCAACAAAATTTGGAAATTTTTAGGTTGGGTGGTCAGGGTGGGCCAGGGCAAGTGGCCGCAAAGAGAGGCCATTTTGCAGGGGAAAAAGAAGTCATTTGGCCAGGCTCTGGGCATCAGGTGAAAGCTGGCGTTTGGGGCTATAAGGCCGAGCTGGGATCTAGCTTCTGACCACTGTAGTTTTGGAGAAATCCAACAAAATTTGGAAATTTTTAGGTTGGGTGGTCAGGGTGGGCCAGGGCGAATGGCCGCAAAGAGAGGCCATTTTGCAGGGGAAAAAGAAGTCATTTGGCCATGCTCTGGGCATCAGATGAAAGCTGGCGTTTGGGGCTATAAGGCCGAGCTGGGATCTAGCTTCTGACCACTGTAGTTTTGGAGAAATCCAACAAAATTTGGAAATTTTTAGGTTGGGTGGTCAGGGTGGGCCAGGGCAAGTGGCCGCAAAGAGAGGCCATTTTGCAGGGGAAAAAGAAGTCATTTGGCCATGCTCTGGGCATCAGATGAAAGCTGGCGTTTGGGGCTATAAGGCCGAGCTGGGATCTAGCTTCTGACCACTGTAGTTTTGGAGAAATCCAACAAAATTTGGAAATTTTTAGGTTGGGTGGTCAGGGTGGGCCAGGGCAAGTGGCCGCAAAGAGAGGCCATTTTGCAGGGGAAAAAGAAGTCATTTGGCCATGCTCTGGGCATCAGATGAAAGCTGGCGTTTGGGGCTATAAGGCCGAGCTGGGATCTAGCTTCTGACCACTGTCGTTTTGGAGAAATCCAACAAAATTTGGAAATTTTGAGGTTGGGTGGTCAGGGTGGGCCAGGGCGAGTGGCCTCAAAGAGAGGCCATTTTGCAGGGGAAAAATAAGTCATTTGGCCAACCTCTGGGCATCAGATGAAATCTGGCGTTTGGGGCTATAAGGCCGAGCTGGGATCCAGCTTCTGACCACTGTAGTTTTGGAGAAATCCAACAAAATTTGGAAATTTTTAGGTTGGGTGGTCAGGGTGGGCCAGGGCAAGTGGCCGCAAAGAGAGGCCATTTTGCAGGGGAAAAAGAAATCATTTGGCCAACCTCTGGGCATCAGATGAAAGCTGGCGTTTGGGGTTATAAGGCCGAGCTGGCATCTAGCTTCTGACCACTGTCGTTTTGGAGAAATCCAACAAAATTTGGAAATTTTGAGGTTGGGTGGTCAGGGTGGGCCAGGGCGAGTGGCCACAAAGAGAGGCCATTTTGCAGGGGAAAAAGAAGTCATTTGGCCAACCTCTGGACATCAGATGAAATCTGGCGTTTGGGGCTATAAGGCCGAGCTGGGATCCAGCTTCTGACCACTGTAGTTTTGGAGAAATCCAACAAAATTTGGAAATTTTTAGGTTGGGTGGTCAGGGTGGGCCAGGGCGAATGGCCGCAAAGAGAGGCCATTTTGCAGGGGGAAAAGAAGTCTTTTGGCCAGGCTCTTGGCATCAGATGAAAGCTGGCGTTTGGGGCTATAAGGCCGAGCTGGGATCTAGCTTCTGACCACTGTAGTTTTGGAGAAATCCAACAAAATTTGGAAATTTTTAGGTTGGGTGGTCAGGGTGGGCCAGGGCGAGTGGCCGCAAAGAGAGGCCATTTTGCAGGGGAAAAAGAAGTCATTTGGCCAACCTCTGGGCATCAGGTGAAAGCTGGCCTTTGGGGCTATAAGGCCGAGCTGGGATCTAGCTTCTGACCACTGTCGTTTTGGAGAAATCCAACAAAATTTGGAAATTTTTAGGTTGGGTGGTCAGGGTGGGCCAGGGCAAGTGGCCGCAAAGAGAGGCCATTTTGCAGGGGAAAAAGAAGTCATTTGGCCAACCTCTGGGCATCAGATGAAAGCTGGCATTTGGGGCTATAAGGCCGAGCTGGGATCTAGCTTCTGACCACTTTGGTTTTGGAGAAATCCAACAAAATTTGGAAATTTTTAGGTTGGGTGGTCAGGGTGGGCCAGGGCAAGTGGCCACAAAGAGAGGCCATTTTGCAGGGGAAAAAGAAGTCATTTGGCCAACCTCTGGGCATCAGGTGAAAGCTGGCATTTGGGGCTATAAGGCCGAGCTGGGATCTAGCTTCTGACCACTGTAGTTTTGGAGAAATCCAACAAAATTTGGAAATTTTTAGGTTGGGTGGTCAGGGTGGGCCAGGGCGAGTGGCTGCAAAGAGAGGCCATTTTGCAGGGGAAAAAGAAGTCATTTGGCCAACCTCTGGGCATCAGGCGAAAGCTGGCGTTTGGGGCTATAAGGCCGAGCTGGGATCTAGCTTCTGACCACTGTAGTTTTGGAGAAATCCAACAAAATTTGGAAATTTTTAGGTTGGGTGGTCAGGGTGGGCCAGGGCGAGTGGCCCCAAAGAGAGGCCATTTTGCAGGGGAAAAAGAAGTCATTTGGCCAACCTCTGTGCATCAGATGAAAGCTGGCGTTTGGGGCTATAAGGCCGAGCTGGGATCTTGCTTCTGACCACTGTAGTTTTGGAGAAATCCAACAAAATTTGGAAATTTTTAGGTTGGGTGGTCAGGGTGGGCCAGGGCGAGTGGCCTCAAAGAGAGGCCATTTTGCAGGGGAAAAAGAAGTCATTTGGCCAACCTCTGGGCATCAGATGAAATCTGGCGTTTGGGGCTATAAGGCCGAGCTGGGATCCAGCTTCTGACCACTGTAGTTTTGGGGAAATCCAACAAAATTTGGAAATTTTTAGGTTGGGTGGTCAGGGTGGGCCAGGGCAAGTGGCCGCAAAGAGAGGCCATTTTGCAGGGGAAAAATAAGTCATTTGGCCAGGCTCTGGGCATCAGGTGAAAGCTGGCATTTGGGGCTATAAGGCCGAGCTGGGATCTAGCTTCTGACCACTGTCGTTTTGGAGAAATCCAACAAAATTTGGAAATTTTTAGGTTGGGTGGTCAGGGTGGGCCAGGGCAAGTGGCCACAAAGAGAGGCCATTTTGCAGGGGAAAAAGAAGTCATTTGGCCAACCTCTGGGCATCAGGTGAAAGCTGGCATTTGGGGCTATAAGGCCGAGCTGGGATCTAGCTTCTGACCACTGTCGTTTTGGAGAAATCCAACAAAATTTGGAAATTTTTAGGTTGGGTGGTCAGGGTGGGCCAGGGCGAGTGGCTGCAAAGAGAGGCCATTTTGCAGGGGAAAAAGAAGTCATTTGGCCAACCTCTGGGCATCAGGCGAAAGCTGGCGTTTGGGGCTATAAGGCCGAGCTGGGATCTAGCTTCTGACCACTGTCGTTTTGGAGAAATCCAACAAAATTTGGAAATTTTTAGGTTGGGTGGTCAGGGTGGGCCAGGGCGAGTGGCCTCAAAGAGAGGCCATTTTGCAGGGGAAAAAGAAGTCATTTGGCCAACCTCTGGGCATCAGATGAAATCTGGCGTTTGGGGCTATAAGGCCGAGCTGGGATCCAGCTTCTGACCACTGTAGTTTTGGGGAAATCCAACAAAATTTGGAAATTTTTAGGTTGGGTGGTCAGGGTGGGCCAGGGCGAGTGGCCGCAAAGAGAGGCCATTTTGCAGGGGAAAAATAAGTCATTTGGCCAACGTCTGGGCATCAGGTGAAAGCTGGCATTTGGGGCTATAAGGCCGAGCTGGGATCTAGCTTCTGACCACTGTAGTTTTGGAGAAATCCAACAAAATTTGGAAATTTTTAGGTTGGGTGGTCAGGGTGGGCCAGGGCAAGTGGCCACAAAGAGAGGCCATTTTGCAGGGGAAAAAGAAGTCATTTGGCCAGGCTCTGGGCATCAGGTGAAAGCTGGCATTTGGGGCTATAAGGCCGAGCTGGGATCTAGCTTCTGACCACTGTCGTTTTGGAGAAATCCAACAAAATTTGGAAATTTTTAGGTTGGGTGGTCAGGGTGGGCCAGGGCAAGTGGCCGCAAAGAGAGGCCATTTTGCAGGGGAAAAAGAAGTCATTTGGCCAACCTCTGGGCATCAGATGAAAGCTGGCATTTGGGGCTATAAGGCCGAGCTGGGATCTAGCTTCTGACCACTTTGGTTTTGGAGAAATCCAACAAAATTTGGAAATTTTTAGGTTGGGTGGTCAGGGTGGGCCAGGGCAAGTGGCCGCAAAGAGAGGCCATTTTGCATGGGAAAAAGAAGTCATTTGGCCAACCTCTGTGCATCAGGTGAAAGCTGGCCTTTGGGGCTATAAGGCCGAGCTGGGATCTAGCTTCTGACCGCTTTGGTTTTGGAGAAATCCAACAAAATTTGGAAATTTTTAGGTTGGGTGGTCAGGGTGGGCCAGGGCAAGTGGCCCCAAAGAGAGGCCATTTTGCAGGGGAAAAAGAAGTCATTTGGCCAACCTCTGGGCATCAGATGAAAGCTGCCATTTGGGGCTATAAGGCCGAGCTGGGACCTGTCTTCTGACCACTGAAGTTTTGGAGAAATCCAACAAAATTTGGAAATTTTTAGGTTGGGTGGTCAGGGTGGGCCAGGGCGAATGGCCGCAAAGAGAGGCCATTTTGCAGGGGAAAAAGAAGTCATTTGGCCAGGCTCTTGGCATCAGATGAAAGCTGGCGTTTGGGGCTATAAGGCCGAGCTGGGATCTAGCTTCTGACCACTGTAGTTTTGGAGAAATCCAACAAAATTTGGAAATTTTGAGGTTGGGTGGTCAGGGTGGGCCAGGGCAAGTGGCCACAAAGAGAGGCCATTTTGCAGGGGAAAAAGAAGTCATTTGGCCAGGCTCTGGGCATCAGGTGAAAGCTGGCATTTGGGGCTATAAGGCCGAGCTGGGATCTAGCTTCTGACCACTGTCGTTTTGGAGAAATCCAACAAAATTTGGAAATTTTTAGGTTGGGTGGTCAGGGTGGGCCAGGGCAAGTGGCCCCAAAGAGAGGCCATTTTGCAGGGGAAAAAGAAGTCATTTGGCCAACCTCTGGGCATCAGATGAAAGCTGGCCTTTGGGGCTATAAGGCCGAGCTGGGATCTAGCTTCTGACCACTTTGGTTTTGGAGAAATCCAACAAAATTTGGAAATTTTTAGGTTGGGTGGTCAGGGTGGGCCAGGGCAAGTGGCCGCAAAGAGAGGCCATTTTGCAGGGGAAAAAGAAGTCATTTGGCCAACCTCTGTGCATCAGGTGAAAGCTGGCCTTTGGGGCTATAAGGCCGAGCTGGCATCTAGCTTCTGACCGCTTTGGTTTTGCAGAAATCCAACAAAATTTGGAAATTTTTAGGTTGGGTGGTCAGGGTGGGCCAGGGCAAGTGGCCGCAAAGAGAGGCCATTTTGCAGGGGAAAAAGAAGTCATTTGGCCAACCTCTGTGCATCAGATGAAAGCTGGCGTTTGGGGCTATAAGGCCGAGCTGGGATCTTGCTTCTGACCACTGTAGTTTTGGAGAAATCCAACAAAATTTGGAAATTTTTAGGTTGGGTGGTCAGGGTGGGCCAGGGCGAGTGGCCGCAAAGAGAGGCCATTTTGCAGGGGAAAAATAAGTCATTTGGCCAACCTCTGGGCATCAGATGAAAGCTGGCATTTGGGGCTATAAGGCCGAGCTGGCATCTAGCTTCTGACCACTGTAGTTTTGGAGAAATCCAACAAAATTTGGAAATTTTGAGGTTGGGTGGTCAGGGTGGGCCAGGGCGAGTGGCCGCAAAGAGAGGCCATTTTGCAGGGGAAAAAGAAGTCATTTGGCCAACCTCTGGACATCAGATGAAATCTGGCGTTTGGGGCTATAAGGCCGAGCTGGGATCCAGCTTCTGACCACTGTAGTTTTGGAGAAATCCAACAAAATTTGGAAATTTTTAGGTTGGGTGGTCAGGGTGGGCCAGGGCGAATGGCCGCAAAGAGAGGCCATTTTGCAGGGGAAAAAGAAGTCTTTTGGCCAGGCTCTTGGCATCAAATGAAAGCTGGCGTTTGGGGCTATAAGGCCGAGCTGGGATCTAGCTTCTGACCACTGTAGTTTTGGAGAAATCCAACAAAATTTGGAAATTTTGAGGTTGGGTGGTCAGGGTGGGCCAGGGCGAGTGGCCACAAAGAGAGGCCATTTTGCAGGGGAAAAAGAAGTCATTTGGCCAGGCTCTGGGCATCAGATGAAAGCTGGCGTTTGGGGCTATAAGGCCGAGCTGGGATCTAGCTTCTGACCACTGTCGTTTTGGAGAAATCCAACAAAATTTGGAAATTTTTAGGTTGGGTGGTCAGGGTGGGCCAGGGCGAGTGGCCGCAAAGAGAGGCCATTTTGCAGGGGACAAAGTAGTCATTTGGCCAACCTCTGGGCATCAGATGAAAGCTGGCATTTGGGGCTATAAGGCCGAGCTGGGATCTAGCTTCTGACCACTTTGGTTTTGGAGAAATCCAACAAAATTTGGAAATTTTTAGGTTGGGTGGTCAGGGTGGGCCAGGGCGAGTGGCCGCAAAGAGAGGCCATTTTGCAGGGGAAAAAGAAGTCATTTGGCCAACCTCTGGGCATCAGGTGAAAGCTGGCGTTTGGGGCTATAAGGCCGAGCTGGGATCTAGCTTCTGACCACTGTCGTTTTGGAGAAATCCAACAAAATTTGGAAATTTTGAGGTTGGGTGGTCAGGGTGGGCCAGGGCAAGTGGCCGCAAAGAGAGGCCATTTTGCAGGGGAAAAAGAAGTCATTTGGCCAACCTCTGGGCATCAGATGAAAGCTGGCATTTGGGGCCATAAGGCTGAGATGGGACCTGGCTTCTGACCACTGTAGTTTTGGAGAAATCCAACAAAATTTGGAAATTTTTAGGTTGGGTGGTCAGGGTGGGCCAGGGCAAGTGGCCGCAAAGAGAGGCCATTTTGCAGGGGAAAAAGAAATCATTTGGCCAGGCTCTGGGCATCAGATGAAAGCTGGCGTTTGGGGCTATAAGGCCGAGCTGGGATCTTGCTTCTGACCACTGTAGTTTTGGAGAAATCCAACAAAATTTGGAAATTTTGAGGTTGGGTGGTCAGGGTGGGCCAGGGCAAGTGGCCACAAAGAGAGGCCATTTTGCAGGGGAAAAAGAAGTCATTTGGCCAACCTCTGGGCATCAGATGAAATCTGGCGTTTGGGGCTATAAGGCCGAGCTGGGATCCAGCTTCTGACCACTGTAGTTTTGGAGAAATCCAACAAAATTTGGAAATTTTTAGGTTGGGTGGTCAGGGTGGGCCAGGGCGAATGGCCGCAAAGAGAGGCCATTTTGCAGGGGAAAAAGAAGTCATTTGGCCATGCTCTGGGCATCAGATGAAAGCTGGCGTTTGGGGCTATAAGGCCGAGCTGGGATCTAGCTTCTGACCACTGTAGTTTTGGAGAAATCCAACAAAATTTGGAAATTTTTAGGTTGGGTGGTCAGGGTGGGCCAGGGCGAGTGGCCGCAAAGAGAGGCCATTTTGCAGGGGAAAAAGAAGTCATTTGGCCAGGCACTGGGCATCAGGTGAAAGCTGGCATTTGGGGCTATAAGGCCGAGCTGGGATCTAGCTTCTGACCACTGTCGTTTTGGAGAAATCCAACAAAATTTGGAAATTTTTAGGTTGGGTGGTCAGGGTGGGCCAGGGCAAGTGGCCGCAAAGAGAGGCCATTTTGCAGGGGAAAAAGAAGTCATTTGGCCAGGCTCTGGGCATCAGGTGAAAGCTGGCGTTTGGGGCTATAAGGCCGAGCTGGGATCTAGCTTCTGACCACTGTAGTTTTGGAGAAATCCAACAAAATTTGGAAATTTTTAGGTTGGGTGGTCAGGGTGGGCCAGGGCGAATGGCCGCAAAGAGAGGCCATTTTGCAGGGGAAAAAGAAGTCATTTGGCCATGCTCTGGGCATCAGATGAAAGCTGGCGTTTGGGGCTATAAGGCCGAGCTGGGATCTAGCTTCTGACCACTGTAGTTTTGGAGAAATCCAACAAAATTTGGAAATTTTTAGGTTGGGTGGTCAGGGTGGGCCAGGGCAAGTGGCCGCAAAGAGAGGCCATTTTGCAGGGGAAAAAGAAGTCATTTGGCCATGCTCTGGGCATCAGATGAAAGCTGGCGTTTGGGGCTATAAGGCCGAGCTGGGATCTAGCTTCTGACCACTGTAGTTTTGGAGAAATCCAACAAAATTTGGAAATTTTTAGGTTGGGTGGTCAGGGTGGGCCAGGGCAAGTGGCCGCAAAGAGAGGCCATTTTGCAGGGGAAAAAGAAGTCATTTGGCCATGCTCTGGGCATCAGATGAAAGCTGGCGTTTGGGGCTATAAGGCCGAGCTGGGATCTAGCTTCTGACCACTGTCGTTTTGGAGAAATCCAACAAAATTTGGAAATTTTGAGGTTGGGTGGTCAGGGTGGGCCAGGGCGAGTGGCCTCAATGAGAGGCCATTTTGCAGGGGAAAAATAAGTCATTTGGCCAACCTCTGGGCATCAGATGAAATCTGGCGTTTGGGGCTATAAGGCCGAGCTGGGATCCAGCTTCTGACCACTGTAGTTTTGGAGAAATCCAACAAAATTTGGAAATTTTTAGGTTGGGTGGTCAGGGTGGGCCAGGGCAAGTGGCCGCAAAGAGAGGCCATTTTGCAGGGGAAAAAGAAGTCATTTGGCCAACCTCTGGGCATCAGATGAAAGCTGGCGTTTGGGGTTATAAGGCCGAGCTGGCATCTAGCTTCTGACCACTGTCGTTTTGGAGAAATCCAACAAAATTTGGAAATTTTGAGGTTGGGTGGTCAGGGTGGGCCAGGGCGAGTGGCCACAAAGAGAGGCCATTTTGCAGGGGAAAAAGAAGTCATTTGGCCAACCTCTGGACATCAGATGAAATCTGGCGTTTGGGGCTATAAGGCCGAGCTGGGATCCAGCTTCTGACCACTGTAGTTTTGGAGAAATCCAACAAAATTTGGAAATTTTTAGGTTGGGTGGTCAGGGTGGGCCAGGGCGAATGGCCGCAAAGAGAGGCCATTTTGCAGGGGAAAAAGAAGTCTTTTGGCCAGGCTCTTGGCATCAGATGAAAGCTGGCGTTTGGGGCTATAAGGCCGAGCTGGGATCTAGCTTCTGACCACTGTAGTTTTGGAGAAATCCAACAAAATTTGGAAATTTTTAGGTTGGGTGGTCAGGGTGGGCCAGGGCAAGTGGCCGCAAAGAGAGGCCATTTTGCAGGGGAAAAAGAAGTCATTTGGCCAACCTCTGGGCATCAGGTGAAAGCTGGCCTTTGGGGCTATAAGGCCGAGCTGGGATCTAGCTTCTGACCACTGTCGTTTTGGAGAAATCCAACAAAATTTGGAAATTTTTAGGTTGGGTGGTCAGGGTGGGCCAGGGCAAGTGGCCACAAAGAGAGGCCATTTTGCAGGGGAAAAAGAAGTCATTTGGCCAACCTCTGGGCATCAGATGAAATCTGGCGTTTGGGGCTATAAGGCCGAGCTGGGATCCAGCTTCTGACCACTGTAGTTTTGGAGAAATCCAACAAAATTTGGAAATTTTTAGGTTGGGTGGTCAGGGTGGGCCAGGGCGAATGGCCGCAAAGAGAGGCCATTTTGCAGGGGAAAAAGAAGTCTTTTGGCCAGGCTCTGGGCATCAGATGAAAGCTGGCGTTTGGGGCTATAAGGCCGAGCTGGGATCTAGCTTCTGACCACTGTAGTTTTGGAGAAATCCAACAAAATTTGGAAATTTTTAGGTTGGGTGGTCAGGGTGGGCCAGGGCGAGTGGCCGCAAAGAGAGGCCATTTTGCAGGGGAAAAATAAGTCATTTGGCCAGGCACTGGGCATCAGGTGAAAGCTGGCATTTGGGGCTATAAGGCCGAGCTGGGATCTAGCTTCTGACCACTGTCGTTTTGGAGAAATCCAACAAAATTTGGAAATTTTTAGGTTGGGTGGTCAGGGTGGGCCAGGGCAAGTGGCCGCAAAGAGAGGCCATTTTGCAGGGGAAAAAGAAGTCATTTGGCCAGGCTCTGGGCATCAGGTGAAAGCTGGCGTTTGGGGCTATAAGGCCGAGCTGGGATCTAGCTTCTGACCACTGTAGTTTTGGAGAAATCCAACAAAATTTGGAAATTTTTAGGTTGGGTGGTCAGGGTGGGCCAGGGCGAATGGCCGCAAAGAGAGGCCATTTTGCAGGGGAAAAAGAAGTCATTTGGCCATGCTCTGGGCATCAGATGAAAGCTGGCGTTTGGGGCTATAAGGCCGAGCTGGGATCTAGCTTCTGACCACTGTAGTTTTGGAGAAATCCAACAAAATTTGGAAATTTTTAGGTTGGGTGGTCAGGGTGGGCCAGGGCAAGTGGCCGCAAAGAGAGGCCATTTTGCAGGAGAAAAAGAAGTCATTTGGCCATGCTCTGGGCATCAGATGAAAGCTGGCGTTTGGGGCTATAAGGCCGAGCTGGGATCTAGCTTCTGACCACTGTAGTTTTGGAGAAATCCAACAAAATTTGGAAATTTTTAGGTTGGGTGGTCAGGGTGGGCCAGGGCAAGTGGCCGCAAAGAGAGGCCATTTTGCAGGGGAAAAAGAAGTCATTTGGCCATGCTCTGGGCATCAGATGAAAGCTGGCGTTTGGGGCTATAAGGCCGAGCTGGGATCTAGCTTCTGACCACTGTCGTTTTGGAGAAATCCAACAAAATTTGGAAATTTTGAGGTTGGGTGGTCAGGGTGGGCCAGGGCGAGTGGCCTCAAAGAGAGGCCATTTTGCAGGGGAAAAATAAGTCATTTGGCCAACCTCTGGGCATCAGATGAAATCTGGCGTTTGGGGCTATAAGGCCGAGCTGGGATCCAGCTTCTGACCACTGTAGTTTTGGAGAAATCCAACAAAATTTGGAAATTTTTAGGTTGGGTGGTCAGGGTGGGCCAGGGCGAGTGGCCGCAAAGAGAGGCCATTTTGCAGGGGAAAAAGTAGTCATTTGGCCAACCTCTGGGCATCAGATGAAAGCTGGCATTTGGGGCTATAAGGCCGAGCTGGGATCTAGCTTCTGACCACTTTGGTTTTGGAGAAATCCAACAAAATTTGGAAATTTTTAGGTTGGGTGGTCAGGGTGGGCCAGGGCGAGTGGCCGCAAAGAGAGGCCATTTTGCAGGGGAAAAAGAAGTCATTTGGCCAACCTCTGGGCATCAGGTGAAAGCTGGCGTTTGGGGCTATAAGGCCGAGCTGGGATCTAGCTTCTGACCACTGTAGTTTTGGAGAAATCCAACAAAATTTGGAAATTTTGAGGTTGGGTGGTCAGGGTGGGCCAGGGCAAGTGGCCGCAAAGAGAGGCCATTTTGCAGGGGAAAAAGAAGTCATTTGGCCAACCTCTGGGCATCAGATGAAAGCTGGCATTTGGGGCTATAAGGCCGAGCTGGGACCTGGCTTCTGACCACTGTAGTTTTGGGGAAATCCAACAAAATTTGGAAATTTTTAGGTTGGGTGGTCAGGGTGGGCCAGGGCAAGTGGCCGCAAAGAGAGGCCATTTTGCAGGGGAAAAAGAAGTCATTTGGCCAGGCTCTGGGCATCAGGTGAAAGCTGGCCTTTGGGGCTATAAGGCCGAGCTGGGATCTAGCTTCTGACCACTGTCGTTTTGGAGAAATCCAACAAAATTTGGAAATTTTTAGGTTGGGTGGTCAGGGTGGGCCAGGGCAAGTGGCCACAAAGAGAGGCCATTTTGCAGGGGAAAAAGAAGTCATTTGGCCAACCTCTGGGCATCAGATGAAATCTGGCGTTTGGGGCTATAAGGCCGAGCTGGGATCCAGCTTCTGACCACTGTAGTTTTGGAGAAATCCAACAAAATTTGGAAATTTTTAGGTTGGGTGGTCAGGGTGGGCCAGGGCGAATGGCCGCAAAGAGAGGCCATTTTGCAGGGGAAAAAGAAGTCTTTTGGCCAGGCTCTGGGCATCAGATGAAAGCTGGCGTTTGGGGCTATAAGGCCGAGCTGGGATCTAGCTTCTGACCACTGTAGTTTTGGAGAAATCCAACAAAATTTGGAAATTTTTAGGTTGGGTGGTCAGGGTGGGCCAGGGCGAGTGGCCGCAAAGAGAGGCCATTTTGCAGGGGAAAAATAAGTCATTTGGCCAGGCACTGGGCATCAGGTGAAAGCTGGCATTTGGGGCTATAAGGCCGAGCTGGGATCTAGCTTCTGACCACTGTCGTTTTGGAGAAATCCAACAAAATTTGGAAATTTTTAGGTTGGGTGGTCAGGGTGGGCCAGGGCAAGTGGCCGCAAAGAGAGGCCATTTTGCAGGGGAAAAAGAAGTCATTTGGCCAGGCTCTGGGCATCAGGTGAAAGCTGGCGTTTGGGGCTATAAGGCCGAGCTGGGATCTAGCTTCTGACCACTGTAGTTTTGGAGAAATCCAACAAAATTTGGAAATTTTTAGGTTGGGTGGTCAGGGTGGGCCAGGGCGAATGGCCGCAAAGAGAGGCCATTTTGCAGGGGAAAAAGAAGTCATTTGGCCATGCTCTGGGCATCAGATGAAAGCTGGCGTTTGGGGCTATAAGGCCGAGCTGGGATCTAGCTTCTGACCACTGTAGTTTTGGAGAAATCCAACAAAATTTGGAAATTTTTAGGTTGGGTGGTCAGGGTGGGCCAGGGCAAGTGGCCGCAAAGAGAGGCCATTTTGCAGGAGAAAAAGAAGTCATTTGGCCATGCTCTGGGCATCAGATGAAAGCTGGCGTTTGGGGCTATAAGGCCGAGCTGGGATCTAGCTTCTGACCACTGTAGTTTTGGAGAAATCCAACAAAATTTGGAAATTTTTAGGTTGGGTGGTCAGGGTGGGCCAGGGCAAGTGGCCGCAAAGAGAGGCCATTTTGCAGGAGAAAAAGAAGTCATTTGGCCATGCTCTGGGCATCAGATGAAAGCTGGCGTTTGGGGCTATAAGGCCGAGCTGGGATCTAGCTTCTGACCACTGTAGTTTTGGAGAAATCCAACAAAATTTGGAAATTTTTAGGTTGGGTGGTCAGGGTGGGCCAGGGCAAGTGGCCGCAAAGAGAGGCCATTTTGCAGGGGAAAAAGAAGTCATTTGGCCATGCTCTGGGCATCAGATGAAAGCTGGCGTTTGGGGCTATAAGGCCGAGCTGGGATCTAGCTTCTGACCACTGTCGTTTTGGAGAAATCCAACAAAATTTGGAAATTTTGAGGTTGGGTGGTCAGGGTGGGCCAGGGCGAGTGGCCTCAAAGAGAGGCCATTTTGCAGGGGAAAAATAAGTCATTTGGCCAACCTCTGGGCATCAGATGAAATCTGGCGTTTGGGGCTATAAGGCCGAGCTGGGATCCAGCTTCTGACCACTGTAGTTTTGGAGAAATCCAACAAAATTTGGAAATTTTTAGGTTGGGTGGTCAGGGTGGGCCAGGGCGAGTGGCCTCAAAGAGAGGCCATTTTGCAGGGGAAAAAGTAGTCATTTGGCCAACCTCTGGGCATCAGATGAAAGCTGGCATTTGGGGCTATAAGGCCGAGCTGGGATCTAGCTTCTGACCACTTTGGTTTTGGAGAAATCCAACAAAATTTGGAAATTTTTAGGTTGGGTGGTCAGGGTGGGCCAGGGCGAGTGGCCGCAAAGAGAGGCCATTTTGCAGGGGAAAAAGAAGTCATTTGGCCAACCTCTGGGCATCAGGTGAAAGCTGGCGTTTGGGGCTATAAGGCCGAGCTGGGATCTAGCTTCTGACCACTGTAGTTTTGGAGAAATCCAACAAAATTTGGAAATTTTGAGGTTGGGTGGTCAGGGTGGGCCAGGGCAAGTGGCCGCAAAGAGAGGCCATTTTGCAGGGGAAAAAGAAGTCATTTGGCCAACCTCTGGGCATCAGATGAAAGCTGGCATTTGGGGCTATAAGGCCGAGCTGGGACCTGGCTTCTGACCACTGTAGTTTTGGAGAAATCCAACAAAATTTGGAAATTTTTAGGTTGGGTGGTCAGGGTGGGCCAGGGCAAGTGGCCGCAAAGAGAGGCCATTTTGCAGGGGAAAAAGAAATCATTTGGCCAACCTCTGGGCATCAGATGAAAGCTGGCGTTTGGGGTTATAAGGCCGAGCTGGCATCTAGCTTCTGACCACTGTCGTTTTGGAGAAATCCAACAAAATTTGGAAATTTTGAGGTTGGGTGGTCAGGGTGGGCCAGGGCGAGTGGCCACAAAGAGAGGCCATTTTGCAGGGGAAAAAGAAGTCATTTGGCCAACCTCTGGACATCAGATGAAATCTGGCGTTTGGGGCTATAAGGCCGAGCTGGGATCCAGCTTCTGACCACTGTAGTTTTGGAGAAATCCAACAAAATTTGGAAATTTTTAGGTTGGGTGGTCAGGGTGGGCCAGGGCGAATGGCCGCAAAGAGAGGCCATTTTGCAGGGGAAAAAGAAGTCTTTTGGCCAGGCTCTTGGCATCAGATGAAAGCTGGCGTTTGGGGCTATAAGGCCGAGCTGGGATCTAGCTTCTGACCACTGTAGTTTTGGAGAAATCCAACAAAATTTGGAAATTTTTAGGTTGGGTGGTCAGGGTGGGCCAGGGCGAGTGGCCGCAAAGAGAGGCCATTTTGCAGGGGAAAAATAAGTCATTTGGCCAACCTCTGGGCATCAGGTGAAAGCTGGCCTTTGGGGCTATAAGGCCGAGCTGGGATCTAGCTTCTGACCACTGTCGTTTTGGAGAAATCCAACAAAATTTGGAAATTTTTAGGTTGGGTGGTCAGGGTGGGCCAGGGCAAGTGGCCGCAAAGAGAGGCCATTTTGCAGGGGAAAAAGAAGTCATTTGGCCAACCTCTGGGCATCAGATGAAAGCTGGCATTTGGGGCTATAAGGCCGAGCTGGGATCTAGCTTCTGACCACTTTGGTTTTGGAGAAATCCAACAAAATTTGGAAATTTTTAGGTTGGGTGGTCAGGGTGGGCCAGGGCAAGTGGCCACAAAGAGAGGCCATTTTGCAGGGGAAAAAGAAGTCATTTGGCCAACCTCTGGGCATCAGGTGAAAGCTGGCATTTGGGGCTATAAGGCCGAGCTGGGATCTAGCTTCTGACCACTGTAGTTTTGGAGAAATCCAACAAAATTTGGAAATTTTTAGGTTGGGTGGTCAGGGTGGGCCAGGGCGAGTGGCTGCAAAGAGAGGCCATTTTGCAGGGGAAAAAGAAGTCATTTGGCCAACCTCTGGGCATCAGGCGAAAGCTGGCGTTTGGGGCTATAAGGCCGAGCTGGGATCTAGCTTCTGACCACTGTCGTTTTGGAGAAATCCAACAAAATTTGGAAATTTTTAGGTTGGGTGGTCAGGGTGGGCCAGGGCGAGTGGCCCCAAAGAGAGGCCATTTTGCAGGGGAAAAAGAAGTCATTTGGCCAACCTCTGTGCATCAGATGAAAGCTGGCGTTTGGGGCTATAAGGCCGAGCTGGGATCTTGCTTCTGACCACTGTAGTTTTGGAGAAATCCAACAAAATTTGGAAATTTTTAGGTTGGGTGGTCAGGGTGGGCCAGGGCGAGTGGCCTCAAAGAGAGGCCATTTTGCAGGGGAAAAAGAAGTCATTTGGCCAACCTCTGGGCATCAGATGAAATCTGGCGTTTGGGGCTATAAGGCCGAGCTGGGATCCAGCTTCTGACCACTGTAGTTTTGGGGAAATCCAACAAAATTTGGAAATTTTTAGGTTGGGTGGTCAGGGTGGGCCAGGGCAAGTGGCCGCAAAGAGAGGCCATTTTGCAGGGGAAAAATAAGTCATTTGGCCAGGCTCTGGGCATCAGGTGAAAGCTGGCATTTGGGGCTATAAGGCCGAGCTGGGATCTAGCTTCTGACCACTGTCGTTTTGGAGAAATCCAACAAAATTTGGAAATTTTTAGGTTGGGTGGTCAGGGTGGGCCAGGGCAAGTGGCCACAAAGAGAGGCCATTTTGCAGGGGAAAAAGAAGTCATTTGGCCAACCTCTGGGCATCAGGTGAAAGCTGGCCTTTGGGGCTATAAGGCCGAGCTGGGATCTAGCTTCTGACCACTGTCGTTTTGGAGAAATCCAACAAAATTTGGAAATTTTTAGGTTGGGTGGTCAGGGTGGGCCAGGGCGAGTGGCTGCAAAGAGAGGCCATTTTGCAGGGGAAAAAGAAGTCATTTGGCCAACCTCTGGGCATCAGGCGAAAGCTGGCGTTTGGGGCTATAAGGCCGAGCTGGGATCTAGCTTCTGACCACTGTCGTTTTGGAGAAATCCAACAAAATTTGGAAATTTTTAGGTTGGGTGGTCAGGGTGGGCCAGGGCGAGTGGCCTCAAAGAGAGGCCATTTTGCAGGGGAAAAAGAAGTCATTTGGCCAACCTCTGGGCATCAGATGAAATCTGGCGTTTGGGGCTATAAGGCCGAGCTGGGATCCAGCTTCTGACCACTGTAGTTTTGGGGAAATCCAACAAAATTTGGAAATTTTTAGGTTGGGTGGTCAGGGTGGGCCAGGGCGAGTGGCCGCAAAGAGAGGCCATTTTGCAGGGGAAAAATAAGTCATTTGGCCAACGTCTGGGCATCAGGTGAAAGCTGGCATTTGGGGCTATAAGGCCGAGCTGGGATCTAGCTTCTGACCACTGTAGTTTTGGAGAAATCCAACAAAATTTGGAAATTTTTAGGTTGGGTGGTCAGGGTGGGCCAGGGCAAGTGGCCACAAAGAGAGGCCATTTTGCAGGGGAAAAAGAAGTCATTTGGCCAGGCTCTGGGCATCAGGTGAAAGCTGGCATTTGGGGCTATAAGGCCGAGCTGGGATCTAGCTTCTGACCACTGTCGTTTTGGAGAAATCCAACAAAATTTGGAAATTTTTAGGTTGGGTGGTCAGGGTGGGCCAGGGCAAGTGGCCGCAAAGAGAGGCCATTTTGCAGGGGAAAAAGAAGTCATTTGGCCAACCTCTGGGCATCAGATGAAAGCTGGCCTTTGGGGCTATAAGGCCGAGCTGGGATCTAGCTTCTGACCACTTTGGTTTTGGAGAAATCCAACAAAATTTGGAAATTTTTAGGTTGGGTGGTCAGGGTGGGCCAGGGCGATTGGCCGCAAAGAGAGGCCATTTTGCATGGGAAAAAGAAGTCATTTGGCCAACCTCTGTGCATCAGGTGAAAGCTGGCCTTTGGGGCTATAAGGCCGAGCTGGGATCTAGCTTCTGACCGCTTTGGTTTTGGAGAAATCCAACAAAATTTGGAAATTTTTAGGTTGGGTGGTCAGGGTGGGCCAGGGCAAGTGGCCCCAAAGAGAGGCCATTTTGCAGGGGAAAAAGAAGTCATTTGGCCAACCTCTGGGCATCAGATGAAAGCTGCCATTTGGGGCTATAAGGCCGAGCTGGGACCTGTCTTCTGACCACTGAAGTTTTGGAGAAATCCAACAAAATTTGGAAATTTTTAGGTTGGGTGGTCAGGGTGGGCCAGGGCGAATGGCCGCAAAGAGAGGCCATTTTGCAGGGGAAAAAGAAGTCATTTGGCCAGGCTCTTGGCATCAGATGAAAGCTGGCGTTTGGGGCTATAAGGCCGAGCTGGGATCTAGCTTCTGACCACTGTAGTTTTGGAGAAATCCAACAAAATTTGGAAATTTTGAGGTTGGGTGGTCAGGGTGGGCCAGGGCGAGTGGCCACAAAGAGAGGCCATTTTGCAGGGGAAAAAGAAGTCATTTGGCCAACCTCTGGACATCAGATGAAATCTGGCGTTTGGGGCTATAAGGCCGAGCTGGGATCCAGCTTCTGACCACTGTAGTTTTGGAGAAATCCAACAAAATTTGGAAATTTTTAGGTTGGGTGGTCAGGGTGGGCCAGGGCGAATGGCCGCAAAGAGAGGCCATTTTGCAGGGGAAAAAGAAGTCTTTTGGCCAGGCTCTTGGCATCAGATGAAAGCTGGCGTTTGGGGCTATAAGGCCGAGCTGGGATCTAGCTTCTGACCACTGTAGTTTTGGAGAAATCCAACAAAATTTGGAAATTTTTAGGTTGGGTGGTCAGGGTGGGCCAGGGCGAGTGGCCGCAAAGAGAGGCCATTTTGCAGGGGAAAAAGAAGTCATTTGGCCAACCTCTGGGCATCAGGTGAAAGCTGGCCTTTGGGGCTATAAGGCCGAGCTGGGATCTAGCTTCTGACCACTGTCGTTTTGGAGAAATCCAACAAAATTTGGAAATTTTTAGGTTGGGTGGTCAGGGTGGGCCAGGGCAAGTGGCCGCAAAGAGAGGCCATTTTGCAGGGGAAAAAGAAGTCATTTGGCCAACCTCTGGGCATCAGATGAAAGCTGGCATTTGGGGCTATAAGGCCGAGCTGGGATCTAGCTTCTGACCACTTTGGTTTTGGAGAAATCCAACAAAATTTGGAAATTTTTAGGTTGGGTGGTCAGGGTGGGCCAGGGCAAGTGGCCACAAAGAGAGGCCATTTTGCAGGGGAAAAAGAAGTCATTTGGCCAACCTCTGGGCATCAGGTGAAAGCTGGCATTTGGGGCTATAAGGCCGAGCTGGGATCTAGCTTCTGACCACTGTAGTTTTGGAGAAATCCAACAAAATTTGGAAATTTTTAGGTTGGGTGGTCAGGGTGGGCCAGGGCGAGTGGCTGCAAAGAGAGGCCATTTTGCAGGGGAAAAAGAAGTCATTTGGCCAACCTCTGGGCATCAGGCGAAAGCTGGCGTTTGGGGCTATAAGGCCGAGCTGGGATCTTGCTTCTGACCACTGTAGTTTTGGAGAAATCCAACAAAATTTGGAAATTTTTAGGTTGGGTGGTCAGGGTGGGCCAGGGCGAGTGGCCTCAAAGAGAGGCCATTTTGCAGGGGAAAAAGAAGTCATTTGGCCAACCTCTGGGCATCAGATGAAATCTGGCGTTTGGGGCTATAAGGCCGAGCTGGGATCCAGCTTCTGACCACTGTAGTTTTGGGGAAATCCAACAAAATTTGGAAATTTTTAGGTTGGGTGGTCAGGGTGGGCCAGGGCAAGTGGCCGCAAAGAGAGGCCATTTTGCAGGGGAAAAATAAGTCATTTGGCCAGGCTCTGGGCATCAGGTGAAAGCTGGCATTTGGGGCTATAAGGCCGAGCTGGGATCTAGCTTCTGACCACTGTCGTTTTGGAGAAATCCAACAAAATTTGGAAATTTTTAGGTTGGGTGGTCAGGGTGGGCCAGGGCAAGTGGCCACAAAGAGAGGCCATTTTGCAGGGGAAAAAGAAGTCATTTGGCCAACCTCTGGGCATCAGGTGAAAGCTGGCATTTGGGGCTATAAGGCCGAGCTGGGATCTAGCTTCTGACCACTGTCGTTTTGGAGAAATCCAACAAAATTTGGAAATTTTTAGGTTGGGTGGTCAGGGTGGGCCAGGGCGAGTGGCCGCAAAGAGAGGCCATTTTGCAGGGGAAAAAGAAGTCATTTGGCCAACCTCTGGGCATCAGGCGAAAGCTGGCGTTTGGGGCTATAAGGCCGAGCTGGGATCTAGCTTCTGACCACTGTCGTTTTGGAGAAATCCAACAAAATTTGGAAATTTTTAGGTTGGGTGGTCAGGGTGGGCCAGGGCGAGTGGCCTCAAAGAGAGGCCATTTTGCAGGGGAAAAAGAAGTCATTTGGCCAACCTCTGGGCATCAGATGAAATCTGGCGTTTGGGGCTATAAGGCCGAGCTGGGATCCAGCTTCTGACCACTGTAGTTTTGGGGAAATCCAACAAAATTTGGAAATTTTTAGGTTGGGTGGTCAGGGTGGGCCAGGGCAAGTGGCCGCAAAGAGAGGCCATTTTGCAGGGGAAAAATAAGTCATTTGGCCAACGTCTGGGCATCAGGTGAAAGCTGGCATTTGGGGCTATAAGGCCGAGCTGGGATCTAGCTTCTGACCACTGTAGTTTTGGAGAAATCCAACAAAATTTGGAAATTTTTAGGTTGGGTGGTCAGGGTGGGCCAGGGCAAGTGGCCACAAAGAGAGGCCATTTTGCAGGGGAAAAAGAAGTCATTTGGCCAGGCTCTGGGCATCAGGTGAAAGCTGGCATTTGGGGCTATAAGGCCGAGCTGGGATCTAGCTTCTGACCACTGTCGTTTTGGAGAAATCCAACAAAATTTGGAAATTTTTAGGTTGGGTGGTCAGGGTGGGCCAGGGCAAGTGGCCGCAAAGAGAGGCCATTTTGCAGGGGAAAAAGAAGTCATTTGGCCAACCTCTGGGCATCAGATGAAAGCTGCCATTTGGGGCTATAAGGCCGAGCTGGGACCTGTCTTCTGACCACTGAAGTTTTGGAGAAATCCAACAAAATTTGGAAATTTTTAGGTTGGGTGGTCAGGGTGGGCCAGGGCGAATGGCCGCAAAGAGAGGCCATTTTGCAGGGGAAAAAGAAGTCATTTGGCCAGGCTCTTGGCATCAGATGAAAGCTGGCGTTTGGGGCTATAAGGCCGAGCTGGGATCTAGCTTCTGACCACTGTAGTTTTGGAGAAATCCAACAAAATTTGGAAATTTTTAGGTTGGGTAGTCAGGGTGGGCCAGGGCGAGTGGCCGCAAAGAGAGGCCATTTTGCAGGGGAAAAAGTAGTCATTTGGCCAACCTCTGGGCATCAGATGAAATCTGGCATTTGGGGCTATAAGGCCGAGCTGGGATCTAGCTTCTGACCACTGTAGTTTTGGAGAAATCCAACAAAATTTGGAAATTTTTAGGTTGGGTGGTCAGGGTGGGCCAGGGCAAGTGGCCACAAAGAGAGGCCATTTTGCAGGGGAAAAAGAAGTCATTTGGCCAGGCTCTGGGCATCAGGTGAAAGCTGGCATTTGGGGCTATAAGGCCGAGCTGGGATCTAGCTTCTGACCACTGTAGTTTTGGAGAAATCCAACAAAATTTGGAAATTTTTAGGTTGGGTGGTCAGGGTGGGCCAGGGCAAGTGGCCCCAAAGAGAGGCCATTTTGCAGGGGAAAAAGAAGTCATTTGGCCAACCTCTGGGCATCAGATGAAAGCTGGCCTTTGGGGCTATAAGGCCGAGCTGGGATCTAGCTTCTGACCACTTTGGTTTTGGAGAAATCCAACAAAATTTGGAAATTTTTAGGTTGGGTGGTCAGGGTGGGCCAGGGCGAGTGGCCGCAAAGAGAGGCCATTTTGCAGGGGAAAAAGAAGTCATTTGGCCAACCTCTGTGCATCAGGTGAAAGCTGGCCTTTGGGGCTATAAGGCCGAGCTGGCATCTAGCTTCTGACCGCTTTGGTTTTGGAGAAATCCAACAAAATTTGGAAATTTTTAGGTTGGGTGGTCAGGGTGGGCCAGGGCAAGTGGCCGCAAAGAGAGGCCATTTTGCAGGGGAAAAAGAAGTCATTTGGCCAACCTCTGTGCATCAGATGAAAGCTGGCGTTTGGGGCTATAAGGCCGAGCTGGGATCTTGCTTCTGACCACTGTAGTTTTGGAGAAATCCAACAAAATTTGGAAATTTTTAGGTTGGGTGCTCAGGGTGGGCCAGGGCGAGTGGCCGCAAAGAGAGGCCATTTTGCAGGGGAAAAAGAAGTCATTTGGCCAACCTCTGGGCATCAGATGAAAGCTGGCATTTGGGGCTATAAGGCCGAGCTGGCATCTAGCTTCTGACCACTGTCGTTTTGGAGAAATCCAACAAAATTTGGAAATTTTGAGGTTGGGTGGTCAGGGTGGGCCAGGGCGAGTGGCCACAAAGAGAGGCCATTTTGCAGGGGAAAAAGAAGTCATTTGGCCAACCTCTGGACATCAGATGAAATCTGGCGTTTGGGGCTATAAGGCCGAGCTGGGATCCAGCTTCTGACCACTGTAGTTTTGGAGAAATCCAACAAAATTTGGAAATTTTTAGGTTGGGTGGTCAGGGTGGGCCAGGGCGAATGGCCGCAAAGAGAGGCCATTTTGCAGGGGAAAAAGAAGTCTTTTGGCCAGGCTCTTGGCATCAAATGAAAGCTGGCGTTTGGGGCTATAAGGCCGAGCTGGGATCTAGCTTCTGACCACTGTAGTTTTGGAGAAATCCAACAAAATTTGGAAATTTTTAGGTTGGGTGGTCAGGGTGGGCCAGGGCGAATGGCCGCAAAGAGAGGCCATTTTGCAGGGGAAAAAGAAGTCATTTGGCCATGCTCTGGGCATCAGATGAAAGCTGGCGTTTGGGGCTATAAGGCCGAGCTGGGATCTAGCTTCTGACCACTGTAGTTTTGGAGAAATCCAACAAAATTTGGAAATTTTTAGGTTGGGTGGTCAGGGTGGGCCAGGGCAAGTGGCCGCAAAGAGAGGCCATTTTGCAGGGGAAAAAGAAGTCATTTGGCCATGCTCTGGGCATCAGATGAAAGCTGGCGTTTGGGGCTATAAGGCCGAGCTGGGATCTAGCTTCTGACCACTGTAGTTTTGGAGAAATCCAACAAAATTTGGAAATTTTTAGGTTGGGTGGTCAGGGTGGGCCAGGGCAAGTGGCCGCAAAGAGAGGCCATTTTGCAGGGGAAAAAGAAGTCATTTGGCCATGCTCTGGGCATCAGATGAAAGCTGGCGTTTGGGGCTATAAGGCCGAGCTGGGATCTAGCTTCTGACCACTGTCGTTTTGGAGAAATCCAACAAAATTTGGAAATTTTGAGGTTGGGTGGTCAGGGTGGGCCAGGGCGAGTGGCCTCAAAGAGAGGCCATTTTGCAGGGGAAAAATAAGTCATTTGGCCAACCTCTGGGCATCAGATGAAATCTGGCGTTTGGGGCTATAAGGCCGAGCTGGGATCCAGCTTCTGACCACTGTAGTTTTGGAGAAATCCAACAAAATTTGGAAATTTTTAGGTTGGGTGGTCAGGGTGGGCCAGGGCGAGTGGCCGCAAAGAGAGGCCATTTTGCAGGGGAAAAAGTAGTCATTTGGCCAACCTCTGGGCATCAGATGAAAGCTGGCATTTGGGGCTATAAGGCCGAGCTGGGATCTAGCTTCTGACCACTTTGGTTTTGGAGAAATCCAACAAAATTTGGAAATTTTTAGGTTGGGTGGTCAGGGTGGGCCAGGGCGAGTGGCCGCAAAGAGAGGCCATTTTGCAGGGGAAAAAGAAGTCATTTGGCCAACCTCTGGGCATCAGGTGAAAGCTGGCGTTTGGGGCTATAAGGCCGAGCTGGGATCTAGCTTCTGACCACTGTAGTTTTGGAGAAATCCAACAAAATTTGGAAATTTTGAGGTTGGGTGGTCAGGGTGGGCCAGGGCAAGTGGCCGCAAAGAGAGGCCATTTTGCAGGGGAAAAAGAAGTCATTTGGCCAACCTCTGGGCATCAGATGAAAGCTGGCATTTGGGGCTATAAGGCCGAGCTGGGACCTGGCTTCTGACCACTGTAGTTTTGGAGAAATCCAACAAAATTTGGAAATTTTTAGGTTGGGTGGTCAGGGTGGGCCAGGGCAAGTGGCCGCAAAGAGAGGCCATTTTGCAGGGGAAAAAGAAATCATTTGGCCAACCTCTGGGCATCAGATGAAAGCTGGCGTTTGGGGTTATAAGGCCGAGCTGGCATCTAGCTTCTGACCACTGTCGTTTTGGAGAAATCCAACAAAATTTGGAAATTTTGAGGTTGGGTGGTCAGGGTGGGCCAGGGCGAGTGGCCACAAAGAGAGGCCATTTTGCAGGGGAAAAAGAAGTCATTTGGCCAACCTCTGGACATCAGATGAAATCTGGCGTTTGGGGCTATAAGGCCGAGCTGGGATCCAGCTTCTGACCACTGTAGTTTTGGAGAAATCCAACAAAATTTGGAAATTTTTAGGTTGGGTGGTCAGGGTGGGCCAGGGCGAATGGCCGCAAAGAGAGGCCATTTTGCAGGGGAAAAAGAAGTCTTTTGGCCAGGCTCTTGGCATCAGATGAAAGCTGGCGTTTGGGGCTATAAGGCCGAGCTGGGATCTAGCTTCTGACCACTGTAGTTTTGGAGAAATCCAACAAAATTTGGAAATTTTTAGGTTGGGTGGTCAGGGTGGGCCAGGGCGAGTGGCCGCAAAGAGAGGCCATTTTGCAGGGGAAAAAGAAGTCATTTGGCCAACCTCTGGGCATCAGGTGAAAGCTGGCGTTTGGGGCTATAAGGCCGAGCTGGGATCTAGCTTCTGACCACTGTCGTTTTGGAGAAATCCAACAAAATTTGGAAATTTTTAGGTTGGGTGGTCAGGGTGGGCCAGGGCAAGTGGCCGCAAAGAGAGGCCATTTTGCAGGGGAAAAAGAAGTCATTTGGCCAACCTCTGGGCATCAGATGAAAGCTGGCATTTGGGGCTATAAGGCCGAGCTGGGATCTAGCTTCTGACCACTTTGGTTTTGGAGAAATCCAACAAAATTTGGAAATTTTTAGGTTGGGTGGTCAGGGTGGGCCAGGGCAAGTGGCCACAAAGAGAGGCCATTTTGCAGGGGAAAAAGAAGTCATTTGGCCAACCTCTGGGCATCAGGTGAAAGCTGGCATTTGGGGCTATAAGGCCGAGCTGGGATCTAGCTTCTGACCACTGTAGTTTTGGAGAAATCCAACAAAATTTGGAAATTTTTAGGTTGGGTGGTCAGGGTGGGCCAGGGCGAGTGGCTGCAAAGAGAGGCCATTTTGCAGGGGAAAAAGAAGTCATTTGGCCAACCTCTGGGCATCAGGCGAAAGCTGGCGTTTGGGGCTATAAGGCCGAGCTGGGATCTAGCTTCTGACCACTGTCGTTTTGGAGAAATCCAACAAAATTTGGAAATTTTTAGGTTGGGTGGTCAGGGTGGGCCAGGGCGAGTGGCCCCAAAGAGAGGCCATTTTGCAGGGGAAAAAGAAGTCATTTGGCCAACCTCTGTGCATCAGATGAAAGCTGGCGTTTGGGGCTATAAGGCCGAGCTGGGATCTTGCTTCTGACCACTGTAGTTTTGGAGAAATCCAACAAAATTTGGAAATTTTTAGGTTGGGTGGTCAGGGTGGGCCAGGGCGAGTGGCCTCAAAGAGAGGCCATTTTGCAGGGGAAAAAGAAGTCATTTGGCCAACCTCTGGGCATCAGATGAAATCTGGCGTTTGGGGCTATAAGGCCGAGCTGGGATCCAGCTTCTGACCACTGTAGTTTTGGGGAAATCCAACAAAATTTGGAAATTTTTAGGTTGGGTGGTCAGGGTGGGCCAGGGCAAGGGGCCGCAAAGAGAGGCCATTTTGCAGGGGAAAAATAAGTCATTTGGCCAGGCTCTGGGCATCAGGTGAAAGCTGGCATTTGGGGCTATAAGGCCGAGCTGGGATCTAGCTTCTGACCACTGTCGTTTTGGAGAAATCCAACAAAATTTGGAAATTTTTAGGTTGGGTGGTCAGGGTGGGCCAGGGCAAGTGGCCACAAAGAGAGGCCATTTTGCAGGGGAAAAAGAAGTCATTTGGCCAACCTCTGGGCATCAGGTGAAAGCTGGCATTTGGGGCTATAAGGCCGAGCTGGGATCTAGCTTCTGACCACTGTCGTTTTGGAGAAATCCAACAAAATTTGGAAATTTTTAGGTTGGGTGGTCAGGGTGGGCCAGGGCGAGTGGCTGCAAAGAGAGGCCATTTTGCAGGGGAAAAAGAAGTCATTTGGCCAACCTCTGGGCATCAGGCGAAAGCTGGCGTTTGGGGCTATAAGGCCGAGCTGGGATCTAGCTTCTGACCACTGTCGTTTTGGAGAAATCCAACAAAATTTGGAAATTTTTAGGTTGGGTGGTCAGGGTGGGCCAGGGCGAGTGGCCTCAAAGAGAGGCCATTTTGCAGGGGAAAAAGAAGTCATTTGGCCAACCTCTGGGCATCAGATGAAATCTGGCGTTTGGGGCTATAAGGCCGAGCTGGGATCCAGCTTCTGACCACTGTAGTTTTGGGGAAATCCAACAAAATTTGGAAATTTTTAGGTTGGGTGGTCAGGGTGGGCCAGGGCGAGTGGCCGCAAAGAGAGGCCATTTTGCAGGGGAAAAATAAGTCATTTGGCCAAAGTCTGGGCATCAGGTGAAAGCTGGCATTTGGGGCTATAAGGCCGAGCTGGGATCTAGCTTCTGACCACTGTAGTTTTGGAGAAATCCAACAAAATTTGGAAATTTTTAGGTTGGGTGGTCAGGGTGGGCCAGGGCAAGTGGCCACAAAGAGAGGCCATTTTGCAGGGGAAAAAGAAGTCATTTGGCCAGGCTCTGGGCATCAGGTGAAAGCTGGCATTTGGGGCTATAAGGCCGAGCTGGGATCTAGCTTCTGACCACTGTCGTTTTGGAGAAATCCAACAAAATTTGGAAATTTTTAGGTTGGGTGGTCAGGGTGGGCCAGGGCAAGTGGCCGCAAAGAGAGGCCATTTTGCAGGGGAAAAAGAAGTCATTTGGCCAACCTCTGGGCATCAGATGAAAGCTGGCCTTTGGGGCTATAAGGCCGAGCTGGGATCTAGCTTCTGACCACTTTGGTTTTGGAGAAATCCAACAAAATTTGGAAATTTTTAGGTTGGGTGGTCAGGGTGGGCCAGGGCGATTGGCCGCAAAGAGAGGCCATTTTGCATGGGAAAAAGAAGTCATTTGGCCAACCTCTGTGCATCAGGTGAAAGCTGGCCTTTGGGGCTATAAGGCCGAGCTGGGATCTAGCTTCTGACCGCTTTGGTTTTGGAGAAATCCAACAAAATTTGGAAATTTTTAGGTTGGGTGGTCAGGGTGGGCCAGGGCAAGTGGCCCCAAAGAGAGGCCATTTTGCAGGGGAAAAAGAAGTCATTTGGCCAACCTCTGGGCATCAGATGAAAGCTGCCATTTGGGGCTATAAGGCCGAGCTGGGACCTGTCTTCTGACCACTGAAGTTTTGGAGAAATCCAACAAAATTTGGAAATTTTTAGGTTGGGTGGTCAGGGTGGGCCAGGGCGAATGGCCGCAAAGAGAGGCCATTTTGCAGGGGAAAAAGAAGTCATTTGGCCAGGCTCTTGGCATCAGATGAAAGCTGGCGTTTGGGGCTATAAGGCCGAGCTGGGATCTAGCTTCTGACCACTTTGGTTTTGGAGAAATCCAACAAAATTTGGAAATTTTTAGGTTGGGTGGTCAGGGTGGGCCAGGGCGAGTGGCCGCAAAGAGAGGCCATTTTGCAGGGGAAAAAGAAGTCATTTGGCCAACCTCTGTGCATCAGGTGAAAGCTGGCCTTTGGGGCTATAAGGCCGAGCTGGCATCTAGCTTCTGACCGCTTTGGTTTTGGAGAAATCCAACAAAATTTGGAAATTTTTAGGTTGGGTGGTCAGGGTGGGCCAGGGCAAGTGGCCGCAAAGAGAGGCCATTTTGCAGGGGAAAAAGAAGTCATTTGGCCAACCTCTGTGCATCAGATGAAAGCTGGCGTTTGGGGCTATAAGGCCGAGCTGGGATCTTGCTTCTGACCACTGTAGTTTTGGAGAAATCCAACAAAATTTGGAAATTTTTAGGTTGGGTGCTCAGGGTGGGCCAGGGCGAGTGGCCGCAAAGAGAGGCCATTTTGCAGGGGAAAAATAAGTCATTTGGCCAACCTCTGGGCATCAGATGAAAGCTGGCATTTGGGGCTATAAGGCCGAGCTGGCATCTAGCTTCTGACCACTGTCGTTTTGGAGAAATCCAACAAAATTTGGAAATTTTGAGGTTGGGTGGTCAGGGTGGGCCAGGGCGAGTGGCCACAAAGAGAGGCCATTTTGCAGGGGAAAAAGAAGTCATTTGGCCAACCTCTGGACATCAGATGAAATCTGGCGTTTGGGGCTATAAGGCCGAGCTGGGATCCAGCTTCTGACCACTGTAGTTTTGGAGAAATCCAACAAAATTTGGAAATTTTTAGGTTGGGTGGTCAGGGTGGGCCAGGGCGAATGGCCGCAAAGAGAGGCCATTTTGCAGGGGAAAAAGAAGTCTTTTGGCCAGGCTCTTGGCATCAAATGAAAGCTGGCGTTTGGGGCTATAAGGCCGAGCTGGGATCTAGCTTCTGACCACTGTCGTTTTGGAGAAATCCAACAAAATTTGGAAATTTTTAGGTTGGGTGGTCAGGGTGGGCCAGGGCGAGTGGCCGCAAAGAGAGGCCATTTTGCGGGGGAAAAAGAAGTCATTTGGCCAACCTCTGGGCATCAGGTGAAAGCTGGCCTTTGGGGCTATAAGGCCGAGCTGGGATCTAGCTTCTGACCACTGTAGTTTTGGAGAAATCCAACAAAATTTGGAAATTTTTAGGTTGGGTGGTCAGGGTGGGCCAGGGCGAGTGGCCGCAAAGAGAGGCCATTTTGCAGGGGAAAAAGAAGTCTTTTGGCCAGGCTCTTGGCATCAAATGAAAGCTGGCGTTTGGGGCTATAAGGCCGAGCTGGGATCTAGCTTCTGACCACTGTAGTTTTGGAGAAATCCAACAAAATTTGGAAATTTTTAGGTTGGGTGGTCAGGGTGGGCCAGGGCGAGTGGCCGCAAAGAGAGGCCATTTTGCAGGGGAAAAAGAAGTCATTTGGCCAACCTCTGGGCATCAGGTGAAAGCTGGCGTTTGGGGCTATAAGGCCGAGCTGGGATCTAGCTTCTGACCACTGTAGTTTTGGAGAAATCCAACAAAATTTGGAAATTTTTAGGTTGGGTGGTCAGGGTGGGCCAGGGCGAGTGGCCGCAAAGAGAGGCCATTTTGCAGGGGAAAAAGAAGTCATTTGGCCAACCTCTGGGCATCAGGTGAAAGCTGGCCTTTGGGGCTATAAGGCCGAGCTTGGATCTAGCTTCTGACCACTGTCGTTTTGGAGAAATCCAACAAAATTTGGAAATTTTTAGGTTGGGTGGTCAGGGTGGGCCAGGGCAAGTGGCCGCAAAGAGAGGCCATTTTGCAGGGGAAAAAGAAGTCATTTGGCCAACCTCTGGGCATCAGATGAAAGCTGGCATTTGGGGCTATAAGGCCGAGCTGGGATCTAGCTTCTGACCACTTTGGTTTTGGAGAAATCCAACAAAATTTGGAAATTTTTAGGTTGGGTGGTCAGGGTGGGCCAGGGCAAGTGGCCACAAAGAGAGGCCATTTTGCAGGGGAAAAAGAAGTCATTTGGCCAACCTCTGGGCATCAGGTGAAAGCTGGCATTTGGGGCTATAAGGCCGAGCTGGGATCTAGCTTCTGACCACTGTCGTTTTGGAGAAATCCAACAAAATTTGGAAATTTTTAGGTTGGGTGGTCAGGGTGGGCCAGGGCGAGTGGCTGCAAAGAGAGGCCATTTTGCAGGGGAAAAAGAAGTCATTTGGCCAACCTCTGGGCATCAGGCGAAAGCTGGCGTTTGGGGCTATAAGGCCGAGCTGGGATCTAGCTTCTGACCACTGTAGTTTTGGAGAAATCCAACAAAATTTGGAAATTTTTAGGTTGGGTGGTCAGGGTGGGCCAGGGCGAGTGGCCGCAAAGAGAGGCCATTTTGCAGGGGAAAAAGAAGTCATTTGGCCAACCTCTGTGCATCAGATGAAAGCTGGCGTTTGGGGCTATAAGGCCGAGCTGGGATCTTGCTTCTGACCACTGTAGTTTTGGAGAAATCCAACAAAATTTGGAAATTTTTAGGTTGGGTGGTCAGGGTGGGCCAGGGCGAGTGGCCTCAAAGAGAGGCCATTTTGCAGGGGAAAAATAAGTCATTTGGCCAACCTCTGGGCATCAGATGAAATCTGGCGTTTGGGGCTATAAGGCCGAGCTGGGATCTAGCTTCTGACCACTGTAGTTTTGGGGAAATCCAACAAAATTTGGAAATTTTTAGGTTGGGTGGTCAGGGTGGGCCAGGGCGAGTGGCCGCAAAGAGAGGCCATTTTGCAGGGGAAAAATAAGTCATTTGGCCAACGTCTGGGCATCAGGTGAAAGCTGGCCTTTGGGGCTATAAGGCCGAGCTGGGATCTAGCTTCTGACCACTGTCGTTTTGGAGAAATCCAACAAAATTTGGAAATTTTTAGGTTGGGTGGTCAGGGTGGGCCAGGGCAAGTGGCCACAAAGAGAGGCCATTTTGCAGGGGAAAAAGAAGTCATTTGGCCAGGCTCTGGGCATCAGGTGAAAGCTGGCATTTGGGGCTATAAGGCCGAGCTGGGATCTAGCTTCTGACCACTGTAGTTTTGGAGAAATCCAACAAAATTTGGAAATTTTTAGGTTGGGTGGTCAGGGTGGGCCAGGGCAAGTGGCCCCAAAGAGAGGCCATTTTGCAGGGGAAAAAGAAGTCATTTGGCCAACCTCTGGGCATCAGATGAAAGCTGGCCTTTGGGGCTATAAGGCCGAGCTGGGATCTAGCTTCTGACCACTTTGGTTTTGGAGAAATCCAACAAAATTTGGAAATTTTTAGGTTGGGTGGTCAGGGTGGGCCAGGGCGATTGGCCGCAAAGAGAGGCCATTTTGCATGGGAAAAAGAAGTCATTTGGCCAACCTCTGTGCATCAGGTGAAAGCTGGCGTTTGGGGCTATAAGGCCGAGCTGGGATCTAGCTTCTGACCGCTTTGGTTTTGGAGAAATCCAACAAAATTTGGAAATTTTTAGGTTGGGTGGTCAGGGTGGGCCAGGGCAAGTGGCCGCAAAGAGAGGCCATTTTGCAGGGGAAAAAGAAGTCATTTGGCCAACCTCTGGGCATCAGATGAAAGCTGGCATTTGGGGCTATAAGGCCGAGCTGGGACCTGGCTTCTGACCACTGTAGTTTTGGAGAAATCCAACAAAATTTGGAAATTTTTAGGTTGGGTGGTCAGGGTGGGCCAGGGCGAGTGGCTGCAAAGAGAGGCCATTTTGCAGGGGAAAAAGAAGTCATTTGGCCAGGCTCTTGGCATCAGATGAAAGCTGGCGTTTGGGGCTATAAGGCCGAGCTGGGATCCAGCTTCTGACCACTGTAGTTTTGGAGAAATCCAACAAAATTTGGAAATTTTTAGGTTGGGTGCTCAGGGTGGGCCAGGGCGAGTGGCCGCAAAGAGAGGCCATTTTGCAGGGGAAAAAGTAGTCATTTGGCCAACCTCTGGGCATCAGATGAAATCTGGCATTTGGGGCTATAAGGCCGAGCTGGGATCTAGCTTCTGACCACTTTGGTTTTGGAGAAATCCAACAAAATTTGGAAATTTTTAGGTTGGGTGGTCAGGGTGGGCCAGGGCAAGTGGCCGCAAAGAGAGGCCATTTTGCAGGGGAAAAAGAAGTCATTTGGCCAACCTCTGTGCATCAGGTGAAAGCTGGCCTTTGGGGCTATAAGGCCGAGCTGGCATCTAGCTTCTGACCGCTTTGGTTTTGGAGAAATCCAACAAAATTTGGAAATTTTTAGGTTGGGTGGTCAGGGTGGGCCAGGGCGAGTGGCCGCAAAGAGAGGCCATTTTGCAGGGGAAAAATAAGTCATTTGGCCAACCTCTGGGCATCAGATGAAAGCTGGCATTTGGGGCTATAAGGCCGAGCTGGCATCTAGCTTCTGACCACTGTCGTTTTGGAGAAATCCAACAAAATTTGGAAATTTTGAGGTTGGGTGGTCAGGGTGGGCCAGGGCGAGTGGCCACAAAGAGAGGCCATTTTGCAGGGGAAAAAGAAGTCATTTGGCCAACCTCTGGACATCAGATGAAATCTGGCGTTTGGGGCTATAAGGCCGAGCTGGGATCCAGCTTCTGACCACTGTAGTTTTGGAGAAATCCAACAAAATTTGGAAATTTTTAGGTTGGGTGGTCAGGGTGGGCCAGGGCGAATGGCCGCAAAGAGAGGCCATTTTGCAGGGGAAAAAGAAGTCTTTTGGCCAGGCTCTTGGCATCAAATGAAAGCTGGCGTTTGGGGCTATAAGGCCGAGCTGGGATCTAGCTTCTGACCACTGTAGTTTTGGAGAAATCCAACAAAATTTGGAAATTTTTAGGTTGGGTGGTCAGGGTGGGCCAGGGCGAGTGGCCGCAAAGAGAGGCCATTTTGCAGGGGAAAAAGAAGTCATTTGGCCAACCTCTGGGCATCAGGTGAAAGCTGGCGTTTGGGGCTATAAGGCCGAGCTGGGATCTAGCTTCTGACCACTGTAGTTTTGGAGAAATCCAACAAAATTTGGAAATTTTTAGGTTGGGTGGTCAGGGTGGGCCAGGGCGAGTGGCCGCAAAGAGAGGCCATTTTGCAGGGGAAAAAGAAGTCATTTGGCCAACCTCTGGGCATCAGGTGAAAGCTGGCCTTTGGGGCTATAAGGCCGAGCTTGGATCTAGCTTCTGACCACTGTCGTTTTGGAGAAATCCAACAAAATTTGGAAATTTTTAGGTTGGGTGGTCAGGGTGGGCCAGGGCAAGTGGCCGCAAAGAGAGGCCATTTTGCAGGGGAAAAAGAAGTCATTTGGCCAACCTCTGGGCATCAGGTGAAAGCTGGCATTTGGGGCTATAAGGCCGAGCTGGGATCTAGCTTCTGACCACTGTAGTTTTGGAGAAATCCAACAAAATTTGGAAATTTTTAGGTTGGGTGGTCAGGGTGGGCCAGGGCGAGTGGCTGCAAAGAGAGGCCATTTTGCAGGGGAAAAAGAAGTCATTTGGCCAACCTCTGGGCATCAGGCGAAAGCTGGCGTTTGGGGCTATAAGGCCGAGCTGGGATCTAGCTTCTGACCACTGTCGTTTTGGAGAAATCCAACAAAATTTGGAAATTTTTAGGTTGGGTGGTCAGGGTGGGCCAGGGCGAGTGGCCGCAAAGAGAGGCCATTTTGCAGGGGAAAAAGAAGTCATTTGGCCAACCTCTGTGCATCAGATGAAAGCTGGCGTTTGGGGCTATAAGGCCGAGCTGGGATCTTGCTTCTGACCACTGTAGTTTTGGAGAAATCCAACAAAATTTGGAAATTTTTAGGTTGGGTGGTCAGGGTGGGCCAGGGCGAGTGGCCTCAAAGAGAGGCCATTTTGCAGGGGAAAAATAAGTCATTTGGCCAACCTCTGGGCATCAGATGAAATCTGGCGTTTGGGGCTATAAGGCCGAGCTGGCATCTAGCTTCTGACCACTGTAGTTTTGGAGAAATCCAACAAAATTTGGAAATTTTGAGGTTGGGTGGTCAGGGTGGGCCAGGGCGAGTGGCCGCAAAGAGAGGCCATTTTGCAGGGGAAAAAGAAGTCTTTTGGCCAGGCTCTTGGCATCAAATGAAAGCTGGCGTTTGGGGCTATAAGGCCGAGCTGGGATCTAGCTTCTGACCACTGTAGTTTTGGAGAAATCCAACAAAATTTGGAAATTTTTAGGTTGGGTGGTCAGGGTGGGCCAGGGCGAGTGGCCGCAAAGAGAGGCCATTTTGCAGGGGAAAAAGAAGTCATTTGGCCAACCTCTGGGCATCAGGTGAAAGCTGGCGTTTGGGGCTATAAGGCCGAGCTGGGATCTAGCTTCTGACCACTGTAGTTTTGGAGAAATCCAACAAAATTTGGAAATTTTTAGGTTGGGTGGTCAGGGTGGGCCAGGGCGAGTGGCCGCAAAGAGAGGCCATTTTGCAGGGGAAAAAGAAGTCATTTGGCCAACCTCTGGGCATCAGGTGAAAGCTGGCCTTTGGGGCTATAAGGCCGAGCTTGGATCTAGCTTCTGACCACTGTCGTTTTGGAGAAATCCAACAAAATTTGGAAATTTTTAGGTTGGGTGGTCAGGGTGGGCCAGGGCAAGTGGCCACAAAGAGAGGCCATTTTGCAGGGGAAAAAGAAGTCATTTGGCCAACCTCTGGGCATCAGGTGAAAGCTGGCATTTGGGGCTATAAGGCCGAGCTGGGATCTAGCTTCTGACCACTGTAGTTTTGGAGAAATCCAACAAAATTTGGAAATTTTTAGGTTGGGTGGTCAGGGTGGGCCAGGGCGAGTGGCTGCAAAGAGAGGCCATTTTGCAGGGGAAAAAGAAGTCATTTGGCCAACCTCTGGGCATCAGGCGAAAGCTGGCGTTTGGGGCTATAAGGCCGAGCTGGGATCTAGCTTCTGACCACTGTCGTTTTGGAGAAATCCAACAAAATTTGGAAATTTTTAGGTTGGGTGGTCAGGGTGGGCCAGGGCGAGTGGCCGCAAAGAGAGGCCATTTTGCAGGGGAAAAAGAAGTCATTTGGCCAACCTCTGTGCATCAGATGAAAGCTGGCGTTTGGGGCTATAAGGCCGAGCTGGGATCTTGCTTCTGACCACTGTAGTTTTGGAGAAATCCAACAAAATTTGGAAATTTTTAGGTTGGGTGGTCAGGGTGGGCCAGGGCGAGTGGCCTCAAAGAGAGGCCATTTTGCAGGGGAAAAAGAAGTCATTTGGCCAACCTCTGGGCATCAGATGAAATCTGGCGTTTGGGGCTATAAGGCCGAGCTGGGACCTGGCTTCTGACCACTGTAGTTTTGGAGAAATCCAACAAAATTTGGAAATTTTTAGGTTGGGTGGTCAGGGTGGGCCAGGGCGAGTGGCTGCAAAGAGAGGCCATTTTGCAGGGGAAAAAGAAGTCATTTGGCCAGGCTCTTGGCATCAGATGAAAGCTGGCGTTTGGGGCTATAAGGCCGAGCTGGGATCCAGCTTCTGACCACTGTAGTTTTGGAGAAATCCAACAAAATTTGGAAATTTTTAGGTTGGGTGCTCAGGGTGGGCCAGGGCGAGTGGCCGCAAAGAGAGGCCATTTTGCAGGGGAAAAAGTAGTCATTTGGCCAACCTCTGGGCATCAGATGAAATCTGGCATTTGGGGCTATAAGGCCGAGCTGGGATCTAGCTTCTGACCACTGTAGTTTTTGAGAAATCCAACAAAATTTGGAAATTTTTAGGTTGGGTGGTCAGGGTGGGCCAGGGCAAGTGGCCACAAAGAGAGGCCATTTTGCAGGGGAAAAAGAAGTCATTTGGCCAACGTCTGGGCATCAGGTGAAAGCTGGCATTTGGGGCTATAAGGCCGAGCTGGGATCTAGCTTCTGACCACTGTCGTTTTGGAGAAATCCAACAAAATTTGGAAATTTTTAGGTTGGGTGGTCAGGGTGGGCCAGGGCAAGTGGCCCCAAAGAGAGGCCATTTTGCAGGGGAAAAAGAAGTCATTTGGCCAACCTCTGGGCATCAGATGAAAGCTGGCATTTGGGGCTATAAGGCCGAGCTGGCATCTAGCTTCTGACCACTGTAGTTTTGGAGAAATCCAACAAAATTTGGAAATTTTTAGGTTGGGTGGTCAGGGTGGGCCAGGGCAAGTGGCCCCAAAGAGAGGCCATTTTGCAGGGGAAAAAGAAGTCATTTGGCCAACCTCTGGGCATCAGATGAAAGCTGGCATTTGGGGCTATAAGGCCGAGCTGGCATCTAGCTTCTGACCACTTTGGTTTTGGAGAAATCCAACAAAATTTGGAAATTTTGAGGTTGGGTGGTCAGGGTGGGCCAGGGCGAGTGGCCACAAAGAGAGGCCATTTTGCAGGGGAAAAAGAAGTCATTTGGCCAACCTCTGGGCATCAGATGAAATCTGGCGTTTGGGGCTATTAGGCCGAGCTGGGATCCAGCTTCTGACCACTGTAGTTTTGGAGAAATCCAACAAAATTTGGAAATTTTTAGGTTGGGTGGTCAGGGTGGGCCAGGGCGAATGGCCGCAAAGAGAGGCCATTTTGCAGGGGAAAAAGAAGTCTTTTGGCCAGGCTCTTGGCATCAAGTGAAAGCTGGCGTTTGGGGCTATAAGGCCGAGCTGGGATCTAGCTTCTGACCACTGTAGTTTTGGAGAAATCCAACAAAATTTGGAAATTTTTAGGTTGGGTGGTCAGGGTGGGCCAGGGCGAGTGGCCGCAAAGAGAGGCCATTTTGCAGGGGAAAAAGAAGTCATTTGGCCAACCTCTGGGCATCAGGTGAAAGCTGGCGTTTGGGGCTATAAGGCCGAGCTGGGATCTAGCTTCTGACCACTGTAGTTTTGGAGAAATCCAACAAAATTTGGAAATTTTTAGGTTGGGTGGTCAGGGTGGGCCAGGGCGAGTGGCCGCAAAGAGAGGCCATTTTGCAGGGGAAAAAGAAGTCATTTGGCCAACCTCTGGGCATCAGGTGAAAGCTGGCCTTTGGGGCTATAAGGCCGAGCTTGGATCTAGCTTCTGACCACTGTCGTTTTGGAGAAATCCAACAAAATTTGGAAATTTTTAGGTTGGGTGGTCAGGGTGGGCCAGGGCAAGTGGCCGCAAAGAGAGGCCATTTTGCAGGGGAAAAAGAAGTCATTTGGCCAACCTCTGGGCATCAGATGAAAGCTGGCATTTGGGGCTATAAGGCCGAGCTGGGATCTAGCTTCTGACCACTTTGGTTTTGGAGAAATCCAACAAAATTTGGAAATTTTTAGGTTGGGTGGTCAGGGTGGGCCAGGGCAAGTGGCCACAAAGAGAGGCCATTTTGCAGGGGAAAAAGAAGTCATTTGGCCAACCTCTGGGCATCAGGTGAAAGCTGGCATTTGGGGCTATAAGGCCGAGCTGGGATCTAGCTTCTGACCACTGTAGTTTTGGAGAAATCCAACAAAATTTGGAAATTTTTAGGTTGGGTGGTCAGGGTGGGCCAGGGCGAGTGGCTGCAAAGAGAGGCCATTTTGCAGGGGAAAAAGAAGTCATTTGGCCAACCTCTGGGCATCAGGCGAAAGCTGGCGTTTGGGGCTATAAGGCCGAGCTGGGATCTAGCTTCTGACCACTGTAGTTTTGGAGAAATCCAACAAAATTTGGAAATTTTTAGGTTGGGTGGTCAGGGTGGGCCAGGGCGAGTGGCCGCAAAGAGAGGCCATTTTGCAGGGGAAAAAGAAGTCATTTGGCCAACCTCTGTGCATCAGATGAAAGCTGGCGTTTGGGGCTATAAGGCCGAGCTGGGATCTTGCTTCTGACCACTGTAGTTTTGGAGAAATCCAACAAAATTTGGAAATTTTTAGGTTGGGTGGTCAGGGTGGGCCAGGGCGAGTGGCCTCGAAGAGAGGCCATTTTGCAGGGGAAAAATAAGTCATTTGGCCAACCTCTGGGCATCAGATGAAATCTGGCGTTTGGGGCTATAAGGCCGAGCTGGGATCCAGCTTCTGACCACTGTAGTTTTGGGGAAATCCAACAAAATTTGGAAATTTTTAGGTTGGGTGGTCAGGGTGGGCCAGGGCGAGTGGCCGCAAAGAGAGGCCATTTTGCAGGGGAAAAATAAGTCATTTGGCCAACGTCTGGGCATCAGGTGAAAGCTGGCATTTGGGGCTATAAGGCCGAGCTGGGATCTAGCTTCTGACCACTGTAGTTTTGGAGAAATCCAACAAAATTTGGAAATTTTTAGGTTGGGTGGTCAGGGTGGGCCAGGGCAAGTGGCCACAAAGAGAGGCCATTTTGCAGGGGAAAAAGAAGTCATTTGGCCAGGCTCTGGGCATCAGGTGAAAGCTGGCATTTGGGGCTATAAGGCCGAGCTGGGATCTAGCTTCTGACCACTGTAGTTTTGGAGAAATCCAACAAAATTTGGAAATTTTTAGGTTGGGTGGTCAGGGTGGGCCAGGGCGAGTGGCCGCAAAGAGAGGCCATTTTGCAGGGGAAAAAGAAGTCATTTGGCCAACCTCTGGGCATCAGATGAAAGCTGGCCTTTGGGGCTATAAGGCCGAGCTGGGATCTAGCTTCTGACCACTTTGGTTTTGGAGAAATCCAACAAAATTTGGAAATTTTTAGGTTGGGTGGTCAGGGTGGGCCAGGGCGATTGGCCGCAAAGAGAGGCCATTTTGCATGGGAAAAAGAAGTCATTTGGCCAACCTCTGTGCATCAGGTGAAAGCTGGCGTTTGGGGCTATAATGCCGAGCTGGGATCTAGCTTCTGACCGCTTTGATTTTGGAGAAATCCAACAAAATTTGGAAATTTTTAGGTTGGGTGGTCAGGGTGGGCCAGGGCGAGTGGCCGCAAAGAGAGGCCATTTTGCAGGGGAAAAAGAAGTCATTTGGCCAACCTCTGGGCATCAGATGAAAGCTGGCATTTGGGGCTATAAGGCCGAGCTGGGACCTGGCTTCTGACCACTGTAGTTTTGGAGAAATCCAACAAAATTTGGAAATTTTTAGGTTGGGTGGTCAGGGTGGGCCAGGGCGAGTGGCTGCAAAGAGAGGCCATTTTGCAGGGGAAAAAGAAGTCATTTGGCCAGGCTCTTGGCATCAGATGAAAGCTGGCGTTTGGGGCTATAAGGCCGAGCTGGGATCCAGCTTCTGACCACTGTAGTTTTGGAGAAATCCAACAAAATTTGGAAATTTTTAGGTTGGGTGCTCAGGGTGGGCCAGGGCGAGTGGCCGCAAAGAGAGGCCATTTTGCAGGGGAAAAAGTAGTCATTTGGCCAACCTCTGGGCATCAGATGAAATCTGGCATTTGGGGCTATAAGGCCGAGCTGGGATCTAGCTTCTGACCACTGTAGTTTTGGAGAAATCCAACAAAATTTGGAAATTTTTAGGTTGGGTGGTCAGGGTGGGCCAGGGCAAGTGGCCACAAAGAGAGGCCATTTTGCAGGGGAAAAAGAAGTCATTTGGCCAGGCTCTGGGCATCAGGTGAAAGCTGGCATTTGGGGCTATAAGGCCGAGCTGGGATCTAGCTTCTGACCACTGTCGTTTTGGAGAAATCCAACAAAATTTGGAAATTTTTAGGTTGGGTGGTCAGGGTGGGCCAGGGCAAGTGGCCCCAAAGAGAGGCCATTTTGCAGGGGAAAAAGAAGTCATTTGGCCAACCTCTGGGCATCAGATGAAAGCTGGCCTTTGGGGCTATAAGGCCGAGCTGGGATCTAGCTTCTGACCACTTTGGTTTTGGAGAAATCCAACAAAATTTGGAAATTTTTAGGTTGGGTGGTCAGGGTGGGCCAGGGCGATTGGCCGCAAAGAGAGGCCATTTTGCATGGGAAAAAGAAGTCATTTGGCCAACCTCTGTGCATCAGGTGAAAGCTGGCGTTTGGGGCTATAAGGCCGAGCTGGGATCTAGCTTCTGACCGCTTTGGTTTTGGAGAAATCCAACAAAATTTGGAAATTTTTAGGTTGGGTGGTCAGGGTGGGCCAGGGCAAGTGGCCGCAAAGAGAGGCCATTTTGCAGGGGAAAAAGAAGTCATTTGGCCAACCTCTGGGCATCAGATGAAAGCTGCCATTTGGGGCTATAAGGCCGAGCTGGGACCTAGCTTCTGACCACGGTAGTTTTGGAGAAATCCAACAAAATTTGGAAATTTTTAGGTTGGGTGGTCAGGGTGGGCCAGGGCGAATGGCCGCAAAGAGAGGCCATTTTGCAGGGGAAAAAGAAGTCATTTGGCCAGGCTCTTGGCATCAGATGAAAGCTGGCGTTTGGGGCTGTAAGGCCGAGCTGGGATCTAGCTTCTGACCACTGTAGTTTTGGAGAAATCCAACAAAATTTGGAAATTTTTAGGTTGGGTGCTCAGGGTGGGCCAGGGCGAGTGGCCGCAAAGAGAGGCCATTTTGCAGGGGAAAAAGTAGTCATTTGGCCAACCTCTGGGCATCAGATGAAATCTGGCATTTGGGGCTATAAGGCCGAGCTGGGATCTAGCTTCTGACCACTGTAGTTTTGGAGAAATCCAACAAAATTTGGAAATTTTTAGGTTGGGTGGTCAGGGTGGGCCAGGGCAAGTGGCCACAAAGAGAGGCCATTTTGCAGGGGAAAAAGAAGTCATTTGGCCAGGCTCTGGGCATCAGGTGAAAGCTGGCATTTGGGGCTATAAGGCCGAGCTGGGATGTAGCTTCTGACCACTGTCGTTTTGGAGAAATCCAACAAAATTTGGAAATTTTTAGGTTGGGTGGTCAGGGTGGGCCAGGGCAAGTGGCCCCAAAGAGAGGCCATTTTGCAGGGGAAAAAGAAGTCATTTGGCCAACCTCTGGGCATCAGATGAAAGCTGGCCTTTGGGGCTATAAGGGCGAGCTGGGATCTAGCTTCTGACCACTTTGGTTTTGGAGAAATCCAACAAAATTTGGAAATTTTTAGGTTGGGTGGTCAGGGTGGGCCAGGGCGAGTGGCCGCAAAGAGAGGCCATTTTGCAGGGGAAAAAGAAGTCATTTGGCCAACCTCTGGGCATCAGGTGAAAGCTGGCCTTTGGGGCTATAAGGCCGAGCTGGCATCTAGCTTCTGACCGCTTTGGTTTTGGAGAAATCCAACAAAATTTGGAAATTTTTAGGTTGGGTGGTCAGGGTGGGCCAGGGCAAGTGGCCGCAAAGAGAGGCCATTTTGCAGGGGAAAAAGAAGTCATTTGGCCAACCTCTGGGCATCAGAAGAAAGCTGCCATTTGGGGCTATAAGGCCGAGCTGGGACCTGGCTTCTGACCACTGTAGTTTTGGAGAAATCCAACAAAATTTGGAAATTTTTAGGTTGGGTGGTCAGGGTGGGCCAGGGCGAATGGCCGCAAAGAGAGGCCATTTTGCAGGGGAAAAAGAAGTCATTTGGCCAGGCTCTTGGCATCAGATGAAAGCTGGCGTTTGGGGCTGTAAGGCCGAGCTGGGATCTAGCTTCTGACCACTGTAGTTTTGGAGAAATCCAACAAAATTTGGAAATTTTTAGGTTGGGTGCTCAGGGTGGGCCAGGGCGAGTGGCCGCAAAGAGAGGCCATTTTGCAGGGGAAAAAGTAGTCATTTGGCCAACCTCTGGGCATCAGATGAAATCTGGCATTTGGGGCTATAAGGCCGAGCTGGGATCTAGCTTCTGACCACTGTAGTTTTGGAGAAATCCAACAAAATTTGGAAATTTTTAGGTTGGGTGGTCAGGGTGGGCCAGGGCAAGTGGCCACAAAGAGAGGCCATTTTGCAGGGGAAAAAGAAGTCATTTGGCCAGGCTCTGGGCATCAGGTGAAAGCTGGCATTTGGGGCTATAAGGCCGAGCTGGGATGTAGCTTCTGACCACTGTCGTTTTGGAGAAATCCAACAAAATTTGGAAATTTTTAGGTTGGGTGGTCAGGGTGGGCCAGGGCAAGTGGCCCCAAAGAGAGGCCATTTTGCAGGGGAAAAAGAAGTCATTTGGCCAACCTCTGGGCATCAGATGAAAGCTGGCCTTTGGGGCTATAAGGCCGAGCTGGGATCTAGCTTCTGACCACTTTGGTTTTGGAGAAATCCAACAAAATTTGGAAATTTTTAGGTTGGGTGGTCAGGGTGGGCCAGGGCGAGTGGCCGCAAAGAGAGGCCATTTTGCAGGGGAAAAAGAAGTCATTTGGCCAACCTCTGTGCATCAGGTGAAAGCTGGCCTTTGGGGCTATAAGGCCGAGCTGGCATCTAGCTTCTGACCACTTTGGTTTTGGAGAAATCCAACAAAATTTGGAAATTTTTAGGTTGGGTGGTCAGGGTGGGCCAGGGCAAGTGGCCCCAAAGAGAGGCCATTTTGCAGGGGAAAAAGAAGTCATTTGGCCAACCTCTGGGCATCAGGTGAAAGCTGGCATTTGGGGCTATAAGGCCGAGCTGGGATCTAGCTTCTGACCACTGTAGTTTTGGAGAAATCCAACAAAATTTGGAAATTTTTAGGTTGGGTGGTCAGGGTGGGCCAGGGCGAGTGGCTGCAAAGAGAGGCCATTTTGCAGGGGAAAAAGAAGTCATTTGGCCAACCTCTGGGCATCAGGCGAAAGCTGGCGTTTGGGGCTATAAGGCCGAGCTGGGATCTAGCTTCTGACCACTGTCGTTTTGGAGAAATCCAACAAAATTTGGAAATTTTTAGGTTGGGTGGTCAGGGTGGGCCAGGGCGAGTGGCCGCAAAGAGAGGCCATTTTGCAGGGGAAAAAGAAGTCATTTGGCCAACCTCTGTGCATCAGATGAAAGCTGGCGTTTGGGGCTATAAGGCCGAGCTGGGATCTTGCTTCTGACCACTGTAGTTTTGGAGAAATCCAACAAAATTTGGAAATTTTTAGGTTGGGTGGTCAGGGTGGGCCAGGGCGAGTGGCCTCAAAGAGAGGCCATTTTGCAGGGGAAAAATAAGTCATTTGGCCAACCTCTGGGCATCAGATGAAATCTGGCGTTTGGGGCTATAAGGCCGAGCTGGGATCCAGCTTCTGACCACTGTAGTTTTGGGGAAATCCAACAAAATTTGGAAATTTTTAGGTTGGGTGGTCAGGGTGGGCCAGGGCGAGTGGCCGCAAAGAGAGGCCATTTTGCAGGGGAAAAATAAGTCATTTGGCCAACGTCTGGGCATCAGGTGAAAGCTGGCATTTGGGGCTATAAGGCCGAGCTGGGATCTAGCTTCTGACCACTGTAGTTTTGGAGAAATCCAACAAAATTTGGAAATTTTTAGGTTGGGTGGTCAGGGTGGGCCAGGGCAAGTGGCCACAAAGAGAGGCCATTTTGCAGGGGAAAAAGAAGTCATTTGGCCAGGCTCTGGGCATCAGGTGAAAGCTGGCATTTGGGGCTATAAGGCCGAGCTGGGATCTAGCTTCTGACCACTGTCGTTTTGGAGAAATCCAACAAAATTTGGAAATTTTTAGGTTGGGTGGTCAGGGTGGGCCAGGGCGAGTGGCCGCAAAGAGAGGCCATTTTGCAGGGGAAAAAGAAGTCATTTGGCCAACCTCTGGGCATCAGATGAAAGCTGGCCTTTGGGGCTATAAGGCCGAGCTGGGATCTAGCTTCTGACCACTTTGGTTTTGGAGAAATCCAACAAAATTTGGAAATTTTTAGGTTGGGTGGTCAGGGTGGGCCAGGGCGAGTGGCCGCAAAGAGAGGCCATTTTGCAGGGGAAAAAGAAGTCATTTGGCCAACCTCTGTGCATCAGGTGAAAGCTGGCGTTTGGGGCTATAAGGCCGAGCTGGGATCTAGCTTCTGACCGCTTTGGTTTTGGAGAAATCCAACAAAATTTGGAAATTTTTAGGTTGGGTGGTCAGGGTGGGCCAGGGCAAGTGGCCGCAAAGAGAGGCCATTTTGCAGGGGAAAAAGAAGTCATTTGGCCAACCTCTGGGCATCAGATGAAAGCTGGCATTTGGGGCTATAAGGCCGAGCTGGGACCTGGCTTCTGACCACTGTCGTTTTGGAGAAATCCAACAAAATTTGGAAATTTTTAGGTTGGGTGGTCAGGGTGGGCCAGGGCGAGTGGCTGCAAAGAGAGGCCATTTTGCAGGGGAAAAAGAAGTCATTTGGCCAGGCTCTTGGCATCAGATGAAAGCTGGCGTTTGGGGCTATAAGGCCGAGCTGGGATCCAGCTTCTGACCACTGTAGTTTTGGAGAAATCCAACAAAATTTGGAAATTTTTAGGTTGGGTGGTCAGGGTGGGCCAGGGCAAGTGGCCACAAAGAGAGGCCATTTTGCAGGGGAAAAAGAAGTCATTTGGCCAGGCTCTGGGCATCAGGTGAAAGCTGGCATTTGGGGCTATAAGGCCGAGCTGGGATCTAGCTTCTGACCACTGTCGTTTTGGAGAAATCCAACAAAATTTGGAAATTTTTAGGTTGGGTGGTCAGGGTGGGCCAGGGCAAGTGGCCCCAAAGAGAGGCCATTTTGCAGGGGAAAAAGAAGTCATTTGGCCAACCTCTGGGCATCAGATGAAATCTGGCATTTGGGGCTATAAGGCCGAGCTGGCATCTAGCTTCTGACCACTGTCGTTTTGGAGAAATCCAACAAAATTTGGAAATTTTGAGGTTGGGTGGTCAGGGTGGGCCAGGGCGAGTGGCCACAAAGAGAGGCCATTTTGCAGGGGAAAAAGAAGTCATTTGGCCAACCTCTGGACATCAGATGAAATCTGGCGTTTGGGGCTATAAGGCCGAGCTGGGATCCAGCTTCTGACCACTGTAGTTTTGGAGAAATCCAACAAAATTTGGAAATTTTTAGGTTGGGTGGTCAGGGTGGGCCAGGGCGAATGGCCGCAAAGAGAGGCCATTTTGCAGGGGAAAAAGAAGTCTTTTGGCCAGGCTCTGGGCATCAGGTGAAAGCTGGCATTTGGGGCTATAAGGCCGAGCTGGGATCTAGCTTCTGACCACTGTAGTTTTGGAGAAATCCAACAAAATTTGGAAATTTTTAGGTTGGGTGGTCAGGGTGGGCCAGGGCGAGTGGCCGCAAAGAGAGGCCATTTTGCAGGGGAAAAAGAAGTCATTTGGCCAACCTCTGGGCATCAGGTGAAAGCTGGCCTTTGGGGCTATAAGGCCGAGCTGGGATCTAGCTTCTGACCACTGTAGTTTTGGAGAAATCCAACAAAATTTGGAAATTTTTAGGTTGGGTGGTCAGGGTGGGCCAGGGCGAGTGGCCGCAAAGAGAGGCCATTTTGCAGGGGAAAAAGAAGTCATTTGGCCAACCTCTGGGCATCAGGTGAAAGCTGGCCTTTGGGGCTATAAGGCCGAGCTTGGATCTAGCTTCTGACCACTGTCGTTTTGGAGAAATCCAACAAAATTTGGAAATTTTTAGGTTGGGTGGTCAGGGTGGGCCAGGGCAAGTGGCCACAAAGAGAGGCCATTTTGCAGGGGAAAAAGAAGTCATTTGGCCAACCTCTGGGCATCAGATGAAAGCTGGCATTTGGGGCTATAAGGCCGAGCTGGGATCTAGCTTCTGACCACTTTGGTTTTGGAGAAATCCAACAAAATTTGGAAATTTTTAGGTTGGGTGGTCAGGGTGGGCCAGGGCAAGTGGCCACAAAGAGAGGCCATTTTGCAGGGGAAAAAGAAGTCATTTGGCCAACCTCTGGGCATCAGGTGAAAGCTGGCATTTGGGGCTATAAGGCCGAGCTGGGATCTAGCTTCTGACCACTGTAGTTTTGGAGAAATCCAACAAAATTTGGAAATTTTTAGGTTGGGTGGTCAGGGTGGGCCAGGGCGAGTGGCTGCAAAGAGAGGCCATTTTGCAGGGGAAAAAGAAGTCATTTGGCCAACCTCTGGGCATCAGGCGAAAGCTGGCGTTTGGGGCTATAAGGCCGAGCTGGGATCTAGCTTCTGACCACTGTCGTTTTGGAGAAATCCAACAAAATTTGGAAATTTTTAGGTTGGGTGGTCAGGGTGGGCCAGGGCGAGTGGCCGCAAAGGGAGGCCATTTTGCAGGGGAAAAAGAAGTCATTTGGCCAACCTCTGTGCATCAGATGAAAGCTGGCGTTTGGGGCTATAAGGCCGAGCTGGGATCTTGCTTCTGACCACTGTAGTTTTGGAGAAATCCAACAAAATTTGGAAATTTTTAGGTTGGGTGCTCAGGGTGGGCCAGGGCGAGTGGCCTCAAAGAGAGGCCATTTTGCAGGGGAAAAATAAGTCATTTGGCCAACCTCTGGGCATCAGATGAAATCTGGCGTTTGGGGCTATAAGGCCGAGCTGGGATCCAGCTTCTGACCACTGTAGTTTTGGGGAAATCCAACAAAATTTGGAAATTTTTAGGTTGGGTGGTCAGGGTGGGCCAGGGCGAGTGGCCGCAAAGAGAGGCCATTTTGCAGGGGAAAAATAAGTCATTTGGCCAACGTCTGGGCATCAGGTGAAAGCTGGCATTTGGGGCTATAAGGCCGAGCTGGGATCTAGCTTCTGACCACTGTAGTTTTGGAGAAATCCAACAAAATTTGGAAATTTTTAGGTTGGGTGGTCAGGGTGGGCCAGGGCAAGTGGCCACAAAGAGAGGCCATTTTGCAGGGGAAAAAGAAGTCATTTGGCCAGGCTCTGGGCATCAGGTGAAAGCTGGCATTTGGGGCTATAAGGCCGAGCTGGGATCTAGCTTCTGACCACTGTAGTTTTGGAGAAATCCAACAAAATTTGGAAATTTTTAGGTTGGGTGGTCAGGGTGGGCCAGGGCGAGTGGCCGCAAAGAGAGGCCATTTTGCAGGGGAAAAAGAAGTCATTTGGCCAACCTCTGGGCATCAGATGAAAGCTGGCCTTTGGGGCTATAAGGCCGAGCTGGGATCTAGCTTCTGACCACTTTGGTTTTGGAGAAATCCAACAAAATTTGGAAATTTTTAGGTTGGGTGGTCAGGGTGGGCCAGGGCGATTGGCCGCAAAGAGAGGCCATTTTGCATGGGAAAAAGAAGTCATTTGGCCAACCTCTGTGCATCAGGTGAAAGCTGGCGTTTGGGGCTATAATGCCGAGCTGGGATCTAGCTTCTGACCGCTTTGGTTTTGGAGAAATCCAACAAAATTTGGAAATTTTTAGGTTGGGTGGTCAGGGTGGGCCAGGGCAAGTGGCCGCAAAGAGAGGCCATTTTGCAGGGGAAAAAGAAGTCATTTGGCCAACCTCTGGGCATCAGATGAAAGCTGGCATTTGGGGCTATAAGGCCGAGCTGGGACCTGGCTTCTGACCACTGTAGTTTTGGAGAAATCCAACAAAATTTGGAAATTTTTAGGTTGGGTGGTCAGGGTGGGCCAGGGCGAGTGGCTGCAAAGAGAGGCCATTTTGCAGGGGAAAAAGAAGTCATTTGGCCAGGCTCTTGGCATCAGATGAAAGCTGGCGTTTGGGGCTGTAAGGCCGAGCTGGGATCTAGCTTCTGACCACTGTAGTTTTGGAGAAATCCAACAAAATTTGGAAATTTTTAGGTTGGGTGGTCAGGGTGGGCCAGGGCGAGTGGCCGCAAAGAGAGGCCATTTTGCAGGGGAAAAAGTAGTCATTTGGCCAACCTCTGGGCATCAGATGAAATCTGGCATTTGGGGCTATAAGGCCGAGCTGGGATCTAGCTTCTGACCACTGTAGTTTTGGAGAAATCCAACAAAATTTGGAAATTTTTAGGTTGGGTGGTCAGGGTGGGCCAGGGCAAGTGGCCACAAAGAGAGGCCATTTTGCAGGGGAAAAAGAAGTCATTTGGCCAGGCTCTGGGCATCAGGTGAAAGCTGGCATTTGGGGCTATAAGGCCGAGCTGGGATGTAGCTTCTGACCACTGTCGTTTTGGAGAAATCCAACAAAATTTGGAAATTTTTAGGTTGGGTGGTCAGGGTGGGCCAGGGCAAGTGGCCCCAAAGAGAGGCCATTTTGCAGGGGAAAAAGAAGTCATTTGGCCAACCTCTGGGCATCAGATGAAAGCTGGCCTTTGGGGCTATAAGGCCGAGCTGGGATCTAGCTTCTGACCACTTTGGTTTTGGAGAAATCCAACAAAATTTGGAAATTTTTAGGTTGGGTGGTCAGGGTGGGCCAGGGCGAGTGGCCGCAAAGAGAGGCCATTTTGCAGGGGAAAAAGAAGTCATTTGGCCAACCTCTGTGCATCAGGTGAAAGCTGGCCTTTGGGGCTATAAGGCCGAGCTGGCATCTAGCTTCTGACCACTTTGGTTTTGGAGAAATCCAACAAAATTTGGAAATTTTTAGGTTGGGTGGTCAGGGTGGGCCAGGGCAAGTGGCCCCAAAGAGAGGCCATTTTGCAGGGGAAAAAGAAGTCATTTGGCCAACCTCTGTGCATCAGATGAAAGCTGGCGTTTGGGGCTATAAGGCCGAGCTGGGATCTTGCTTCTGACCACTGTAGTTTTGGAGAAATCCAACAAAATTTGGAAATTTTTAGGTTGGGTGCTCAGGGTGGGCCAGGGCGAGTGGCCTCAAAGAGAGGCCATTTTGCAGGGGAAAAAGAAGTCATTTGGCCAGGCTCTGGGCATCAGATGAAAGCTGGCATTTGGGGCTATAAGGCCGAGCTGGGATCTAGCTTCTGACCACTGTAGTTTTGGAGAAATCCAACAAAATTTGGAAATTTTTAGGTTGGGTGGTCAGGGTGGGCCAGGGCAAGTGGCCACAAAGAGAGGCCATTTTGCAGGGGAAAAAGAAGTCATTTGGCCAGGCTCTGGGCATCAGGTGAAAGCTGGCATTTGGGGCTATAAGGCCGAGCTGGGATCTAGCTTCTGACCACTGTAGTTTTGGGGAAATCCAACAAAATTTGGAAATTTTTAGGTTGGGTGGTCAGGGTGGGCCAGGGCAAGTGGCCCCAAAGAGAGGCCATTTTGCAGGGGAAAAAGAAGTCATTTGGCCAACCTCTGGGCATCAGATGAAAGCTGGCGTTTGGGGCTATAAGGCCGAGCTGGGATCTAGCTTCTGACCGCTTTGGTTTTGGAGAAATCCAACAAAATTTGTAAATTTTTAGGTTGGGTGCTCAGGGTGGGCCAGGGCGAGTGGCCGCAAAGAGAGGCCATTTTGCAGGGGAAAAAGAAGTCATTTGGCCAACCTCTGTGCGTCAGGTGAAAGCTGGCGTTTGGGGCTATAAGGCCGAGCTGGGATCTAGCTTCTGACCGCTTTGGTTTTGGAGAAATCCAACAAAATTTGGAAATTTTTAGGTTGGGTGGTCAGGGTGGGCCAGGGCAAGTGGCCCCAAAGAGAGGCCATTTTGCAGGGGAAAAAGAAGTCATTTGGCCAACCTCTGGGCATCAGGTGAAAGCTGGCATTTGGGGCTATAAGGCCGAGCTGGGACCTGGCTTCTGACCACTGTAGTTTTGGAGAAATCCAACAAAATTTGGAAATTTTTAGGTTGGGTGGTCAGGGTGGGCCAGGGCAAGTGGCCGCAAAGAGAGGCCATTTTGCAGGGGAAAAAGAAATCATTTGGCCAACGTCTGGGCATCAGATGAAAGCTGGCGTTTGGGGCTATAAGGCCGAGCTGGGATCTAGCTTCTGACCACTGTCGTTTTGGAGAAATCCAACAAAATTTGGAAATTTTGAGGTTGGGTGGTCAGGGTGGGCCAGGGCGAGTGGCCACAAAGAGAGGCCATTTTGCAGGGGAAAAAGAAGTCATTTGGCCAACCTCTGGGCATCAGATGAAATCTGGCGTTTGGGGCTATAAGGCCGAGCTGGGATCTAGCTTCTGACCACTGTAGTTTTGGAGAAATCCAACAAAATTTGGAAATTTTTAGGTTGGGTGGTCAGGGTGGGCCAGGGCGAGTGGCCGCAAAGAGAGGCCATTTTGCAGGGGAAAAAGAAGTCATTTGGCCAACCTCTGGGCATCAGATGAAAGCTGGCCTTTGGGGCTATAAGGCCGAGCTGGGATCTAGCTTCTGACCACTTTGGTTTTGGAGAAATCCAACAAAATTTGGAAATTTTTAGGTTGGGTGGTCAGGGTGGGCCAGGGCGATTGGCCGCAAAGAGAGGCCATTTTGCATGGGAAAAAGAAGTCATTTGGCCAACCTCTGTGCATCAGGTGAAAGCTGGCGTTTGGGGCTATAATGCCGAGCTGGGATCTAGCTTCTGACCGCTTTGGTTTTGGAGAAATCCAACAAAATTTGGAAATTTTTAGGTTGGGTGGTCAGGGTGGGCCAGGGCAAGTGGCCGCAAAGAGAGGCCATTTTGCAGGGGAAAAAGAAGTCATTTGGCCAACCTCTGGGCATCAGATGAAAGCTGGCATTTGGGGCTATAAGGCCGAGCTGGGACCTGGCTTCTGACCACTGTAGTTTTGGAGAAATCCAACAAAATTTGGAAATTTTTAGGTTGGGTGGTCAGGGTGGGCCAGGGCGAGTGGCTGCAAAGAGAGGCCATTTTGCAGGGGAAAAAGAAGTCATTTGGCCAGGCTCTTGGCATCAGATGAAAGCTGGCGTTTGGGGCTGTAAGGCCGAGCTGGGATCTAGCTTCTGACCACTGTAGTTTTGGAGAAATCCAACAAAATTTGGAAATTTTTAGGTTGGGTGGTCAGGGTGGGCCAGGGCGAGTGGCCGCAAAGAGAGGCCATTTTGCAGGGGAAAAAGTAGTCATTTGGCCAACCTCTGGGCATCAGATGAAATCTGGCATTTGGGGCTATAAGGCCGAGCTGGGATCTAGCTTCTGACCACTGTAGTTTTGGAGAAATCCAACAAAATTTGGAAATTTTTAGGTTGGGTGGTCAGGGTGGGCCAGGGCAAGTGGCCACAAAGAGAGGCCATTTTGCAGGGGAAAAAGAAGTCATTTGGCCAGGCTCTGGGCATCAGGTGAAAGCTGGCATTTGGGGCTATAAGGCCGAGCTGGGATGTAGCTTCTGACCACTGTCGTTTTGGAGAAATCCAACAAAATTTGGAAATTTTTAGGTTGGGTGGTCAGGGTGGGCCAGGGCAAGTGGCCCCAAAGAGAGGCCATTTTGCAGGGGAAAAAGAAGTCATTTGGCCAACCTCTGGGCATCAGATGAAAGCTGGCCTTTGGGGCTATAAGGCCGAGCTGGGATCTAGCTTCTGACCACTTTGGTTTTGGAGAAATCCAACAAAATTTGGAAATTTTTAGGTTGGGTGGTCAGGGTGGGCCAGGGCGAGTGGCCGCAAAGAGAGGCCATTTTGCAGGGGAAAAAGAAGTCATTTGGCCAACCTCTGTGCATCAGGTGAAAGCTGGCCTTTGGGGCTATAAGGCCGAGCTGGCATCTAGCTTCTGACCACTTTGGTTTTGGAGAAATCCAACAAAATTTGGAAATTTTTAGGTTGGGTGGTCAGGGTGGGCCAGGGCAAGTGGCCCCAAAGAGAGGCCATTTTGCAGGGGAAAAAGAAGTCATTTGGCCAACCTCTGTGCATCAGATGAAAGCTGGCGTTTGGGGCTATAAGGCCGAGCTGGGATCTTGCTTCTGACCACTGTAGTTTTGGAGAAATCCAACAAAATTTGGAAATTTTTAGGTTGGGTGCTCAGGGTGGGCCAGGGCGAGTGGCCTCAAAGAGAGGCCATTTTGCAGGGGAAAAAGAAGTCATTTGGCCAACCTCTGGGCATCAGATGAAATCTGGCGTTTGGGGCTATAAGGCCGAGTTGGGTTCTAGCTTCTGACCACTGTAGTTTTGGGGAAATCCAACAAAATTTGGAAATTTTTAGGTTGGGTGGTCAGGGTGGGCCAGGGCGAGTGGCCGCAAAGAGAGGCCATTTTGCAGGGGAAAAAGAAGTCATTTGGCCAGGCTCTGGGCATCAGGTGAAAGCTGGCATTTGGGGCTATAAGGCCGAGCTGGGATCTAGCTTCTGACCACTGTAGTTTTGGAGAAATCCAACAAAATTTGGAAATTTTTAGGTTGGGTGGTCAGGGTGGGCCAGGGCAAGTGGCCACAAAGAGAGGCCATTTTGCAGGGGAAAAAGAAGTCATTTGGCCAGGCTCTGGGCATCAGGTGAAAGCTGGCATTTGGGGCTATAAGGCCGAGCTGGGATCTAGCTTCTGACCACTGTAGTTTTGGGGAAATCCAACAAAATTTGGAAATTTTTAGGTTGGGTGGTCAGGGTGGGCCAGGGCAAGTGGCCCCAAAGAGAGGCCATTTTGCAGGGGAAAAAGAAGTCATTTGGCCAACCTCTGGGCATCAGATGAAAGCTGGCGTTTGGGGCTATAAGGCCGAGCTGGGATCTAGCTTCTGACCGCTTTGGTTTTGGAGAAATCCAACAAAATTTGTAAATTTTTAGGTTGGGTGCTCAGGGTGGGCCAGGGCGAGTGGCCGCAAAGAGAGGCCATTTTGCAGGGGAAAAAGAAGTCATTTGGCCAACCTCTGTGCGTCAGGTGAAAGCTGGCGTTTGGGGCTATAAGGCCGAGCTGGGATCTAGCTTCTGACCGCTTTGGTTTTGGAGAAATCCAACAAAATTTGGAAATTTTTAGGTTGGGTGGTCAGGGTGGGCCAGGGCAAGTGGCCCCAAAGAGAGGCCATTTTGCAGGGGAAAAAGAAGTCATTTGGCCAACCTCTGGGCATCAGGTGAAAGCTGGCATTTGGGGCTATAAGGCCGAGCTGGGACCTGGCTTCTGACCACTGTAGTTTTGGAGAAATCCAACAAAATTTGGAAATTTTTAGGTTGGGTGGTCAGGGTGGGCCAGGGCAAGTGGCCGCAAAGAGAGGCCATTTTGCAGGGGAAAAAGAAATCATTTGGCCAACGTCTGGGCATCAGATGAAAGCTGGCGTTTGGGGCTATAAGGCCGAGCTGGGATCTAGCTTCTGACCACTGTCGTTTTGGAGAAATCCAACAAAATTTGGAAATTTTGAGGTTGGGTGGTCAGGGTGGGCCAGGGCGAGTGGCCACAAAGAGAGGCCATTTTGCAGGGGAAAAAGAAGTCATTTGGCCAACCTCTGGGCATCAGATGAAATCTGGCGTTTGGGGCTATAAGGCCGAGCTGGGATCTAGCTTCTGACCACTGTAGTTTTGGAGAAATGCAACAAAATTTGGAAATTTTTAGGTTGGGTGCTCAGGGTGGGCCAGGGCGAGTGGCCGCAAAGAGAGGCCATTTTGCAGGGGAAAAAGAAGTCATTTGGCCAACCTCTGGGCATCAGGTGAAAGCTGGCCTTTGGGGCTATAAGGCCGAGCTGGGATCTAGCTTCTGACCACTGTAGTTTTGGAGAAATCCAACAAAATTTGGAAATTTTTAGGTTGGGTGGTCAGGGTGGGCCAGGGCAAGTGGCCCCAAAGAGAGGCCATTTTGCAGGGGAAAAAGAAGTCATTTGGCCAACCTCTGGGCATCAGATGAAAGCTGGCATTTGGGGCTATAAGGCTGAGCTGGGATCTAGCTTCTGACCACTTTGGTTTTGGAGAAATCCAACAAAATTTGGAAATTTTTAGGGTGGGTGATCAGGGTGGGCCAGGGCAAGGTGCCACAAAGAGAGGCCATTTTGCAGGGGAAAAAGAAGTCATTTGGCCAACGTCTGGGCATCAGGTGAAAGCTGGCATTTGGGGGTATAAGGCCGAGCTGGGATCTAGCTTCTGACCACTGTAGTTTTGGAGAAATCCAACAAAATTTGGAAATTTTTAGGTTGGATGGTCAGGGTGGGCCAGGGCGAGTGGCCACAAAGAGAGGCCATTTTGCAGGGGAAAAAGAAGTCATTTGGCCAACGTCTGGGCATCAGGTGAAAGCTGGCATTTGGGGCTATAAGGCCGAGCTGGGATCTAGCTTCTGACCACTGTAGTTTTGGAGAAATCCAACAAAATTTGGAAATTTTTAGGTTGGGTGGTCAGGGTGGGCCAGGGCAAGTGGCCGCAAAGAGAGGCCATTTTGCAGGGGAAAAAGAAGTCATTTGGCCAGGCTCTGGGCATCAGGTGAAAGCTGGCATTTGGGGCTATAAGGCCGAGCTGGGATCTAGCTTCTGACCACTGTCGTTTTGGAGAAATCCAACAAAATTTGGAAATTTTGAGGTTGGGTGGTCAGGGTGGGCCAGGGCAAGTGGCCCCAAAGAGAGGCCATTTTGCAGGGGAAAAAGAAGTCATTTGGCCAACCTCTGGGCATCAGATGAAAGCTGGCCTTTGGGGCTATAAGGCCGAGCTGGGATCTAGCTTCTGACCACTTTGGTTTTGGAGAAATCCAACAAAATTTGGAAATTTTTAGGTTGGGTGGTCAGGGTTGGCCAGGGCGAGTGGCCGCAAAGAGAGGCCATTTTGCAGGGGAAAAAGAAGTCATTTGGCCAACGTCTGGGCATCAGATGAAAGCTGGCCTTTGGGGCTATAAGGCCGAGCTGGGATCTAGCTTCTGACCACTGTAGTTTTGGAGAAATCCAACAAAATTTGGAAATTTTTAGGTTGGGTGGTCAGGGTGGGCCAGGGCAAGTGGCCGCAAAGAGAGGCCATTTTGCAGGGGAAAAAGAAGTCATTTGGCCAACCTCTGGGCATCAGGTGAAAGCTGGCGTTTGGGGCTATAAGGCCGAGCTGGGATCTAGCTTCTGACCACTGTAGTTTTGGAGAAATCCAACAAAATTTGGAAATTTTGAGGTTGTGTGGTCAGGGTGGGCCAGGGCGAGTGGCCTCAAAGAGAGGCCATTTTGCAGGGGAAAAAGAAGTCATTTGGCCAACCTCTGGGCATCAGATGAAATCTGGCGTTTGGGGCTATAAGGCCGAGCTGGGATCCAGCTTCTGACCACTGTAGTTTTGGAGAAATCCAACAAAATTTGGAAATTTTTAGGTTGGGTGGTCAGGGTGGGCCAGGGCGAATGGCCGCAAAGAGAGGCCATTTTGCAGGGGAAAAAGAAGTCATTTGGCCAGGCTCTTGGCATCAGGTGAAAGCTGGCGTTTGGGGCTATAAGGCCGAGCTGGGATCTAGCTTCTGACCACTGTAGTTTTGGAGAAATCCAACAAAATTTGGAAATTTTTAGGTTGGGTGGTCAGGGTGGGCCAGGGCAAGTGGCCGCAAAGAGAGGCCATTTTGCAGGGGAAAAAGAAGTCATTTGGCCAACCTCTGGGCATCAGATGAAAGATGGCCTTTGGGGCTATAAGGCCGAGCTGGGATCTAGCTTCTGACCGCTTTGGTTTTGGAGAAATCCAACAAAATTTGGAAATTTTTAGGTTGGGTGGTCAGGGTGGGCCAGGGCGAGTGGCCGCAAAGAGAGGCCATTTTGCAGGGGAAAAAGAAGTCATTTGGCCAACGTCTGGGCATCAGGTGAAAGCTGGCGTTTGGGGCTATAAGGCCGAGCTGGGATCTAGCTTCTGACCACTGTAGTTTTGGAGAAATCCAACAAAATTTGGAAATTTTTAGGTTGGGTGGTCAGGGTGGGCCAGGGCAAGTGGCCGCAAAGAGAGGCCATTTTGCAGGGGAAAAAGAAGTCCTTTGGCCAACCTCTGGGCATCAGATGAAAGCTGGCATTTGGGGCTATAAGGCCGAGCTGGGACCTGGCTTCTGACCACTTTGGTTTTGGAGAAATCCAACAAAATTTGGAAATTTTTAGGTTGGGTGGTCAGGGTGGGCCAGGGCGAGTGGCCGCAAAGAAAAGCCATTTTGCAGGGGAAAAAGAAGTCTTTTGGCCAACCTCTGTGCATCAGATGAAATCTGGCGTTTGGGGCTATAAGGCCGAGCTGGGATCTTGCTTCTGACCACTGTAGTTTTGGAGAAATCCAACAAAATTTGGAAATTTTTAGGTTGGGTGGTCAGGGTGGGCCAGGGCGAGTGGCCGCAAAGAGAGGCCATTTTGCAGGGGAAAAAGAAGTCATTTGGCCAACGTCTGGGCATCAGGTGAAAGCTGGCATTTGGGGCTATAAGGCCGAGCTGGGATCTAGCTTCTGACCACTGTAGTTTTGCAGAAATCCAACAAAATTTGGAAATTTTGAGGTTGGGTGGTCAGGGTGGGCCAGGGCAAGTGGCCGCAAAGAGAGGCCATTTTGCAGGGGAAAAAGAAGTCATTTGGCCAGGCTCTGGGCATCAGGTGAAAGCTGGCATTTGGGGCTATAAGGCCGAGCTGGGATCTAGCTTCTGACCACTGTAGTTTTGGAGAAATCCAACAAAATTTGGAAATTTTTAGGTTGGGTGGTCAGGGTGGGCCAGGGCAAGTGGCCGCAAAGAGAGGCCATTTTGCAGGGGAAAAAGAAGTCATTTGGCCAACGTCTGGGCATCAGGTGAAAGCTGGCCTTTGGGGCTATAAGGCCGAGCTGGGATCTAGCTTCTGACCACTGTCGTTTTGGAGAAATCCAACAAAATTTGGAAATTTTTAGGTTGGGTGGTCAGGGTGGGCCAGGGCGAGTGGCCTCAAAGAGAGGCCATTTTGCAGGGGAAAAAGAAGTCATTTGGCCAAACTCTGGGCATCAGATGAAATCTGGCGTTTGGGGCTATAAGGCCAAGCTGGGATCTAGCTTCTGACCACTGTAGTTTTGGAGAAATCCAACAAAATTTGGAAATTTTTAGGTTGGGTGGTCAGGGTGGGCCAGGGCGAATGGACGCAAAGAGAGGCCATTTTGCAGGGGAAAAAGAAGTCATTTGGCCAGGCTGTTGGCATCAGATGAAAGCTGGCGTTTGGGGCTATAAGGCCGAGCTGGGATCTAGCTTCTGACCACTGTAGTTTTGGAGAAATCCAACAAAATTTGGAAATTTTTAGGTTGGGTGCTCAGGGTGGGCCAGGGCGAGTGGCCGCAAAGAGAGGCCATTTTGCAGGAGAAAAAGTAGTCATTTGGCCAACCTCTGGGCATCAGATGAAATCTGGCATTTGGGGCTATAAGGCTGAGCTGGGATCTAGCTTCTGACCACTGTAGTTTTGGGGAAATCCAACAAAATTTGGAAATTTTTAGGTTGGGTGGTCAGGGTGGGCCAGGGCAAGTGGCCGCAAAGAGAGGCCATTTTGCAGGGGAAAAAGAAGTCATTTGGCCAACGTCTGGGCATCAGGTGAAAGCTGGCATTTGGGGCTATAAGGCCGAGCTGGGATCTAGCTTCTGACCACTGTAGTTTTGGAGAAATCCAACAAAATTTGGAAATTTTTAGGTTGGGTGGTCAGGGTGGGGCAGGGCAAGTGGCCCCAAAGAGAGGCCATTTTGCAGGGGAAAAAGAAGTCATTTGGCCAACCTCTGGGCATCAGGTGAAAGCTGGCCTTTGGGGCTATAAGGCCGAGCTGGGATCTAGCTTCTGACCGCTTTGGTTTTGGAGAAATCCAACAAAATTTGGAAATTTTTAGGTTGGGTGGTCAGGGTGGGCCAGGGCGAGTGGCCGCAAAGAGAGGCCATTTTGCAGGGGAAAAAGAAGTCATTTGGCCAGGCTCTGGGCATCAGGTGAAAGCTGGCGTTTGGGGCTATAAGGCCGAGCTGGGATCTAGCTTCTGACCACTGTCGTTTTGGAGAAATCCAACAAAACTTGGAAATTTTGAGGTTGGGTGGTCAGGGTGGGCCAGGGCAAGTGGCCGCAAAGAGAGGCCATTTTGCAGGGGAAAAAGAAGTCATTTGGCCAACCTCTGGGCATCAGGTGAAAGCTGGCATTTGGGGCTATAAGGCCGAGCTGGGATCTAGCTTCTGACCACTGTAGTTTTGGAGAAATCCAACAAAATTTGGAAATTTTTAGGTTGGGTGGTCAGGGTGGGCCAGGGCAAGTGGCCGCAAAGAGAGGCCATTTTGCAGGGGAAAAAGAAGTCATTTGGCCAGGCTCTGGGCATCAGGTGAAAGCTGGCATTTGGGGCTATAAGGCCGAGCTGGGATCTAGCTTCTGACCACTGTAGTTTTGGAGAAATCCAACAAAATTTGGCAATTTTTAGGTTGGGTGGTCAGGGTGGGCCAGGGCGAGTGGCCGCAAAGAGAGGCCATTTTGCAGGAGAAAAAGTAGTCATTTGGCCAACCTCTGGGCATCAGATGAAATCTGGCATTTGGGGCTATAAGGCCGAGCTGGGATCTAGCTTCTGACCACTGTAGTTTTGGGGAAATCCAACAAAATTTGGCAATTTTTAGGTTGGGTGGTCAGGGTGGGCCAGGGCAAGTGGCCGCAAAGAGAGGCCATTTTGCAGGGGAAAAAGAAGCCATTTGGCCGGGCTCTGGGCATCAGGTGAAAGCTGGCATTTGGGGCTATAAGGCCGAGCTGGGATCTAGCTTCTGACCACTGTAGTTTTGGAGAAATCCAACAAAATTTGGAAATTTTTAGGTTGGGTGGTCAGGGTGGGCCAGGGCAAGTGGCCGCAAAGAGAGGCCATTTTGCAGGGGAAAAAGAAGTCATTTGGCCAACCTCTGGGCATCAGATGAAAGCTGGCGTTTGGGGCTATAAGGCCGAGCTGGGATCTAGCTTCTGACCACTGTAGTTTTGGAGAAATCCAACAAAATTTGGAAATTTTGAGGTTGGGTGGTCAGGGTGGGCCAGGGCGAGTGGCCTCAAAGAGAGGCCATTTTGCAGGGGAAAAAGAAGTCATTTGGCCAACCTCTGGGCATCAGATGAAAGCTGGCGTTTGGGGCTATAAGGCCGAGCTGGGACCTGGCTTCTGACCACTTTGGTTTTGGAGAAATCCAACAAAATTTGGAAATTTTTAGGTTGGGTGGTCAGGGTGGGCCAGGGCGAGTGGCCGCAAAGAAAAGCCATTTTGCAGGGGAAAAAGAAGTCTTTTGGCCAACCTCTGTGCATCAGATGAAATCTGGCGTTTGGGGCTATAAGGCCGAGCTGGGATCTTGCTTCTGACCACTGTAGTTTTGGAGAAATCCAACAAAATTTGGAAATTTTTAGGTTGGGTGGTCAGGGTGGGCCAGGGCGAGTGGCCGCAAAGAGAGGCCATTTTGCAGGGGAAAAAGAAGTCATTTGGCCAACGTCTGGGCATCAGGTGAAAGCTGGCATTTGGGGCTATAAGGCCGAGCTGGGATCTAGCTTCTGACCACTGTAGTTTTGCAGAAATCCAACAAAATTTGGAAATTTTGAGGTTGGGTGGTCAGGGTGGGCCAGGGCAAGTGGCCGCAAAGAGAGGCCATTTTGCAGGGGAAAAAGAAGTCATTTGGCCAGGCTCTGGGCATCAGGTGAAAGCTGGCATTTGGGGCTATAAGGCCGAGCTGGGATCTAGCTTCTGACCACTGTAGTTTTGGAGAAATCCAACAAAATTTGGAAATTTTTAGGTTGGGTGGTCAGGGTGGGCCAGGGCAAGTGGCCGCAAAGAGAGGCCATTTTGCAGGGGAAAAAGAAGTCATTTGGCCAACGTCTGGGCATCAGGTGAAAGCTGGCCTTTGGGGCTATAAGGCCGAGCTGGGATCTAGCTTCTGACCACTGTCGTTTTGGAGAAATCCAACAAAATTTGGAAATTTTTAGGTTGGGTGGTCAGGGTGGGCCAGGGCGAGTGGCCTCAAAGAGAGGCCATTTTGCAGGGGAAAAAGAAGTCATTTGGCCAAACTCTGGGCATCAGATGAAATCTGGCGTTTGGGGCTATAAGGCCAAGCTGGGATCTAGCTTCTGACCACTGTAGTTTTGGAGAAATCCAACAAAATTTGGAAATTTTTAGGTTGGGTGGTCAGGGTGGGCCAGGGCGAATGGACGCAAAGAGAGGCCATTTTGCAGGGGAAAAAGAAGTCATTTGGCCAGGCTGTTGGCATCAGATGAAAGCTGGCGTTTGGGGCTATAAGGCCGAGCTGGGATCTAGCTTCTGACCACTGTAGTTTTGGAGAAATCCAACAAAATTTGGAAATTTTTAGGTTGGGTGCTCAGGGTGGGCCAGGGCGAGTGGCCGCAAAGAGAGGCCATTTTGCAGGAGAAAAAGTAGTCATTTGGCCAACCTCTGGGCATCAGATGAAATCTGGCATTTGGGGCTATAAGGCTGAGCTGGGATCTAGCTTCTGACCACTGTAGTTTTGGGGAAATCCAACAAAATTTGGAAATTTTTAGGTTGGGTGGTCAGGGTGGGCCAGGGCAAGTGGCCGCAAAGAGAGGCCATTTTGCAGGGGAAAAAGAAGTCATTTGGCCAACGTCTGGGCATCAGGTGAAAGCTGGCATTTGGGGCTATAAGGCCGAGCTGGGATCTAGCTTCTGACCACTGTAGTTTTGGAGAAATCCAACAAAATTTGGAAATTTTTAGGTTGGGTGGTCAGGGTGGGGCAGGGCAAGTGGCCCCAAAGAGAGGCCATTTTGCAGGGGAAAAAGAAGTCATTTGGCCAACCTCTGGGCATCAGGTGAAAGCTGGCCTTTGGGGCTATAAGGCCGAGCTGGGATCTAGCTTCTGACCGCTTTGGTTTTGGAGAAATCCAACAAAATTTGGAAATTTTTAGGTTGGGTGGTCAGGGTGGGCCAGGGCGAGTGGCCGCAAAGAGAGGCCATTTTGCAGGGGAAAAAGAAGTCATTTGGCCAGGCTCTGGGCATCAGGTGAAAGCTGGCGTTTGGGGCTATAAGGCCGAGCTGGGATCTAGCTTCTGACCACTGTCGTTTTGGAGAAATCCAACAAAACTTGGAAATTTTGAGGTTGGGTGGTCAGGGTGGGCCAGGGCAAGTGGCCGCAAAGAGAGGCCATTTTGCAGGGGAAAAAGAAGTCATTTGGCCAACCTCTGGGCATCAGGTGAAAGCTGGCATTTGGGGCTATAAGGCCGAGCTGGGATCTAGCTTCTGACCACTGTAGTTTTGGAGAAATCCAACAAAATTTGGAAATTTTTAGGTTGGGTGGTCAGGGTGGGCCAGGGCAAGTGGCCGCAAAGAGAGGCCATTTTGCAGGGGAAAAAGAAGTCATTTGGCCAGGCTCTGGGCATCAGGTGAAAGCTGGCATTTGGGGCTATAAGGCCGAGCTGGGATCTAGCTTCTGACCACTGTAGTTTTGGAGAAATCCAACAAAATTTGGCAATTTTTAGGTTGGGTGGTCAGGGTGGGCCAGGGCGAGTGGCCGCAAAGAGAGGCCATTTTGCAGGAGAAAAAGTAGTCATTTGGCCAACCTCTGGGCATCAGATGAAATCTGGCATTTGGGGCTATAAGGCCGAGCTGGGATCTAGCTTCTGACCACTGTAGTTTTGGGGAAATCCAACAAAATTTGGCAATTTTTAGGTTGGGTGGTCAGGGTGGGCCAGGGCAAGTGGCCGCAAAGAGAGGCCATTTTGCAGGGGAAAAAGAAGCCATTTGGCCGGGCTCTGGGCATCAGGTGAAAGCTGGCATTTGGGGCTATAAGGCCGAGCTGGGATCTAGCTTCTGACCACTGTAGTTTTGGAGAAATCCAACAAAATTTGGAAATTTTTAGGTTGGGTGGTCAGGGTGGGCCAGGGCAAGTGGCCGCAAAGAGAGGCCATTTTGCAGGGGAAAAAGAAGTCATTTGGCCAACCTCTGGGCATCAGATGAAAGCTGGCGTTTGGGGCTATAAGGCCGAGCTGGGATCTAGCTTCTGACCACTGTAGTTTTGGAGAAATCCAACAAAATTTGGAAATTTTGAGGTTGGGTGGTCAGGGTGGGCCAGGGCGAGTGGCCTCAAAGAGAGGCCATTTTGCAGGGGAAAAAGAAGTCATTTGGCCAACCTCTGGGCATCAGATGAAAGCTGGCGTTTGGGGCTATAAGGCCGAGCTGGGATCTAGCTTTTGACCACTTTGGTTTTGGAGAAATCCAACAAAATTTGGAAATTTTTAGGTTGGGTGGTCAGGGTGGGCCAGGGCGAGTGGCAGCAAAGAAAAGCCATTTTGCAGGGGAAAAAGAAGTCATTTGGCCAACCTCTGTGCATCAGATGAAATCTGGCGTTTGGGGCTATAAGGCCGAGCTGGGATCTTGCTTCTGACCACTGTAGTTTTGGAGAAATCCAACAAAATTTGGAAATTTTTAGGTTGGGTGCTCAGGGTGGGCCAGGGCGAGTGGCCGCAAAGAGAGGCCATTTTGCAGGAGAAAAAGTAGTCATTTGGCCAACCTCTGGGCATCAGATGAAATCTGGCATTTGGGGCTATAAGGCTGAGCTGGGATCTAGCTTCTGACCACTGTAGTTTTGGGGAAATCCAACAAAATTTGGAAATTTTTAGGTTGGGTGGTCAGGGTGGGCCAGGGCAAGTGGCCGCAAAGAGAGGCCATTTTGCAGGGGAAAAAGAAGTCATTTGGCCAACGTCTGGGCATCAGGTGAAAGCTGGCATTTGGGGCTATAAGGCCGAGCTGGGATCTAGCTTCTGACCACTGTAGTTTTGGAGAAATCCAACAAAATTTGGAAATTTTTAGGTTGGGTGGTCAGGGTGGGGCAGGGCAAGTGGCCCCAAAGAGAGGCCATTTTGCAGGGGAAAAAGAAGTCATTTGGCCAACCTCTGGGCATCAGGTGAAAGCTGGCCTTTGGGGCTATAAGGCCGAGCTGGGATCTAGCTTCTGACCGCTTTGGTTTTGGAGAAATCCAACAAAATTTGGAAATTTTTAGGTTGGGTGGTCAGGGTGGGCCAGGGCGAGTGGCCGCAAAGAGAGGCCATTTTGCAGGGGAAAAAGAAGTCATTTGGCCAGGCTCTGGGCATCAGGTGAAAGCTGGCGTTTGGGGCTATAAGGCCGAGCTGGGATCTAGCTTCTGACCACTGTCGTTTTGGAGAAATCCAACAAAACTTGGAAATTTTTAGGTTGGGTGGTCAGGGTGGGCCAGGGCGAATGGCCGCAAAGAGAGGCCATTTTGCAGGGGAAAAAGAAGTCATTTGGCCAGGCTCTGGGCATCAGGTGAAAGCTGGCATTTGGGGCTATAAGGCCGAGCTGGGATCTAGCTTCTGACCACTGTAGTTTTGGAGAAATCCAACAAAATTTGGAAATTTTTAGGTTGGGTGGTCAGGGTGGGCCAGGGCAAGTGGCCGCAAAGAGAGGCCATTTTGCAGGGGAAAAAGAAGTCATTTGGCCAGGCTCTGGGCATCAGGTGAAAGCTGGCGTTTGGGGCTATAAGGCCGAGCTGGGATCTAGCTTCTGACCACTGTAGTTTTGGAGAAATCCAACAAAATTTGGCAATTTTTAGGTTGGGTGGTCAGGGTGGGCCAGGGCGAGTGGCCGCAAAGAGAGGCCATTTTGCAGGAGAAAAAGTAGTCATTTGGCCAACCTCTGGGCATCAGATGAAATCTGGCATTTGGGGCTATAAGGCCGAGCTGGGATCTAGCTTCTGACCACTGTAGTTTTGGAGAAATCCAACAAAATTTGGAAATTTTTAGGTTGGGTGGTCAGGGTGGGCCAGGGCAAGTGGCCGCAAAGAGAGGCCATTTTGCAGGGGAAAAAGAAGTCATTTGGCCAGGCTCTGGGCATCAGGTGAAAGCTGGCATTTGGGGCTATAAGGCCGAGCTGGGATCTAGCTTCTGACCACTGTAGTTTTGGAGAAATCCAACAAAATTTGGAAATTTTTAGGTTGGGTGGTCAGGGTGGGCCAGGGCAAGTGGCCGCAAAGAGAGGCCATTTTGCAGGGGAAAAAGAAGTCATTTGGCCAACGTCTGGGCATCAGGTGAAAGCTGGCCTTTGGGGCTATAAGGCCGAGCTGGGATCTAGCTTCTGACCACTGTCGTTTTGGAGAAATCCAACAAAATTTGGAAATTTTGAGGTTGGGTGGTCAGGGTGGGCCAGGGCGAGTGGCCTCAAAGAGAGGCCATTTTGCAGGGGAAAAAGAAGTCATTTGGCCAAACTCTGGGCATCAGGTGAAAGCTGGCGTTTGGGGCTATAAGGCCGAGCTGGGATCTAGCTTCTGACCACTGTCGTTTTGGAGAAATCCAATAAAACTTGGAAATTTCGAGGTTGGGTGGTCAGGGTGGGCCAGGGCGAGTGGCCGCAAAGAGAGGCCATTTTGCAGGGGAAAAAGAAGTCATTTGGCCAACGTCTGGGCATCAGGTGAAAGCTGGCATTTGGGGCTATAAGGCCGAGCTGGGATCTAGCTTCTGACCACTGTAGTTTTGGAGAAATCCAACAAAATTTGGAAATTTTTAGGTTGGGTGGTCAGGGTGGGCCAGGGCAAGTGGCCGCAAAGAGAGGCCATTTTGCAGGGGAAAAAGAAGTCATTTGGCCAGGCTCTGGGCATCAGGTGAAAGCTGGCATTTGGGGCTATAAGGCCGAGCTGGGATCTAGCTTCTGACCACTGTAGTTTTGGAGAAATCCAACAAAATTTGGAAATTTTTAGGTTGGGTGGTCAGGGTGGGCCAGGGCGAGTGGCTGCAAAGAGAGGCCATTTTGCAGGGGAAAAAGAAGTCATTTGGCCAACCTCTGGGCATCAGGTGAAAGCTGGCCTTTGGGGCTATAAGGCCGAGCTGGGATCTAGCTTCTGACCACTGTAGTTTTGGAGAAATCCAACAAAATTTGGAAATTTTTAGGTTGGGTGCTCAGGGTGGGCCAGGGCGAGTGGCCGTAAAGAGAGGCCATTTTGCAGGGGAAAAAGAAGTCATTTGGCCAACCTCTGGGCATCAGGTGAAAGCTGGCGTTTGGGGCTATAAGGCCGAGCTGGGATCTAGCTTCTGACCACTGTCGTTTTGGAGAAATCCAACAAAACTTGGAAATTTTGAGGTTGGGTGGTCAGGGTGGGCCAGGGCGAGTGGCCGCAAAGAGAGGCCATTTTGCAGGGGAAAAAGAAGTCATTTGGCCAGGCTCTGGGCATCAGGTGAAAGCTGGCATTTGGGGCTATAAGGCCGAGCTGGGATCTAGCTTCTGACCGCTTTGGTTTTGGAGAAATCCAACAAAATTTGGAAATTTTTAGGTTGGGTGGTCAGGGTGGGCCAGGGCGAGTGGCCGCAAAGAGAGGCCATTTTGCAGGGGAAAAAGAAGTCATTTGGCCAACGTCTGGGCATCAGATGAAAGCTGGCATTTGGGGCTATAAGGCCGAGCTGGGACCTGGCTTCTGACCACTGTAGTTTTGGAGAAATCCAACAAAATTTGGAAATTTTTAGGTTGGGTGGTCAGGGTGGGCCAGGGCAAGTGGCCGCAAAGAGAGGCCATTTTGCAGGGGAAAAAGAAGTCATTTGGCCAACGTCTGGGCATCAGATGAAAGCTGGCGTTTGGGGCTATAAGGCCGAGCTGGGATCTGGCTTCTGACCACTGTAGTTTTGGAGAAATCCAACAAAATTTGGAAATTTTGAGGTTGGGTGGTCAGGGTGGGCCAGGGCGAGTGGCCTCAAAGAGAGGCCATTTTGCAGGGGAAAAAGAAGTCATTTGGCCAACCTCTGGGCATCAGATGAAAGCTGGCGTTTGGGGCTATAAGGCCGTGCTGGGATCTAGCTTCTGACCACTGTCGTTTTGGAGAAATCCAACAAAATTTGGAAATTTTTAGGTTGGGTGCTCAGGGTGGGCCAGGGCGAGTGGCCGCAAAGAGAGGCCATTTTGCAGGGGAAAAAGAAGTCATTTGGCCAACCTCTGGGCATCAGATGAAAGCTGGCGTTTGGGGCTATAAGGCCGAGCTGGGATCTAGCTTCTGACCACTGTAGTTTTGGAGAAATCCAACAAAATTTGGAAATTTTTAGGTTGGGTGGTCAGGGTGGGCCAGGGCAAGTGGCCGCAAAGAGAGGCCATTTTGCAGGGGAAAAAGAAGTCATTTGGCCAGGCTCTGGGCATCAGGTGAAAGCTGGCATTTGGGGCTATAAGGCCGAGCTGGGATCTAGCTTCTGACCACTGTAGTTTTGGAGAAATCCAACAAAATTTGGAAATTTTTAGGTTGGGTGGTCAGGGTGGGCCAGGGCAAGTGGCCGCAAAGAGAGGCCATTTTGCAGGGGAAAAAGAAGTCATTTGGCCAACGTCTGGGCATCAGGTGAAAGCTGGCCTTTGGGGCTATAAGGCCGAGCTGGGATCTAGCTTCTGACCACTGTCGTTTTGGAGAAATCCAACAAAATTTGGAAATTTTTAGGTTGGGTGCTCAGGGTGGGCCAGGGCGAGTGGCCGCAAAGAGAGGCCATTTTGCAGGAGAAAAAGTAGTCATTTGGCCAACCTCTGGGCATCAGATGAAATCTGGCATTTGGGGCTATAAGGCCGAGCTGGGATCTAGCTTCTGACCACTGTAGTTTTGGGGAAATCCAACAAAATTTGGAAATTTTTAGGTTGGGTGGTCAGGGTGGGCCAGGGCAAGTGGCCGCAAAGAGAGGCCATTTTGCAGGGGAAAAAGAAGTCATTTGGCCAGGCTCTGGGCATCAGGTGAAAGCTGGCATTTGGGGCTATAAGGCCGAGCTGGGATCTAGCTTCTGACCACTGTAGTTTTGGAGAAATCCAACAAAATTTGGAAATTTTTAGGTTGGGTGGTCAGGGTGGGCCAGGGCAAGTGGCCCCAAAGAGAGGCCATTTTGCAGGGGAAAAAGAAGTCATTTGGCCAACCTCTGGGCATCAGATGAAAGCTGGCCTTTGGGGCTATAAGACCGAGCTGGGATCTAGCTTCTGACCGCTTTGGTTTTGGAGAAATCCAACAAAATTTGGAAATTTTTAGGTTGGGTGGTCAGGGTGGGCCAGGGCGAGTGGGCGCAAAGAGAGGCCATTTTGCAGGGGAAAAAGAAGTCATTTGGCCAACGTCTGGGCATCAGATGAAAGCTGGCATTTGGGGCTATAAGGCCGAGCTGGGACCTGGCTTCTGACCACTGTAGTTTTGGAGAAATCCAACAAAATTTGGAAATTTTTAGGTTGGGTGGTCAGGGTGGGCCAGGGCAAGTGGCCGCAAAGAGAGGCCATTTTGCAGGGGAAAAAGAAGTCATTTGGCCAACCTCTGGGCATCAGATGAAAGCTGGCCTTTGGGGCTATAAGGCCGAGCTGGGATCTAGCTTCTGACCACTGTCGTTTTGGAGAAATCCAACAAAATTTGGAAATTTTTAGGTTGGGTGGTCAGGGTGGGCCAGGGCAAGTGGCCGCAAAGAGAGGCCATTTTGCAGGGGAAAAAGAAGTCATTTGGCCAGGCTCTGGGCATCAGGTGAAAGCTGGCCTTTGGGGCTATAAGGCCGAGCTGGGATCTAGCTTCTGACCACTGTCGTTTTGGAGAAATCCAACAAAATTTGGAAATTTTGAGGTTGGGTGGTCAGGGTGGGCCAGGGCGAGTGGCCACAAAGAGAGGCCATTTTGCAGGGGAAAAAGAAGTCATTTGGCCAACCTCTGGGCATCAGATGAAATCTGGCGTTTGGGGCTATAAGGCCGAGCTGGGATCTAGCTTCTGACCACTGTAGTTTTGGAGAAATCCAACAAAATTTGGAAATTTTTAGGTTGGGTGCTCAGGGTGGGCCAGGGCGAGTGGCCGCAAAGAGAGGCCATTTTGCAGGGGAAAAAGAAGTCATTTGGCCAACCTCTGGGCATCAGGTGAAAGCTGGCCTTTGGGGCTATAAGGCCGAGCTGGGATCTAGCTTCTGACCACTGTAGTTTTGGAGAAATCCAACAAAATTTGGAAATTTTGAGGTTGTGTGGTCAGGGTGGGCCAGGGCGAGTGGCCTCAAAGAGAGGCCATTTTGCAGGGGAAAAAGAAGTCATTTGGCCAACCTCTGGGCATCAGATGAAATCTGGCGTTTGGGGCTATAAGGCCGAGCTGGGATCCAGCTTCTGACCACTGTAGTTTTGGAGAAATCCAACAAAATTTGGAAATTTTTAGGTTGGGTGGTCAGGGTGGGCCAGGGCGAATGGCCGCAAAGAGAGGCCATTTTGCAGGGGAAAAAGAAGTCATTTGGCCAGGCTCTTGGCATCAGATGAAAGCTGGCGTTTGGGGCTATAAGGCCGAGCTGGGATCTAGCTTCTGACCACTGTAGTTTTGGAGAAATCCAACAAAATTTGGAAATTTTTAGGTTGGGTGGTCAGGGTGGGCCAGGGCAAGTGGCCGCAAAGAGAGGCCATTTTGCAGGGGAAAAAGAAGTCATTTGGCCAACCTCTGGGCATCAGATGAAAGATGGCCTTTGGGGCTATAAGGCCGAGCTGGGATCTAGCTTCTGACCGCTTTGGTTTTGGAGAAATCCAACAAAATTTGGAAATTTTTAGGTTGGGTGGTCAGGGTGGGCCAGGGCGAGTGGCCGCAAAGAGAGGCCATTTTGCAGGGGAAAAAGAAGTCATTTGGCCAACGTCTGGGCATCAGGTGAAAGCTGGCGTTTGGGGCTATAAGGCCGAGCTGGGATCTAGCTTCTGACCACTGTAGTTTTGGAGAAATCCAACAAAATTTGGAAAATTTTAGGTTGGGTGGTCAGGGTGGGCCAGGGCAAGTGGCCGCAAAGAGAGGCCATTTTGCAGGGGAAAAAGAAGTCCTTTGGCCAACCTCTGGGCATCAGATGAAAGCTGGCATTTGGGGCTATAAGGCCGAGCTGGGACCTGGCTTCTGACCACTTTGGTTTTGGAGAAATCCAACAAAATTTGGAAATTTTTAGGTTGGGTGGTCAGGGTGGGCCAGGGCGAGTGGCCGCAAAGAAAAGCCATTTTGCAGGGGAAAAAGAAGTCTTTTGGCCAACCTCTGTGCATCAGATGAAATCTGGCGTTTGGGGCTATAAGGCCGAGCTGGGATCTTGCTTCTGACCACTGTAGTTTTGGAGAAATCCAACAAAATTTGGAAATTTTTAGGTTGGGTGGTCAGGGTGGGCCAGGGCGAGTGGCCGCAAAGAGAGGCCATTTTGCAGGGGAAAAAGAAGTCATTTGGCCAACGTCTGGGCATCAGGTGAAAGCTGGCATTTGGGGCTATAAGGCCGAGCTGGGATCTAGCTTCTGACCACTGTAGTTTTGCAGAAATCCAACAAAATTTGGAAATTTTGAGGTTGGGTGGTCAGGGTGGGCCAGGGCAAGTGGCCGCAAAGAGAGGCCATTTTGCAGGGGAAAAAGAAGTCATTTGGCCAGGCTCTGGGCATCAGGTGAAAGCTGGCCTTTGGGGCTATAAGGCCGAGCTGGGATCTAGCTTCTGACCACTGTCGTTTTGGAGAAATCCAACAAAATTTGGAAATTTTTAGGTTGGGTGGTCAGGGTGGGCCAGGGCGAGTGGCCTCAAAGAGAGGCCATTTTGCAGGGGAAAAAGAAGTCATTTGGCCAAACTCTGGGCATCAGATGAAATCTGGCGTTTGGGGCTATAAGGCCGAGCTGGGATCTAGCTTCTGACCACTGTAGTTTTGGAGAAATCCAACAAAATTTGGAAATTTTTAGGTTGGGTGGTCAGGGTGGGCCAGGGCGAATGGACGCAAAGAGAGGCCATTTTGCAGGGGAAAAAGAAGTCATTTGGCCAGGCTGTTGGCATCAGATGAAAGCTGGCGTTTGGGGCTATAAGGCCGAGCTGGGATCTAGCTTCTGACCACTGTAGTTTTGGAGAAATCCAACAAAATTTGGAAATTTTTAGGTTGGGTGCTCAGGGTGGGCCAGGGCGAGTGGCCGCAAAGAGAGGCCATTTTGCAGGAGAAAAAGTAGTCATTTGGCCAACCTCTGGGCATCAGATGAAATCTGGCATTTGGGGCTATAAGGCTGAGCTGGGATCTAGCTTCTGACCACTGTAGTTTTGGGGAAATCCAACAAAATTTGGAAATTTTTAGGTTGGGTGGTCAGGGTGGGCCAGGGCAAGTGGCCGCAAAGAGAGGCCATTTTGCAGGGGAAAAAGAAGTCATTTGGCCAACGTCTGGGCATCAGGTGAAAGCTGGCATTTGGGGCTATAAGGCCGAGCTGGGATCTAGCTTCTGACCACTGTAGTTTTGGAGAAATCCAACAAAATTTGGAAATTTTTAGGTTGGGTGGTCAGGGTGGGGCAGGGCAAGTGGCCCCAAAGAGAGGCCATTTTGCAGGGGAAAAAGAAGTCATTTGGCCAACCTCTGGGCATCAGGTGAAAGCTGGCCTTTGGGGCTATAAGGCCGAGCTGGGATCTAGCTTCTGACCGCTTTGGTTTTGGAGAAATCCAACAAAATTTGGAAATTTTTAGGTTGGGTGGTCAGGGTGGGCCAGGGCGAGTGGCCGCAAAGAGAGGCCATTTTGCAGGGGAAAAAGAAGTCATTTGGCCAGGCTCTGGGCATCAGGTGAAAGCTGGCGTTTGGGGCTATAAGGCCGAGCTGGGATCTAGCTTCTGACCACTGTCGTTTTGGAGAAATCCAACAAAACTTGGAAATTTTGAGGTTGGGTGGTCAGGGTGGGCCAGGGCAAGTGGCCGCAAAGAGAGGCCATTTTGCAGGGGAAAAAGAAGTCATTTGGCCAACCTCTGGGCATCAGGTGAAAGCTGGCATTTGGGGCTATAAGGCCGAGCTGGGATCTAGCTTCTGACCACTGTAGTTTTGGAGAAATCCAACAAAATTTGGAAATTTTTAGGTTGGGTGGTCAGGGTGGGCCAGGGCAAGTGGCCGCAAAGAGAGGCCATTTTGCAGGGGAAAAAGAAGTCATTTGGCCAGGCTCTGGGCATCAGGTGAAAGCTGGCATTTGGGGCTATAAGGCCGAGCTGGGATCTAGCTTCTGACCACTGTAGTTTTGGAGAAATCCAACAAAATTTGGCAATTTTTAGGTTGGGTGGTCAGGGTGGGCCAGGGCGAGTGGCCGCAAAGAGAGGCCATTTTGCAGGAGAAAAAGTAGTCATTTGGCCAACCTCTGGGCATCAGATGAAATCTGGCATTTGGGGCTATAAGGCCGAGCTGGGATCTAGCTTCTGACCACTGTAGTTTTGGGGAAATCCAACAAAATTTGGCAATTTTTAGGTTGGGTGGTCAGGGTGGGCCAGGGCAAGTGGCCGCAAAGAGAGGCCATTTTGCAGGGGAAAAAGAAGCCATTTGGCCGGGCTCTGGGCATCAGGTGAAAGCTGGCATTTGGGGCTATAAGGCCGAGCTGGGATCTAGCTTCTGACCACTGTAGTTTTGGAGAAATCCAACAAAATTTGGAAATTTTTAGGTTGGGTGGTCAGGGTGGGCCAGGGCAAGTGGCCGCAAAGAGAGGCCATTTTGCAGGGGAAAAAGAAGTCATTTGGCCAACCTCTGGGCATCAGATGAAAGCTGGCGTTTGGGGCTATAAGGCCGAGCTGGGATCTAGCTTCTGACCACTGTAGTTTTGGAGAAATCCAACAAAATTTGGAAATTTTGAGGTTGGGTGGTCAGGGTGGGCCAGGGCGAGTGGCCTCAAAGAGAGGCCATTTTGCAGGGGAAAAAGAAGTCATTTGGCCAACCTCTGGGCATCAGATGAAAGCTGGCGTTTGGGGCTATAAGGCCGAGCTGGGATCTAGCTTTTGACCACTTTGGTTTTGGAGAAATCCAACAAAATTTGGAAATTTTTAGGTTGGGTGGTCAGGGTGGGCCAGGGCGAGTGGCAGCAAAGAAAAGCCATTTTGCAGGGGAAAAAGAAGTCATTTGGCCAACCTCTGTGCATCAGATGAAATCTGGCGTTTGGGGCTATAAGGCCGAGCTGGGATCTTGCTTCTGACCACTGTAGTTTTGGAGAAATCCAACAAAATTTGGAAATTTTTAGGTTGGGTGCTCAGGGTGGGCCAGGGCGAGTGGCCGCAAAGAGAGGCCATTTTGCAGGAGAAAAAGTAGTCATTTGGCCAACCTCTGGGCATCAGATGAAATCTGGCATTTGGGGCTATAAGGCTGAGCTGGGATCTAGCTTCTGACCACTGTAGTTTTGGGGAAATCCAACAAAATTTGGAAATTTTTAGGTTGGGTGGTCAGGGTGGGCCAGGGCAAGTGGCCGCAAAGAGAGGCCATTTTGCAGGGGAAAAAGAAGTCATTTGGCCAACGTCTGGGCATCAGGTGAAAGCTGGCATTTGGGGCTATAAGGCCGAGCTGGGATCTAGCTTCTGACCACTGTAGTTTTGGAGAAATCCAACAAAATTTGGAAATTTTTAGGTTGGGTGGTCAGGGTGGGGCAGGGCAAGTGGCCCCAAAGAGAGGCCATTTTGCAGGGGAAAAAGAAGTCATTTGGCCAACCTCTGGGCATCAGGTGAAAGCTGGCCTTTGGGGCTATAAGGCCGAGCTGGGATCTAGCTTCTGACCGCTTTGGTTTTGGAGAAATCCAACAAAATTTGGAAATTTTTAGGTTGGGTGGTCAGGGTGGGCCAGGGCGAGTGGCCGCAAAGAGAGGCCATTTTGCAGGGGAAAAAGAAGTCATTTGGCCAGGCTCTGGGCATCAGGTGAAAGCTGGCGTTTGGGGCTATAAGGCCGAGCTGGGATCTAGCTTCTGACCACTGTCGTTTTGGAGAAATCCAACAAAACTTGGAAATTTTGAGGTTGGGTGGTCAGGGTGGGCCAGGGCAAGTGGCCGCAAAGAGAGGCCATTTTGCAGGGGAAAAAGAAGTCATTTGGCCAGGCTCTGGGCATCAGGTGAAAGCTGGCATTTGGGGCTATAAGGCCGAGCTGGGATCTAGCTTCTGACCACTGTAGTTTTGGAGAAATCCAACAAAATTTGGAAATTTTTAGGTTGGGTGGTCAGGGTGGGCCAGGGCAAGTGGCCGCAAAGAGAGGCCATTTTGCAGGGGAAAAAGAAGTCATTTGGCCAGGCTCTGGGCATCAGGTGAAAGCTGGCATTTGGGGCTATAAGGCCGAGCTGGGATCTAGCTTCTGACCACTGTAGTTTTGGAGAAATCCAACAAAATTTGGCAATTTTTAGGTTGGGTGGTCAGGGTGGGCCAGGGCGAGTGGCCGCAAAGAGAGGCCATTTTGCAGGAGAAAAAGTAGTCATTTGGCCAACCTCTGGGCATCAGATGAAATCTGGCATTTGGGGCTATAAGGCCGAGCTGGGATCTAGCTTCTGACCACTGTAGTTTTGGAGAAATCCAACAAAATTTGGAAATTTTTAGGTTGGGTGGTCAGGGTGGGCCAGGGCAAGTGGCCGCAAAGAGAGGCCATTTTGCAGGGGAAAAAGAAGTCATTTGGCCAGGCTCTGGGCATCAGGTGAAAGCTGGCATTTGGGGCTATAAGGCCGAGCTGGGATCTAGCTTCTGACCACTGTAGTTTTGGAGAAATCCAACAAAATTTGGAAATTTTTAGGTTGGGTGGTCAGGGTGGGCCAGGGCAAGTGGCCGCAAAGAGAGGCCATTTTGCAGGGGAAAAAGAAGTCATTTGGCCAACCTCTGGGCATCAGGTGAAAGCTGGCCTTTGGGGCTATAAGGCCGAGCTGGGATCTAGCTTCTGACCACTGTCGTTTTGGAGAAATCCAACAAAATTTGGAAATTTTGAGGTTGGGTGGTCAGGGTGGGCCAGGGCGAGTGGCCTCAAAGAGAGGCCATTTTGCAGGGGAAAAAGAAGTCATTTGGCCAAACTCTGGGCATCAGGTGAAAGCTGGCGTTTGGGGCTATAAGGCCGAGCTGGGATCTAGCTTCTGACCACTGTCGTTTTGGAGAAATCCAATAAAACTTGGAAATTTCGAGGTTGGGTGGTCAGGGTGGGCCAGGGCGAGTGGCCGCAAAGAGAGGCCATTTTGCAGGGGAAAAAGAAGTCATTTGGCCAACGTCTGGGCATCAGGTGAAAGCTGGCATTTGGGGCTATAAGGCCGAGCTGGGATCTAGCTTCTGACCACTGTAGTTTTGGAGAAATCCAACAAAATTTGGAAATTTTTAGGTTGGGTGGTCAGGGTGGGCCAGGGCAAGTGGCCGCAAAGAGAGGCCATTTTGCAGGGGAAAAAGAAGTCATTTGGCCAGGCTCTGGGCATCAGGTGAAAGCTGGCATTTGGGGCTATAAGGCCGAGCTGGGATCTAGCTTCTGACCACTGTAGTTTTGGAGAAATCCAACAAAATTTGGAAATTTTTAGGTTGGGTGGTCAGGGTGGGCCAGGGCGAGTGGCCGCAAAGAGAGGCCATTTTGCAGGGGAAAAAGAAGTCATTTGGCCAACCTCTGGGCATCAGGTGAAAGCTGGCGTTTGGGGCTATAAGGCCGAGCTGGGATCTAGCTTCTGACCACTGTCGTTTTGGAGAAATCCAACAAAACTTGGAAATTTTGAGGTTGGGTGGTCAGGGTGGGCCAGGGCGAGTGGCCGCAAAGAGAGGCCATTTTGCAGGGGAAAAAGAAGTCATTTGGCCAGGCTCTGGGCATCAGGTGAAAGCTGGCATTTGGGGCTATAAGGCCGAGCTGGGATCTAGCTTCTGACCGCTTTGGTTTTGGAGAAATCCAACAAAATTTGGAAATTTTTAGGTTGGGTGGTCAGGGTGGGCCAGGGCGAGTGGCCGCAAAGAGAGGCCATTTTGCAGGGGAAAAAGAAGTCATTTGGCCAACGTCTGGGCATCAGATGAAAGCTGGCATTTGGGGCTATAAGGCCGACCTGGGACCTGGCTTCTGACCACTGTAGTTTTGGAGAAATCCAACAAAATTTGGAAATTTTTAGGTTGGGTGGTCAGGGTGGGCCAGGGCAAGTGGCCGCAAAGAGAGGCCATTTTGCAGGGGAAAAAGAAGTCATTTGGCCAACGTCTGGGCATCAGATGAAAGCTGGCGTTTGGGGCTATAAGGCCGAGCTGGGATCTGGCTTCTGACCACTGTAGTTTTGGAGAAATCCAACAAAATTTGGAAATTTTTAGGTTGGGTGGTCAGGGTGGGCCAGGGCGAGTGGCCTCAAAGAGAGGCCATTTTGCAGGGGAAAAAGAAGTCATTTGGCCAACCTCTGGGCATCAGATGAAAGCTGGCGTTTGGGGCTATAAGGCCGAGCTGGGATCTAGCTTCTGACCACTGTAGTTTTGGAGAAATCCAACAAAATTTGGAAATTTTTAGGTTGGGTGCTCAGGGTGGGCCAGGGCGAGTGGCCGCAAAGAGAGGCCATTTTGCAGGGGAAAAAGAAGTCATTTGGCCAACCTCTGGGCATCAGATGAAAGCTGGCGTTTGGGGCTATAAGGCCGAGCTGGGATCTAGCTTCTGACCACTGTAGTTTTGGAGAAATCCAACAAAATTTGGAAATTTTTAGGTTGGGTGGTCAGGGTGGGCCAGGGCAAGTGGCCGCAAAGAGAGGCCATTTTGCAGGGGAAAAAGAAGTCATTTGGCCAGGCTCTGGGCATCAGGTGAAAGCTGGCATTTGGGGCTATAAGGCCGAGCTGGGATCTAGCTTCTGACCACTGTAGTTTTGGAGAAATCCAACAAAATTTGGAAATTTTTAGGTTGGGTGGTCAGGGTGGGCCAGGGCAAGTGGCCGCAAAGAGAGGCCATTTTGCAGGGGAAAAAGAAGTCATTTGGCCAACGTCTGGGCATCAGGTGAAAGCTGGCCTTTGGGGCTATAAGGCCGAGCTGGGATCTAGCTTCTGACCACTGTCGTTTTGGAGAAATCCAACAAAATTTGGAAATTTTTAGGTTGGGTGCTCAGGGTGGGCCAGGGCGAGTGGCCGCAAAGAGAGGCCATTTTGCAGGAGAAAAAGTAGTCATTTGGCCAACCTCTGGGCATCAGATGAAATCTGGCATTTGGGGCTATAAGGCCGAGCTGGGATCTAGCTTCTGACCACTGTAGTTTTGGGGAAATCCAACAAAATTTGGAAATTTTTAGGTTGGGTGGTCAGGGTGGGCCAGGGCAAGTGGCCGCAAAGAGAGGCCATTTTGCAGGGGAAAAAGAAGTCATTTGGCCAGGCTCTGGGCATCAGGTGAAAGCTGGCATTTGGGGCTATAAGGCCGAGCTGGGATCTAGCTTCTGACCACTGTAGTTTTGGAGAAATCCAACAAAATTTGGAAATTTTTAGGTTGGGTGGTCAGGGTGGGCCAGGGCAAGTGGCCCCAAAGAGAGGCCATTTTGCAGGGGAAAAAGAAGTCATTTGGCCAACCTCTGGGCATCAGATGAAAGCTGGCCTTTGGGGCTATAAGACCGAGCTGGGATCTAGCTTCTGACCGCTTTGGTTTTGGAGAAATCCAACAAAATTTGGAAATTTTTAGGTTGGGTGGTCAGGGTGGGCCAGGGCGAGTGGGCGCAAAGAGAGGCCATTTTGCAGGGGAAAAAGAAGTCATTTGGCCAACGTCTGGGCATCAGATGAAAGCTGGCATTTGGGGCTATAAGGCCGAGCTGGGACCTGGCTTCTGACCACTGTAGTTTTGGAGAAATCCAACAAAATTTGGAAATTTTTAGGTTGGGTGGTCAGGGTGGGCCAGGGCAAGTGGCCGCATATAGAGGCCATTTTGCAGGGGAAAAAGAAGTCATTTGGCCAACCTCTGGGCATCAGATGAAAGCTGGCCTTTGGGGCTATAAGGCCGAGCTGGGATCTAGCTTCTGACCACTGTCGTTTTGGAGAAATCCAACAAAATTTGGAAATTTTTAGGTTGGGTGGTCAGGGTGGGCCAGGGCAAGTGGCCGCAAAGAGAGGCCATTTTGCAGGGGAAAAAGAAGTCATTTGGCCAGGCTCTGGGCATCAGGTGAAAGCTGGCCTTTGGGGCTATAAGGCCGAGCTGGGATCTAGCTTCTGACCACTGTCGTTTTGGAGAAATCCAACAAAATTTGGAAATTTTGAGGTTGGGTGGTCAGGGTGGGCCAGGGCGAGTGGCCACAAAGAGAGGCCATTTTGCAGGGGAAAAAGAAGTCATTTGGCCAACCTCTGGGCATCAGATGAAATCTGGCGTTTGGGGCTATAAGGCCGAGCTGGGATCTAGCTTCTGACCACTGTAGTTTTGGAGAAATCCAACAAAATTTGGAAATTTTTAGGTTGGGTGCTCAGGGTGGGCCAGGGCGAGTGGCCGCAAAGAGAGGCCATTTTGCAGGGGAAAAAGAAGTCATTTGGCCAACCTCTGGGCATCAGGTGAAAGCTGGCCTTTGGGGCTATAAGGCCGAGCTGGGATCTAGCTTCTGACCACTGTAGTTTTGGAGAAATCCAACAAAATTTGGAAATTTTTAGGTTGGGTGGTAGGGTGGGCCAGGGCAAGTGGCCCCAAAGAGAGGCCATTTTGCAGGGGAAAAAGAAGTCATTTGGCCAACCTCTGGGCATCAGATGAAAGCTGGCATTTGGGGCTATAAGGCTGAGCTGGGATCTAGCTTCTGACCACTTTGGTTTTGGAGAAATCCAACAAAATTTGGAAATTTTTAGGGTGGGTGATCAGGGTGGGCCAGGGCAAGGTGCCACAAAGAGAGGCCATTTTGCAGGGGAAAAAGAAGTCATTTGGCCAACCTCTGGGCATCAGATGAAAGCTGGCGTTTGGGGCTATAAGGCCGAGCTGGGATCTAGCTTCTGACCACTGTAGTTTTGGAGAAATCCAACAAAATTTGGAAATTTTTAGGTTGGGTGGTCAGGGTTGGCCAGGGCGAGTGGCCGCAAAGAGAGGCCATTTTGCAGGGGAAAAAGAAGTCATTTGGCCAACCTCTGGGCATCAGGTGAAAGCTGGCGTTTGGGGCTATAAGGCCGAGCTGGGATCTTGCTTCTGACCACTGTAGTTTTGGAGAAATCCAACAAAATTTGGAAATTTTTAGGTTGGGTGGTCAGGGTGGGCCAGGGCGAGTGGCCGCAAAGAGAGGCCATTTTGCAGGGGAAAAAGAAGTCATTTGGCCAACCTCTGGGCATCAGGTGAAAGCTGGCATTTGGGGCTATAAGGCCGAGCTGGGATCTAGCTTCTGACCACTGTAGTTTTGGAGAAATCCAACAAAATTTGGCAATTTTTAGGTTGGGTGGTCAGGGTGGGCCAGGGCGAGTGGCCGCAAAGAGAGGCCATTTTGCAGGGGAAAAAGAAGTCATTTGGCCAGGCTCTGGGCATCAGGTGAAAGCTGGCCTTTGGGGCTATAAGGCCGAGCTGGGATCTAGCTTCTGACCACTGTAGTTTTGGAGAAATCCAACAAAATTTGGAAATTTTTAGGTTGGGTGGTCAGGGTGGGCCAGGGCAAGTGGCCGCAAAGAGAGGCCATTTTGCAGGGGAAAAAGAAGTCATTTGGCCAACCTCTGGGCATCAGGTGAAAGCTAGACTTTGGGGCTATAAGGCCGAGCTGGGATCTAGCTTCTGACCACTGTAGTTTTGGAGAAATCCAACAAAATTTGGAAATTTTGAGGTTGTGTGGTCAGGGTGGGCCAGGGCGAGTGGCCTCAAAGAGAGGCCATTTTGCAGGGGAAAAAGAAGTCATTTGGCCAACCTCTGGGCATCAGATGAAATCTGGCGTTTGGGGCTATAAGGCCGAGCTGGGATCCAGCTTCTGACCACTGTAGTTTTGGAGAAATCCAACAAAATTTGGAAATTTTTAGGTTGGGTGGTCAGGGTGGGCCAGGGCGAATGGCCGCAAAGAGAGGCCATTTTGCAGGGGAAAAAGAAGTCATTTGGCCAGGCTCTTGGCATCAGATGAAAGCTGGCGTTTGGGGCTATAAGGCCGAGCTGGGACCTGGCTTCTGACCACTGTAGTTTTGGAGAAATCCAACAAAATTTGGAAATTTTTAGGTTGGGTGGTCAGGGTGGGCCAGGGCAAGTGGCCGCAAAGAGAGGCCATTTTGCAGGGGAAAAAGAAGTCATTTGGCCAACGTCTGGGCATCAGATGAAAGCTGGCGTTTGGGGCTATAAGGCCGAGCTGGGATCTGGCTTCTGACCACTGTAGTTTTGGAGAAATCCAACAAAATTTGGAAATTTTGAGGTTGGGTGGTCAGGGTGGGCCAGGGCGAGTGGCCTCAAAGAGAGGCCATTTTGCAGGGGAAAAAGAAGTCATTTGGCCAACCTCTGGGCATCAGATGAAAGCTGGCCTTTGGGGCTATAAGGCCGAGCTGGGATCTAGCTTCTGACCACTGTAGTTTTGGAGAAATCCAACAAAATTTGGAAATTTTTAGGTTGGGTGCTCAGGGTGGGCCAGGGCGAGTGGCCGCAAAGAGAGGCCATTTTGCAGGGGAAAAAGAAGTCATTTGGCCAACCTCTGGGCATCAGATGAAAGCTGGCGTTTGGGGCTATAAGGCCGAGCTGGGATCTAGCTTCTGACCACTGTAGTTTTGGAGAAATCCAACAAAATTTGGAAATTTTTAGGTTGGGTGGTCAGGGTGGGCCAGGGCAAGTGGCCGCAAAGAGAGGCCATTTTGCAGGGGAAAAAGAAGTCATTTGGCCAGGCTCTGGGCATCAGGTGAAAGCTGGCATTTGGGGCTATAAGGCCGAGCTGGGATCTAGCTTCTGACCACTGTAGTTTTGGAGAAATCCAACAAAATTTGGAAATTTTTAGGTTGGGTGGTCAGGGTGGGCCAGGGCAAGTGGCCGCAAAGAGAGGCCATTTTGCAGGGGAAAAAGAAGTCATTTGGCCAACGTCTGGGCATCAGGTGAAAGCTGGCCTTTGGGGCTATAAGGCCGAGCTGGGATCTAGCTTCTGACCACTGTCGTTTTGGAGAAATCCAACAAAATTTGGAAATTTTTAGGTTGGGTGCTCAGGGTGGGCCAGGGCGAGTGGCCGCAAAGAGAGGCCATTTTGCAGGAGAAAAAGTAGTCATTTGGCCAACCTCTGGGCATCAGATGAAATCTGGCATTTGGGGCTATAAGGCCGAGCTGGGATCTAGCTTCTGACCACTGTAGTTTTGGGGAAATCCAACAAAATTTGGAAATTTTTAGGTTGGGTGGTCAGGGTGGGCCAGGGCAAGTGGCCGCAAAGAGAGGCCATTTTGCAGGGGAAAAAGAAGTCATTTGGCCAGGCTCTGGGCATCAGGTGAAAGCTGGCATTTGGGGCTATAAGGCCGAGCTGGGATCTAGCTTCTGACCACTGTAGTTTTGGAGAAATCCAACAAAATTTGGAAATTTTTAGGTTGGGTGGTCAGGGTGGGCCAGGGCAAGTGGCCCCAAAGAGAGGCCATTTTGCAGGGGAAAAAGAAGTCATTTGGCCAACCTCTGGGCATCAGATGAAAGCTGGCCTTTGGGGCTATAAGACCGAGCTGGGATGTAGCTTCTGACCGCTTTGGTTTTGGAGAAATCCAACAAAATTTGGAAATTTTTAGGTTGGGTGGTCAGGGTGGGCCAGGGCGAGTGGGCGCAAAGAGAGGCCATTTTGCAGGGGAAAAAGAAGTCATTTGGCCAACGTCTGGGCATCAGATGAAAGCTGGCATTTGGGGCTATAAGGCCGAGCTGGGACCTGGCTTCTGACCACTGTAGTTTTGGAGAAATCCAACAAAATTTGGAAATTTTTAGGTTGGGTGGTCAGGGTGGGCCAGGGCAAGTGGCCGCAAAGAGAGGCCATTTTGCAGGGGAAAAAGAAGTCATTTGGCCAACCTCTGGGCATCAGATGAAAGCTGGCCTTTGGGGCTATAAGGCCGAGCTGGGATCTAGCTTCTGACCACTGTCGTTTTGGAGAAATCCAACAAAATTTGGAAATTTTTAGGTTGGGTGGTCAGGGTGGGCCAGGGCAAGTGGCCGCAAAGAGAGGCCATTTTGCAGGGGAAAAAGAAGTCATTTGGCCAGGCTCTGGGCATCAGGTGAAAGCTGGCCTTTGGGGCTATAAGGCCGAGCTGGGATCTAGCTTCTGACCACTGTCGTTTTGGAGAAATCCAACAAAATTTGGAAATTTTGAGGTTGGGTGGTCAGGGTGGGCCAGGGCGAGTGGCCACAAAGAGAGGCCATTTTGCAGGGGAAAAAGAAGTCATTTGGCCAACCTCTGGGCATCAGATGAAATCTGGCGTTTGGGGCTATAAGGCCGAGCTGGGATCTAGCTTCTGACCACTGTAGTTTTGGAGAAATCCAACAAAATTTGGAAATTTTTAGGTTGGGTGGTCAGGGTGGGCCAGGGCGAGTGGCCGCAAAGAGAGGCCATTTTGCAGGGGACAAAGAAGTCATTTGGCCAACCTCTGGGCATCAGGTGAAAGCTGGCCTTTGGGGCTATAAGGCCGAGCTGGGATCTAGCTTCTGACCACTGTAGTTTTGGAGAAATCCAACAAAATTTGGAAATTTTTAGGTTGGGTGGTAGGGTGGGCCAGGGCAAGTGGCCCCAAAGAGAGGCCATTTTGCAGGGGAAAAAGAAGTCATTTGGCCAACCTCTGGGCATCAGATGAAAGCTGGCATTTGGGGCTATAAGGCTGAGCTGGGATCTAGCTTCTGACCACTTTGGTTTTGGAGAAATCCAACAAAATTTGGAAATTTTTAGGGTGGGTGATCAGGGTGGGCCAGGGCAAGGTGCCACAAAGAGAGGCCATTTTGCAGGGGAAAAAGAAGTCATTTGGCCAACGTCTGGGCATCAGGTGAAAGCTGGCATTTGGGGCTATAAGGCCGAGCTGGGATCTAGCTTCTGACCACTGTAGTTTTGGAGAAATCCAACAAAATTTGGAAATTTTTAGGTTGGATGGTCAGGGTGGGCCAGGGCGAGTGGCCACAAAGAGAGGCCATTTTGCAGGGGAAAAAGAAGTCATTTGGCCAACGTCTGGGCATCAGGTGAAAGCTGGCATTTGGGGCTATAAGGCCGAGCTGGGATCTAGCTTCTGACCACTGTAGTTTTGGAGAAATCCAACAAAATTTGGAAATTTTTAGGTTGGGTGGTCAGGGTGGGCCAGGGCAAGTGGCCCCAAAGAGAGGCCATTTTGCAGGGGAAAAAGAAGTCATTTGGCCAACCTCTGGGCATCAGATGAAAGCTGGCCTTTGGGGCTATAAGGCCGAGCTGGGATCTAGCTTCTGACCACTGTCGTTTTGGAGAAATCCAACAAAATTTGGAAATTTTTAGGTTGGGTGGTCAGGGTTGGCCAGGGCGAGTGGCCGCAAAGAGAGGCCATTTTGCAGGGGAAAAAGAAGTCATTTGGCCAACCTCTGGGCATCAGGTGAAAGCTGGCGTTTGGGGCTATAAGGCCGAGCTGGGATCTTGCTTCTGACCACTGTAGTTTTGGAGAAATCCAACAAAATTTGGAAATTTTTAGGTTGGGTGGTCAGGGTGGGCCAGGGCGAGTGGCCGCAAAGAGAGGCCATTTTGCAGGGGAAAAAGAAGTCATTTGGCCAGGCTCTGGGCATCAGGTGAAAGCTGGCCTTTGGGGCTATAAGGCCGAGCTGGGATCTAGCTTCTGACCACTGTAGTTTTGGAGAAATCCAACAAAATTTGGAAATTTTTAGGTTGGGTGGTCAGGGTGGGCCAGGGCAAGTGGCCGCAAAGAGAGGCCATTTTGCAGGGGAAAAAGAAGTCATTTGGCCAACCTCTGGGCATCAGGTGAAAGCTAGACTTTGGGGCTATAAGGCCGAGCTGGGATCTAGCTTCTGACCACTGTAGTTTTGGAGAAATCCAACAAAATTTGGAAATTTTGAGGTTGTGTGGTCAGGGTGGGCCAGGGCGAGTGGCCTCAAAGAGAGGCCATTTTGCAGGGGAAAAAGAAGTCATTTGGCCAACCTCTGGGCATCAGATGAAATCTGGCGTTTGGGGCTATAAGGCCGAGCTGGGATCCAGCTTCTGACCACTGTAGTTTTGGAGAAATCCAACAAAATTTGGAAATTTTTAGGTTGGGTGGTCAGGGTGGGCCAGGGCGAATGGCCGCAAAGAGAGGCCATTTTGCAGGGGAAAAAGAAGTCATTTGGCCAGGCTCTTGGCATCAGATGAAAGCTGGCGTTTGGGGCTATAAGGCCGAGCTGGGATCTAGCTTCTGACCACTGTCGTTTTGGAGAAATCCAACAAAATTTGGAAATTTTTAGGTTGGGTGGTCAGGGTGGGCCAGGGCAAGTGGCCCCAAAGAGAGGCCATTTTGCAGGGGAAAAAGAAGTCATTTGGCCAACCTCTGGGCATCAGATGAAAGCTGGCCTTTGGGGCTATAAGGCCGAGCTGGGATCTAGCTTCTGACCGCTTTGGTTTTGGAGAAATCCAACAAAATTTGGAAATTTTTAGGTTGGGTGGTCAGGGTGGGCCAGGGCGAGTGGCCGCAAAGAGAGGCCATTTTGCAGGGGAAAAAGAAGTCATTTGGCCAACGTCTGGGCATCAGGTGAAAGCTGGCGTTTGGGGCTATAAGGCCGAGCTGGGATCTAGCTTCTGACCACTGTCGTTTTGGAGAAATCCAACAAAATTTGGAAATTTTGAGGTTGGGTGGTCAGGGTGGGCCAGGGCAAGTGGCCGCAAAGAGAGGCCATTTTGCAGGGGAAAAAGAAGTCCTTTGGCCAACCTCTGGGCATCAGATGAAAGCTGGCATTTGGGGCTATAAGGCCGAGCTGGGACCTGGCTTCTGACCACTGTAGTTTTGGAGAAATCCAACAAAATTTGGAAATTTTTAGGTTGGGTGGTCAGGGTGGGCCAGGGCGAGTGGGCGCAAAGAGAGGCCATTTTGCAGGGGAAAAAGAAGTCATTTGGCCAACGTCTGGGCATCAGGTGAAAGCTGGCATTTGGGGCTATAAGGCCGAGCTGGGACCTGGCTTCTGACCACTGTAGTTTTGGAGAAATCCAACAAAATTTGGAAATTTTTAGGTTGGGTGGTCAGGGTGGGCCAGGGCAAGTGGCCGCAAAGAGAGGCCATTTTGCAGGGGAAAAAGAAGTCATTTGGCCAACCTCTGGGCATCAGATGAAAGCTGGCCTTTGGGGCTATAAGGCCGAGCTGGGATCTAGCTTCTGACCACTGTCGTTTTGGAGAAATCCAACAAAATTTGGAAATTTTTAGGTTGGGTGGTCAGGGTGGGCCAGGGCAAGTGGCCGCAAAGAGAGGCCATTTTGCAGGGGAAAAAGAAGTCATTTGGCCAGGCTCTGGGCATCAGGTGAAAGCTGGCCTTTGGGGCTATAAGGCCGAGCTGGGATCTAGCTTCTGACCACTGTCGTTTTGGAGAAATCCAACAAAATTTGGAAATTTTGAGGTTGGGTGGTCAGGGTGGGCCAGGGCGAGTGGCCACAAAGAGAGGCCATTTTGCAGGGGAAAAAGAAGTCATTTGGCCAACCTCTGGGCATCAGATGAAAGCTGGCCTTTGGGGCTATAAGGCCGAGCTGGGATCTAGCTTCTGACCACTGTAGTTTTGGAGAAATCCAACAAAATTTGGAAATTTTTAGGTTGGGTGGTAGGGTGGGCCAGGGCAAGTGGCCCCAAAGAGAGGCCATTTTGCAGGGGAAAAAGAAGTCATTTGGCCAACCTCTGGGCATCAGATGAAAGCTGGCATTTGGGGCTATAAGGCTGAGCTGGGATCTAGCTTCTGACCACTTTGGTTTTGGAGAAATCCAACAAAATTTGGAAATTTTTAGGGTGGGTGATCAGGGTGGGCCAGGGCAAGGTGCCACAAAGAGAGGCCATTTTGCAGGGGAAAAAGAAGTCATTTGGCCAACGTCTGGGCATCAGGTGAAAGCTGGCATTTGGGGCTATAAGGCCGAGCTGGGATCTAGCTTCTGACCACTGTAGTTTTGGAGAAATCCAACAAAATTTGGAAATTTTTAGGTTGGATGGTCAGGGTGGGCCAGGGCGAGTGGCCACAAAGAGAGGCCATTTTGCAGGGGAAAAAGAAGTCATTTGGCCAACGTCTGGGCATCAGGTGAAAGCTGGCATTTGGGGCTATAAGGCCGAGCTGGGATCTAGCTTCTGACCACTGTAGTTTTGGAGAAATCCAACAAAATTTGGAAATTTTTAGGTTGGGTGGTCAGGGTGGGCCAGGGCAAGTGGCCGCAAAGAGAGGCCATTTTGCAGGGGAAAAAGAAGTCATTTGGCCAACCTCTGGGCATCAGATGAAAGCTGGCCTTTGGGGCTATAAGGCCGAGCTGGGATCTAGCTTCTGACCACTGTCGTTTTGGAGAAATCCAACAAAATTTGGAAATTTTTAGGTTGGGTGGTCAGGGTTGGCCAGGGCGAGTGGCCGCAAAGAGAGGCCATTTTGCAGGGGAAAAAGAAGTCATTTGGCCAACCTCTGGGCATCAGGTGAAAGCTGGCCTTTGGGGCTATAAGGCCGAGCTGGGATCTTGCTTCTGACCACTGTAGTTTTGGAGAAATCCAACAAAATTTGGAAATTTTTAGGTTGGGTGGTCAGGGTGGGCCAGGGCGAGTGGCCGCAAAGAGAGGCCATTTTGCAGGGGAAAAAGAAGTCATTTGGCCAACGTCTGGGCATCAGGTGAAAGCTGGCATTTGGGGCTATAAGGCCGAGCTGGGATCTAGCTTCTGACCACTGTAGTTTTGGAGAAATCCAACAAAATTTGGCAATTTTTAGGTTGGGTGGTCAGGGTGGGCCAGGGCGAGTGGCCGCAAAGAGAGGCCATTTTGCAGGGGAAAAAGAAGTCATTTGGCCAGGCTCTGGGCATCAGGTGAAAGCTGGCGTTTGGGGCTATAAGGCCGAGCTGGGATCTAGCTTCTGACCACTGTAGTTTTGGAGAAATCCAACAAAATTTGGAAATTTTTAGGTTGGGTGGTCAGGGTGGGCCAGGGCAAGTGGCCGCAAAGAGAGGCCATTTTGCAGGGGATAAAGAAGTCATTTGGCCAACCTCTGGGCATCAGGTGAAAGCTAGCCTTTGGGGCTATAAGGCCGAGCTGGGATCTAGCTTCTGACCACTGTAGTTTTGGAGAAATCCAACAAAATTTGGAAATTTTGAGGTTGTGTGGTCAGGGTGGGCCAGGGCGAGTGGCCTCAAAGAGAGGCCATTTTGCAGGGGAAAAAGAAGTCATTTGGCCAACCTCTGGGCATCAGATGAAATCTGGCGTTTGGGGCTATAAGGCCGAGCTGGGATCCAGCTTCTGACCACTGTAGTTTTGGAGAAATCCAACAAAATTTGGAAATTTTTAGGTTGGGTGGTCAGGGTGGGCCAGGGCAAGTGGCCCCAAAGAGAGGCCATTTTGCAGGGGAAAAAGAAGTCATTTGGCCAACCTCTGGGCATCAGATGAAAGCTGGCCTTTGGGGCTATAAGGCCGAGCTGGGATCTAGCTTCTGACCGCTTTGGTTTTGGAGAAATCCAACAAAATTTGGAAATTTTTAGGTTGGGTGGTCAGGGTGGGCCAGGGCGAGTGGCCGCAAAGAGAGGCCATTTTGCAGGGGAAAAAGAAGTCATTTGGCCAACGTCTGGGCATCAGGTGAAAGCTGGCGTTTGGGGCTATAAGGCCGAGCTGGGATCTAGCTTCTGACCACTGTCGTTTTGGAGAAATCCAACAAAATTTGGAAATTTTGAGGTTGGGTGGTCAGGGTGGGCCAGGGCAAGTGGCCGCAAAGAGAGGCCATTTTGCAGGGGAAAAAGAAGTCCTTTGGCCAACCTCTGGGCATCAGATGAAAGCTGGCATTTGGGGCTATAAGGCCGAGCTGGGACCTGGCTTCTGACCACTGTAGTTTTGGAGAAATCCAACAAAATTTGGAAATTTTTAGGTTGGGTGGTCAGGGTGGGCCAGGGCAAGTGGCCGCAAAGAGAGGCCATTTTGCAGGGGAAAAAGAAGTCATTTGGCCAACCTCTGGGCATCAGATGAAAGCTGGCGTTTGGGGCTATAAGGCCGAGCTGGGATCTAGCTTCTGACCACTGTCGTTTTGGAGAAATCCAACAAAATTTGGAAATTTTGAGGTTGGGTGGTCAGGGTGGGCCAGGGCGAGTGGCCTCAAAGAGAGGCCATTTTGCAGGGGAAAAAGAAGTCATTTGGCCAACCTCTGGGCATCAGATGAAAGCTGGCCTTTGGGGCTATAAGGCCGAGCTGGGATCTAGCTTCTGACCACTTTGGTTTTGGAGAAATCCAACAAAATTTGGCAATTTTTAGGTTGGGTGGTCAGGGTGGGCCAGGGCAAGTGGCCGCAAAGAGAGGCCATTTTGCAGGGGAAAAAGAAGTCATTTGGCCAGGCTGTTGGCATCAGATGAAAGCTGGCGTTTGGGGCTATAAGGCCGAGCTGGGATCTAGCTTCTGACCACTGTCGTTTTGGAGAAATCCAACAAAATTTGGAAATTTTTAGGTTGGGTGCTCAGGGTGGGCCAGGGCGAGTGGCCGCAAAGAGAGGCCATTTTGCAGGAGAAAAAGTAGTCATTTGGCCAACCTCTGGGCATCAGATGAAAGCTGGCATTTGGGGCTATAAGGCTGAGCTGGGATCTAGCTTCTGACCACTGTAGTTTTGGGGAAATCCAACAAAATTTGGAAATTTTTAGGTTGGGTGGTCAGGGTGGGCCAGGGCGAGTGGCCGCAAAGAGAGGCCATTTTGCAGGGGAAAAAGAAGTCATTTGGCCAGGCTCTGGGCATCAGGTGAAAGCTGGCCTTTGGGGCTATAAGGCCGAGCTGGGATCTAGCTTCTGACCACTGTAGTTTTGGAGAAATCCAACAAAATTTGGAAATTTTTAGGTTGGGTGGTCAGGGTGGGCCAGGGCGAATGGCCGCAAAGAGAGGCCATTTTGCAGGGGAAAAAGAAGTCATTTGGCCAGGCTCTTGGCATCAGATGAAAGCTGGCGTTTGGGGCTATAAGGCCGAGCTGGGATCTAGCTTCTGACCACTGTCGTTTTGGAGAAATCCAACAAAATTTGGAAATTTTTAGGTTGGGTGGTCAGGGTGGGCCAGGGCAAGTGGCCCCAAAGAGAGGCCATTTTGCAGGGGAAAAAGAAGTCATTTGGCCAACCTCTGGGCATCAGATGAAAGCTGGCCTTTGGGGCTATAAGGCCGAGCTGGGATCTAGCTTCTGACCGCTTTGGTTTTGGAGAAATCCAACAAAATTTGGAAATTTTTAGGTTGGGTGGTCAGGGTGGGCCAGGGCGAGTGGCCGCAAAGAGAGGCCATTTTGCAGGGGAAAAAGAAGTCATTTGGCCAACGTCTGGGCATCAGGTGAAAGCTGGCGTTTGGGGCTATAAGGCCGAGCTGGGATCTAGCTTCTGACCACTGTCGTTTTGGAGAAATCCAACAAAATTTGGAAATTTTGAGGTTGGGTGGTCAGGGTGGGCCAGGGCAAGTGGCCGCAAAGAGAGGCCATTTTGCAGGGGAAAAAGAAGTCCTTTGGCCAACCTCTGGGCATCAGATGAAAGCTGGCATTTGGGGCTATAAGGCCGAGCTGGGACCTGGCTTCTGACCACTGTAGTTTTGGAGAAATCCAACAAAATTTGGAAATTTTTAGGTTGGGTGGTCAGGGTGGGCCAGGGCAAGTGGCCGCAAAGAGAGGCCATTTTGCAGGGGAAAAAGAAGTCATTTGGCCAACCTCTGGGCATCAGATGAAAGCTGGCGTTTGGGGCTATAAGGCCGAGCTGGGATCTAGCTTCTGACCACTGTCGTTTTGGAGAAATCCAACAAAATTTGGAAATTTTGAGGTTGGGTGGTCAGGGTGGGCCAGGGCGAGTGGCCTCAAAGAGAGGCCATTTTGCAGGGGAAAAAGAAGTCATTTGGCCAACCTCTGGGCATCAGATGAAAGCTGGCCTTTGGGGCTATAAGGCCGAGCTGGGATCTAGCTTCTGACCACTTTGGTTTTGGAGAAATCCAACAAAATTTGGCAATTTTTAGGTTGGGTGGTCAGGGTGGGCCAGGGCAAGTGGCCGCAAAGAGAGGCCATTTTGCAGGGGAAAAAGAAGTCATTTGGCCAGGCTGTTGGCATCAGATGAAAGCTGGCGTTTGGGGCTATAAGGCCGAGCTGGGATCTAGCTTCTGACCACTGTCGTTTTGGAGAAATCCAACAAAATTTGGAAATTTTTAGGTTGGGTGCTCAGGGTGGGCCAGGGCGAGTGGCCGCAAAGAGAGGCCATTTTGCAGGAGAAAAAGTAGTCATTTGGCCAACCTCTGGGCATCAGATGAAAGCTGGCATTTGGGGCTATAAGGCTGAGCTGGGATCTAGCTTCTGACCACTGTAGTTTTGGGGAAATCCAACAAAATTTGGAAATTTTTAGGTTGGGTGGTCAGGGTGGGCCAGGGCGAGTGGCCGCAAAGAGAGGCCATTTTGCAGGGGAAAAAGAAGTCATTTGGCCAGGCTCTGGGCATCAGGTGAAAGCTGGCCTTTGGGGCTATAAGGCCGAGCTGGGATCTAGCTTCTGACCACTGTAGTTTTGGAGAAATCCAACAAAATTTGGAAATTTTTAGGTTGGGTGGTCAGGGTGGGCCAGGGCAAGTGGCCGCAAAGAGAGGCCATTTTGCAGGGGAAAAAGAAGTCATTTGGCCAGGCTCTGGGCATCAGGTGAAAGCTGGCATTTGGGGCTATAAGGCCGAGCTGGGATCTAGCTTCTGACCACTGTCGTTTTGGAGAAATCCAACAAAATTTGGAAATTTTTAGGTTGGGTGGTCAGGGTGGGCCAGGGCAAGTGGCCACAAAGAGAGGCCATTTTGCAGGGGAAAAAGAAGTCATTTGGCCAACCTCTGGGCATCAGATGAAAGCTGGCCTTTGGGGCTATAAGGCCGAGCTGGGATCTAGCTTCTGACCGCTTTGGTTTTGGAGAAATCCAACAAAATTTGGAAATTATTAGGTTGGGTGGTCAGGGTGGGCCAGGGCGAGTGGCCGCAAAGAGAGGCCATTTTGCAGGGGAAAAAGAAGTCATTTGGCCAACCTCTGGGCATCAGGTGAAAGCTGGCGTTTGGGGCTATAAGGCCGAGCTGGGATCTAGCTTCTGACCACTGTCGTTTTGGAGAAATCCAACAAAACTTGAAATTTTGAGGTTGGGTGGTCAGGGTGGGCCAGGGCGAGTGGCCGCAAAGAGAGGCCATTTTGCAGGGGAAAAAGAAGTCATTTGGCCAACGTCTGGGCATCAGGTGAAAGCTGGCATTTGGGGCTATAAGGCCGAGCTGGGATCTAGCTTCTGACCACTGTAGTTTTGGAGAAATCCAACAAAATTTGGAAATTTTTAGGTTGGGTGGTCAGGGTGGGCCAGGGCAAGTGGCCGCAAAGAGAGGCCATTTTGCAGGGAAAAAGAAGTCATTTGGCCAGGCTCTGGGCATCAGGTGAAAGCTGGCATTTGGGGCTATAAGGCCGAGCTGGGATCTAGCTTCTGACCACTGTCGTTTTGGAGAAATCCAACAAAATTTGGAAATTTTTAGGTTGGGTGCTCAGGGTGGGCCAGGGCGACGTGGCCGCAAAGAGAGGCCATTTTGCAGGAGAAAAAGTAGTCATTTGGCCAACCTCTGGGCATCAGATGAAATCTGGCATTTGGGGCTATAAGGCCGAGCTGGGATCTAGCTTCTGACCACTGTAGTTTTGGAGAAATCCAACAAAATTTGGAAATTTTTAGGTTGGTGGTCAGGGTGGGCCAGGGCAAGTGGCCGCAAAGAGAGGCCATTTTGCAGGGGAAAAAGAAGTCATTTGGCCAACCTCTGGGCATCAGATGAAAGCTGGCGTTTGGGGCTATAAGGCCGAGCTGGGATCTAGCTTCTGACCACTGTAGTTTTGGAGAAATCCAACAAAATTTGGAAATTTTGAGGTTGGGTGGTCAGGGTGGGCCAGGGCGAGTGGCCTCAAAGAGAGGCCATTTTGCAGGGGAAAAAGAAGTCATTTGGCCAACCTCTGGGCATCAGATGAAAGCTGGCCTTTGGGGCTATAAGGCCGAGCTGGGATCTAGCTTCTGACCCACTTTGGTTTTGGCGAAATCCAACAAAATTTGGAAATTTTTAGGTTGGGTGGTCAGGGTGGGCCAGGGCGAGTGGCAGCAAAGAAAAGCCATTTTGCAGCGGAAAAAGAAGTCATTTGGCCAACCTCTGTGCATCAGATGAAATCTGGCGTTTGGGGCTATAAGGCCGAGCTGGGATCTTGCTTCTGACCACTGTAGTTTTGGAGAAATCCAACAAAATTTGGAAATTTTTAGGTTGGGTGGTCAGGGTGGGCCAGGGCGAGTGGCCGCAAAGAGAGGCCATTTTGCAGGGGAAAAAGAAGTCATTTGGCCAACGTCTGGGCATCAGGTGAAAGCTGGCATTTGGGGCTATAAGGCCGAGCTGGGATCTAGCTTCTGACCACTGTCGTTTTGGAGAAATCCAACAAAATTTGGAAATTTTTAGGTTGGGTGGTCAGGGTGGGCCAGGGCAAGTGGCCGCAAAGAGAGGCCATTTTGCAGGGGAAAAAGAAGTCATTTGGCCAGGCTCTGGGCATCAGGTGAAAGCTGGCATTTGGGGCTATAAGGCCGAGCTGGGATCTAGCTTCTGACCACTGTAGTTTTGGAGAAATCCAACAAAATTTGGAAATTTTTAGGTTGGGTGGTCAGGGTGGGCCAGGGCAAGTGGCCCCAAAGAGAGGCCATTTTGCAGGGGAAAAAGAAGTCATTTGGCCAACGTCTGGGCATCAGGTGAAAGCTGGCCTTTGGGGCTATAAGGCCGAGCTGGGATCTAGCTTCTGACCACTGTCGTTTTGGAGAAATCCAACAAAATTTGGAAATTTTGAGGTTGGGTGGTCAGGGTGGGCCAGGGCGAGTGGCCTCAAAGAGAGGCCATTTTGCAGGGGAAAAAGAAGTCATTTGGCCAACCTCTGGGCATCAGATGAAATCTGGCGTTTGGGGCTATAAGGCCGAGCTGGGATCCAGCTTCTGACCACTGTAGTTTTGGAGAAATCCAACAAAATTTGGAAATTTTTAGGTTGGGTGGTCAGGGTGGGCCAGGGCGAATGGACGCAAAGAGAGGCCATTTTGCAGGGGAAAAAGAAGTCATTTGGCCATGCTCTGGGCATCAGATGAAAGCTGGCGTTTGGGGCTATAAGGCCGAGCTGGGATCTAGCTTCTGACCACTGTAGTTTTGGAGAAATCCAACAAAATTTGGAAATTTTTAGGTTGGGTGCTCAGGGTGGGCCAGGGCGAGTGGCCGCAAAGAGAGGCCATTTTGCAGGAGAAAAAGTAGTCATTTGGCCAACCTCTGGGCATCAGATGAAATCTGGCATTTGGGGCTATAAGGCTGAGCTGGGATCTAGCTTCTGACCACTGTAGTTTTGGGGAAATCCAACAAAATTTGGAAATTTTTAGGTTGGGTGGTCAGGGTGGGCCAGGGCGAGTGGCCGCAAAGAGAGGCCATTTTGCAGGGGAAAAAGAAGTCATTTGGCCAGGCTCTGGGCATCAGGTGAAAGCTGGCATTTGGGGCTATAAGGCCGAGCTGGGATCTAGCTTCTGACCACTGTCGTTTTGGAGAAATCCAACAAAATTTGGAAATTTTTAGGTTGGGTGGTCAGGGTGGGCCAGGGCAAGTGGCCGCAAAGAGAGGCCATTTTGCAGGGGAAAAAGAAGTCATTTGGCCAGGCTCTGGGCATCAGGTGAAAGCTGGCATTTGGGGCTATAAGGCCGAGCTGGGATCTAGCTTCTGACCACTGTAGTTTTGGAGAAATCCAACAAAATTTGGAAATTTTTAGGTTGGGTGGTCAGGGTGGGCCAGGGCAAGTGGCCCCAAAGAGAGGCCATTTTGCAGGGGAAAAAGAAGTCATTTGGCCAACCTCTGGGCATCAGATGAAAGCTGGCCTTTGGGGCTATAAGGCCGAGCTGGGATCTAGCTTCTGACCGCTTTGGTTTTGGAGAAATCCAACAAAATTTGGAAATTTTTAGGTTGGGTGGTCAGGGTGGGCCAGGGCGAGTGGCCTCAAAGAGAGGCCATTTTGCAGGGGAAAAAGAAGTCATTTGGCCAACCTCTGGGCATCAGGTGAAAGCTGGCGTTTGGGGCTATAAGGCCGAGCTGGGATCTAGCTTCTGACCACTGTCGTTTTGGAGAAATCCAACAAAACTTGGAAATTTTGAGGTTGGGTGGTCAGGGTGGGCCAGGGCGAGTGGCCGCAAAGAGAGGCCATTTTGCAGGGGAAAAAGAAGTCATTTGGCCAACGTCTGGGCATCAGGTGAAAGCTGGCATTTGGGGCTATAAGGCCGAGCTGGGATCTAGCTTCTGACCACTGTCGTTTTGGAGAAATCCAACAAAATTTGGAAATTTTTAGGTTGGGTGGTCAGGGTGGGCCAGGGCAAGTGGCCGCAAAGAGAGGCCATTTTGCAGGGGAAAAAGAAGTCATTTGGCCAGGCTCTGGGCATCAGGTGAAAGCTGGCATTTGGGGCTATAAGGCCGAGCTGGGATCTAGCTTCTGACCACTGTAGTTTTGGAGAAATCCAACAAAATTTGGAAATTTTTAGGTTGGGTGGTCAGGGTGGGCCAGGGCAAGTGGCCGCAAAGAGAGGCCATTTTGCAGGGGAAAAAGAAGTCATTTGGCCAACCTCTGGGCATCAGGTGAAAGCTGGCCTTTGGGGCTATAAGGCCGAGCTGGGATCTAGCTTCTGACCACTGTCGTTTTGGAGAAATCCAACAAAATTTGGAAATTTTTAGGTTGGGTGCTCAGGGTGGGCCAGGGCGAGTGGCCGCAAAGAGAGGCCATTTTGCAGGAGAAAAAGTAGTCATTTGGCCAACCTCTGGGCATCAGATGAAATCTGGCATTTGGGGCTATAAGGCCGAGCTGGGATCTAGCTTCTGACCACTGTAGTTTTGGGGAAATCCAACAAAATTTGGAAATTTTTAGGTTGGGTGGTCAGGGTGGGCCAGGGCAAGTGGCCGCAAAGAGAGGCCATTTTGCAGGGGAAAAAGAAGTCATTTGGCCAGGCTCTGGGCATCAGGTGAAAGCTGGCATTTGGGGCTATAAGGCCGAGCTGGGATCTAGCTTCTGACCACTGTAGTTTTGGAGAAATCCAACAAAATTTGGAAATTTTTAGGTTGGGTGGTCAGGGTGGGCCAGGGCAAGTGGCCCCAAAGAGAGGCCATTTTGCAGGGGAAAAAGAAGTCATTTGGCCAACCTCTGGGCATCAGATGAAAGCTGGCCTTTGGGGCTATAAGGCCGAGCTGGGATCTAGCTTCTGACCGCTGTCGTTTTGGAGAAATCCAACAAAATTTGGAAATTTTTAGGTTGGGTGGTCAGGGTGGGCCAGGGCGAGTGGGCGCAAAGAGAGGCCATTTTGCAGGGGAAAAAGAAGTCATTTGGCCAACCTCTGGGCATCAGATGAAAGCTGGCGTTTGGGGCTATAAGGCCGAGCTGGGATCTAGCTTCTGACCACTGTAGTTTTGGAGAAATCCAACAAAATTTGGAAATTTTTAGGTTGGGTGGTCAGGGTGGGCCAGGGCAAGTGGCCGCAAAGAGAGGCCATTTTGCAGGGGAAAAAGAAGTCATTTGGCCAGGCTCTGGGCATCAGGTGAAAGCTGGCATTTGGGGCTATAAGGCCGAGCTGGGATCTAGCTTCTGACCACTGTAGTTTTGGAGAAATCCAACAAAATTTGGAAATTTTTAGGTTGGGTGGTCAGGGTGGGCCAGGGCAAGTGGCCGCAAAGAGAGGCCATTTTGCAGGGGAAAAAGAAGTCATTTGGCCAACCTCTGGGCATCAGGTGAAAGCTGGCATTTGGGGCTATAAGGCCGAGCTGGGATCTAGCTTCTGACCACTGTCGTTTTGGAGAAATCCAACAAAATTTGGAAATTTTTAGGTTGGGTGCTCAGGGTGGGCCAGGGCGAGTGGCCGCAAAGAGAGGCCATTTTGCAGTAGAAAAAGTAGTCATTTGGCCAACCTCTGGGCATCAGATGAAATCTGGCATTTGGGGCTATAAGGCCGAGCTGGGATCTAGCTTCTGACCACTGTAGTTTTGGGGAAATCCAACAAAATTTGGAAATTTTTAGGTTGGGTGGTCAGGGTGGGCCAGGGCAAGTGGCCGCAAAGAGAGGCCATTTTGCAGGGGAAAAAGAAGTCATTTGGCCAGGCTCTGGGCATCAGGTGAAAGCTGGCATTTGGGGCTATAAGGCCGAGCTGGGATCTTGCTTCTGACCACTGTAGTTTTGGAGAAATCCAACAAAATTTGGAAATTTTTAGGTTGGGTGGTCAGGGTGGGCCAGGGCAAGTGGCCGCAAAGAGAGGCCATTTTGCAGGGGAAAAAGAAGTCATTTGGCCAACCTCTGTGCATCAGATGAAAGCTGGCGTTTGGGGCTATAAGGCCGAGCTGGGATCTTGCTTCTGACCACTGTAGTTTTGGAGAAATCCAACAAAATTTGGAAATTTTTAGGTTGGGTGGTCAGGGTGGGCCAGGGCGAGTGGCCGCAAAGAGAGGCCATTTTGCAGGGGAAAAAGAAGTCATTTGGCCAACGTCTGGGCATCAGGTGAAAGCTGGCATTTGGGGCTATAAGGCCGAGCTGGGATCTAGCTTCTGACCACTGTAGTTTTGGAGAAATCCAACAAAATTTGGAAATTTTTAGGTTGGGTGCTCAGGGTGGGCCAGGGCAAGTGGCCGCAAAGAGAGGCCATTTTGCAGGGGAAAAAGAAGTCATTTGGCCAGGCTCTGGGCATCAGGTGAAAGCTGGCATTTGGGGCTATAAGGCCGAGCTGGGATCTAGCTTCTGACCACTGTAGTTTTGGAGAAATCCAACAAAATTTGGAAATTTTTAGGTTGGGTGGTCAGGGTGGGCCAGGGCAAGTGGCCGCAAAGAGAGGCCATTTTGCAGGGGAAAAAGAAGTCATTTGGCCAACGTCTGGGCATCAGGTGAAAGCTGGCCTTTGGGGCTATAAGGCCGAGCTGGGATCTTGCTTCTGACCACTGTAGTTTTGGAGAAATCCAACAAAATTTGGAAATTTTTAGGTTGGGTGCTCAGGGTGGGCCAGGGCGAGTGGCCGCAAAGAGAGGCCATTTTGCAGGAGAAAAAGTAGTCATTTGGCCAACCTCTGGGCATCAGATGAAATCTGGCATTTGGGGCTATAAGGCCGAGCTGGGATCTAGCTTCTGACCACTGTAGTTTTGGGGAAATCCAACAAAATTTGGAAATTTTTAGGTTGGGTGGTCAGGGTGGGCCAGGGCGAGTGGCCGCAAAGAGAGGCCATTTTGCAGGGGAAAAAGAAGTCATTTGGCCAGCCTCTGGGCATCAGATGAAAGCTGGCGTTTGGGGCTATAAGGCCGAGCTGGGATCTAGCTTCTGACCACTGTAGTTTTGGAGAAATCCAACAAAATTTGGAAATTTTGAGGTTGGGTGGTCAGGGTGGGCCAGGGCGAGTGGCCTCAAAGAGAGGCCATTTTGCAGGGGAAAAAGAAGTCATTTGGCCAACCTCTGGGCATCAGATGAAAGCTGGCGTTTGGGGCTATAAGGCCGAGCTGGGATCTAGCTTCTGACCACTGTCGTTTTGGAGAAATCCAACAAAATTTGGAAATTTTTAGGTTGGGTGGTCAGGGTGGGCCAGGGCGAGTGGCCGCAAAGAAAAGCCATTTTGCAGGGGAAAAAGAAGTCATTTGGCCAACCTCTGTGCATCAGATGAAATCTGGCGTTTGGGGCTATAAGGCCGAGCTGGGATCTTGCTTCTGACCACTGTAGTTTTGGAGAAATCCAACAAAATTTGGAAATTTTTAGGTTGGGTGGTCAGGGTGGGCCAGGGCGAGTGGCCGCAAAGAGAGGCCATTTTGCAGGGGAAAAAGAAGTCATTTGGCCAACGTCTGGGCATCAGGTGAAAGCTGGCATTTGGGGCTATAAGGCCGAGCTGGGATCTAGCTTCTGACCACTGTAGTTTTGGAGAAATCCAACAAAATTTGGAAATTTTGAGGTTGGGTGGTCAGGGTGGGCCAGGGCAAGTGGCCGCAAAGAGAGGCCATTTTGCAAGGGAAAAAGAAGTCATTTGGCCAGGCTCTGGGCATCAGGTGAAAGCTGGCCTTTGGGGCTATAAGGCCGAGCTGGCATCTAGCTTCTGACCACTGTAGTTTTGGAGAAATCCAACAAAATTTGGAAATTTTTAGGTTGGGTGGTCAGGGTGGGCCAGGGCAAGTGGCCGCAAAGAGAGGCCATTTTGCAGGGGAAAAAGAAGTCATTTGGCCAGGCTCTGGGCATCAGGTGAAAGCTGGCCTTTGGGGCTATAAGGCCGAGCTGGGATCTAGCTTCTGACCACTGTCGTTTTGGAGAAATCCAACAAAATTTGGAAATTTTGAGGTTGGGTGGTCAGGGTGGGCCAGGGCGAGTGGCCTCAAAGAGAGGCCATTTTGCAGGGGAAAAAGAAGTCATTTGGCCAACCTCTGGGCATCAGATGAAATCTGGCATTTGGGGCTATAAGGCCGAGCTGGGATCCAGCTTCTGACCACTATAGTTTTGGAGAAATCCAACAAAATTTGGAAATTTTTAGGTTGGGTGGTCAGGGTGGGCCAGGGCGAATGGCCGCAAAGAGAGGCCATTTTGCAGGGGAAAAAGAAGTCATTTGGCCAGGCTCTTGGCATCAGATGAAAGCTGGCGTTTGGGGCTATAAGGCCGAGCTGGGATCTAGCTTCTGACCACTGTAGTTTTGGAGAAATCCAACAAAATTTGGAAATTTTTAGGTTGGGTGCTCAGGGTGGGCCAGGGCGAGTGGCCGCAAAGAGAGGCCATTTTGCAGGAGAAAAAGTAGTCATTTGGCCAACCTCTGGGCATCAGATGAAATCTGGCATTTGGGGCTATAAGGCCGAGCTGGGATCTAGCTTCTGACCACTGTAGTTTTGGGGAAATCCAACAAAATTTGGAAATTTTTAGGTTGGGTGGTCAGGGTGGGCCAGGGCGAGTGGCCGCAAAGAGAGGCCATTTTGCAGGGGAAAAAGAAGTAATTTGGCCAACGTCTGGGCATCAGGTGAAAGCTGGCATTTGGGGCTATAAGGCCGAGCTGGCATCTAGCTTCTGACCACTGTAGTTTTGGAGAAATCCAACAAAATTTGGAAATTTTTAGGTTGGGTGGTCAGGGTGGGCCAGGGCAAGTGGCCGCAAAGAGAGGCCATTTTGCAGGGGAAAAAGAAGTCATTTGGCCAGGCTCTGGGCATCAGGTGAAAGCTGGCATTTGGGGCTATAAGGCCGAGCTGGGATCTAGCTTCTGACCACTGTAGTTTTGGAGAAATCCAACAAAATTTGGAAATTTTTAGGTTGGGTGGTCAGGGTGGGGCCAGGGCGAGTGGCCGCAAAGAGAGGCCATTTTGCAGGGGAAAAGAAGTCATTTGGCCAACCTCTGGGCATCAGATGAAAGCTGGCATTTGGGGCTATAAGGCCGAGCTGGGACCTGGCTTCTGACCACTGTAGTTTTGGAGAAATCCAACAAAATTTGGAAATTTTTAGGTTGGGTGGTCAGGGTGGGCCAGGGCGAGTGGCCGCAAAGAGAGGCCATTTTGCAGGGGAAAAAGAAGTCATTTGGCCAGGCTCTGGGCATCAGGTGAAAGCTGGCATTTGGGGCTATAAGGCCGAGCTGGGATCTAGCTTCTGACCACTGTCGTTTTGGAGAAATCCAACAAAATTTGGAAATTTTTAGGTTGGGTGCTCAGGGTGGGCCAGGGCGAGTGGCCGCAAAGAGAGGCCATTTTGCAGGAGAAAAAGTAGTCATTTGGCCAACCTCTGGGCATCAGATGAAATCTGGCATTTGGGGCTATAAGGCCGAGCTGGGATCTAGCTTCTGACCACTGTAGTTTTGGGGAAATCCAACAAAATTTGGAAATTTTGAGGTTGGGTGGTCAGGGTGGGCCAGGGCGAGTGGCCGCAAAGAGAGGCCATTTTGCAGGGGACAAAGAAGTCATTTGGCCAACCTCTGGGCATCAGATGAAAGCTGGCGTTTGGGGCTATAAGGCCGAGCTGGGATCTAGCTTCTGACCACTGTAGTTTTGGAGAAATCCAACAAAATTTGGAAATTTTTAGGTTGGGTGGTCAGGGTGGGCCAGGGCGAGTGGCCTCAAAGAGAGGCCATTTTGCAGGGGAAAAAGAAGTCATTTGGCCAACCTCTGGGCATCAGATGAAAGCTGGCCTTTGGGGCTATAAGGCCGAGCTGGGATCTAGCTTCTGACCACTGTAGTTTTGGAGAAATCCAACAAAATTTGGAAATTTTTAGGTTGGGTGGTCAGGGTGGGCCAGGGCGAGTGGCCGCAAAGAAAAGCCATTTTGCAGGGGAAAAAGAAGTCATTTGGCCAACCTCTGGGCATCAGGTGAAAGCTGGCGTTTGGGGCTATAAGGCCGAGCTGGGATCTTGCTTCTGACCACTGTAGTTTTGGAGAAATCCAACAAAATTTGGAAATTTTTAGGTTGGGTGCTCAGGGTGGGCCAGGGCGAGTGGCCGCAAAGAGAGGCCATTTTGCAGGGGAAAAAGAAGTCATTTGGCCAGCCTCTGGGCATCAGATGAAAGCTGGCGTTTGGGGCTATAAGGCCGAGCTGGGATCTAGCTTCTGACCACTGTAGTTTTGGAGAAATCCAACAAAATTTGGAAATTTTTAGGTTGGGTGGTCAGGGTGGGCCAGGGCGAGTGGCCTCAAAGAGAGGCCATTTTGCAGGGGAAAAAGAAGTCATTTGGCCAACCTCTGGGCATCAGATGAAAGCTGGCCTTTGGGGCTATAAGGCCGAGCTGGGATCTAGCTTCTGACCACTGTCGTTTTGGAGAAATCCAACAAAATTTGGAAATTTTTAGGTTGGGTGGTCAGGGTGGGCCAGGGCGAGTGGCCGCAAAGAAAAGCCATTTTGCAGGGGAAAAAGAAGTCATTTGGCCAACCTCTGTGCATCAGATGAAAGCTGGCGTTTGGGGCTATAAGGCCGAGCTGGGATCTTGCTTCTGACCACTGTAGTTTTGGAGAAATCCAACAAAATTTGGAAATTTTTAGGTTGGGTGGTCAGGGTGGGCCAGGGCGAGTGGCCGCAAAGAGAGGCCATTTTGCAGGGGAAAAAGAAGTCATTTGGCCAACCTCTGGGCATCAGGTGAAAGCTGGCATTTGGGGCTATAAGGCCGAGCTGGGATCTAGCTTCTGACCACTGTAGTTTTGGAGAAATCCAACAAAATTTGGAAATTTTTAGGTTGGGTGGTCAGGGTGGGCCAGGGCAAGTGGCCGCAAAGAGAGGCCATTTTGCAGGGGAAAAAGAAGTCATTTGGCCAGGCTCTGGGCATCAGGTGAAAGCTGGCCTTTGGGGCTATAAGGCCGAGCTGGCATCTAGCTTCTGACCACTGTAGTTTTGGAGAAATCCAACAAAATTTGGAAATTTTTAGGTTGGGTGGTCAGGGTGGGCCAGGGCAAGTGGCCGCAAAGAGAGGCCATTTTGCAGGGGAAAAAGAAGTCATTTGGCCAGGCTCTGGGCATCAGGTGAAAGCTGGCCTTTGGGGCTATAAGGCCGAGCTGGGATCTAGCTTCTGACCACTGTCGTTTTGGAGAAATCCAACAAAATTTGGAAATTTTGAGGTTGGGTGGTCAGGGTGGGCCAGGGCGAGTGGCCTCAAAGAGAGGCCATTTTGCAGGGGAAAAAGAAGTCATTTGGCCAACCTCTGGGCATCAGATGAAATCTGGCGTTTGGGGCTATAAGGCCGAGCTGGGATCCAGCTTCTGACCACTGTAGTTTTGGAGAAATCCAACAAAATTTGGAAATTTTTAGGTTGGGTGGTCAGGGTGGGCCAGGGCGAATGGCCGCAAAGAGAGGCCATTTTGCAGGGGAAAAAGAAGTCATTTGGCCAGGCTCTTGGCATCAGATGAAAGCTGGCGTTTGGGGCTATAAGGCCGAGCTGGGATCTAGCTTCTGACCACTGTAGTTTTGGAGAAATCCAACAAAATTTGGAAATTTTTAGGTTGGGTGCTCAGGGTGGGCCAGGGCGAGTGGCCGCAAAGAGAGGCCATTTTGCAGGAGAAAAAGTAGTCATTTGGCCAACCTCTGGGCATCAGATGAAATCTGGCATTTGGGGCTATAAGGCCGAGCTGGGATCTAGCTTCTGACCACTGTAGTTTTGGAGAAATCCAACAAAATTTGGAAATTTTTAGGTTGGGTGGTCAGGGTGGGCCAGGGCGAGTGGCCGCAAAGAGAGGCCATTTTGCAGGGGAAAAAGAAGTCATTTGGCCAACCTCTGGGCATCAGGTGAAAGCTGGCATTTGGGGCTATAAGGCCGAGCTGGGATCTAGCTTCTGACCACTGTAGTTTTGGAGAAATCCAACAAAATTTGGAAATTTTTAGGTTGGGTGGTCAGGGTGGGCCAGGGCAAGTGGCCGCAAAGAGAGGCCATTTTGCAGGGGAAAAAGAAGTCATTTGGCCAGGCTCTGGGCATCAGGTGAAAGCTGGCCTTTGGGGCTATAAGGCCGAGCTGGCATCTAGCTTCTGACCACTGTAGTTTTGGAGAAATCCAACAAAATTTGGAAATTTTTAGGTTGGGTGGTCAGGGTGGGCCAGGGCAAGTGGCCGCAAAGAGAGGCCATTTTGCAGGGGAAAAAGAAGTCATTTGGCCAGGCTCTGGGCATCAGGTGAAAGCTGGCCTTTGGGGCTATAAGGCCGAGCTGGGATCTAGCTTCTGACCACTGTCGTTTTGGAGAAATCCAACAAAATTTGGAAATTTTGAGGTTGGGTGGTCAGGGTGGGCCAGGGCGAGTGGCCTCAAAGAGAGGCCATTTTGCAGGGGAAAAAGAAGTCATTTGGCCAACCTCTGGGCATCAGATGAAATCTGGCGTTTGGGGCTATAAGGCCGAGCTGGGATCCAGCTTCTGACCACTGTAGTTTTGGAGAAATCCAACAAAATTTGGAAATTTTTAGGTTGGGTGGTCAGGGTGGGCCAGGGCGAATGGCCGCAAAGAGAGGCCATTTTGCAGGGGAAAAAGAAGTCATTTGGCCAGGCTCTTGGCATCAGATGAAAGCTGGCGTTTGGGGCTATAAGGCCGAGCTGGGATCTAGCTTCTGACCACTGTAGTTTTGGAGAAATCCAACAAAATTTGGAAATTTTTAGGTTGGGTGCTCAGGGTGGGCCAGGGCGAGTGGCCGCAAAGAGAGGCCATTTTGCAGGAGAAAAAGTAGTCATTTGGCCAACCTCTGGGCATCAGATGAAATCTGGCATTTGGGGCTATAAGGCCGAGCTGGGATCTAGCTTCTGACCACTGTAGTTTTGGAGAAATCCAACAAAATTTGGAAATTTTTAGGTTGGGTGGTCAGGGTGGGCCAGGGCAAGTGGCCGCAAAGAGAGGCCATTTTGCAGGGGAAAAAGAAGTCATTTGGCCAACCTCTGGGCATCAGATGAAAGCTGGCGTTTGGGGCTATAAGGCCGAGCTGGGATCTAGCTTCTGACCACTGTAGTTTTGGAGAAATCCAACAAAATTTGGAAATTTTGAGGTTGGGTGGTCAGGGTGGGCCAGGGCGAGTGGCCTCAAAGAGAGGCCATTTTGCAGGGGAAAAAGAAGTCATTTGGCCAACCTCTGGGCATCAGATGAAAGCTGGCCTTTGGGGCTATAAGGCCGAGCTGGGATCTAGCTTCTGACCACTTTGGTTTTGGCGAAATCCAACAAAATTTGGAAATTTTTAGGTTGGGTGGTCAGGGTGGGCCAGGGCGAGTGGCAGCAAAGAAAAGCCATTTTGCAGCGGAAAAAGAAGTCATTTGGCCAACCTCTGTGCATCAGATGAAATCTGGCGTTTGGGGCTATAAGGCCGAGCTGGGATCTTGCTTCTGACCACTGTAGTTTTGGAGAAATCCAACAAAATTTGGAAATTTTTAGGTTGGGTGGTCAGGGTGGGCCAGGGCGAGTGGCCGCAAAGAGAGGCCATTTTGCAGGGGAAAAAGAAGTCATTTGGCCAACGTCTGGGCATCAGGTGAAAGCTGGCATTTGGGGCTATAAGGCCGAGCTGGGATCTAGCTTCTGACCACTGTAGTTTTGGAGAAATCCAACAAAATTTGGAAATTTTTAGGTTGGGTGGTCAGGGTGGGCCAGGGCAAGTGGCCGCAAAGAGAGGCCATTTTGCAGGGGAAAAAGAAGTCATTTGGCCAGGCTCTGGGCATCAGGTGAAAGCTGGCATTTGGGGCTATAAGGCCGAGCTGGGATCTAGCTTCTGACCACTGTAGTTTTGGAGAAATCCAACAAAATTTGGAAATTTTTAGGTTGGGTGGTCAGGGTGGGCCAGGGCAAGTGGCCCCAAAGAGAGGCCATTTTGCAGGGGAAAAAGAAGTCATTTGGCCAACGTCTGGGCATCAGGTGAAAGCTGGCCTTTGGGGCTATAAGGCCGAGCTGGGATCTAGCTTCTGACCACTGTCGTTTTGGAGAAATCCAACAAAATTTGGAAATTTTGAGGTTGGGTGGTCAGGGTGGGCCAGGGCGAGTGGCCTCAAAGAGAGGCCATTTTGCAGGGGAAAAAGAAGTCATTTGGCCAAACTCTGGGCATCAGATGAAATCTGGCGTTTGGGGCTATAAGGCCGAGCTGGGATCCAGCTTCTGACCACTGTAGTTTTGGAGAAATCCAACAAAATTTGGAAATTTTTAGGTTGGGTGCTCAGGGTGGGCCAGGGCGAATGGACGCAAAGAGAGGCCATTTTGCAGGGGAAAAAGAAGTCATTTGGCCATGCTCTGGGCATCAGATGAAAGCTGGCGTTTGGGGCTATAAGGCCGAGCTGGGATCTAGCTTCTGACCACTGTAGTTTTGGAGAAATCCAACAAAATTTGGAAATTTTTAGGTTGGGTGCTCAGGGTGGGCCAGGGCGAGTGGCCGCAAAGAGAGGCCATTTTGCAGGAGAAAAAGTAGTCATTTGGCCAACCTCTGGGCATCAGATGAAATCTGGCATTTGGGGCTATAAGGCTGAGCTGGGATCTAGCTTCTGACCACTGTAGTTTTGGGGAAATCCAACAAAATTTGGAAATTTTTAGGTTGGGTGGTCAGGGTGGGCCAGGGCGAGTGGCCGCAAAGAGAGGCCATTTTGCAGGGGAAAAAGAAGTCATTTGGCCAGGCTCTGGGCATCAGGTGAAAGCTGGCATTTGGGGCTATAAGGCCGAGCTGGGATCTAGCTTCTGACCACTGTCGTTTTGGAGAAATCCAACAAAATTTGGAAATTTTTAGGTTGGGTGGTCAGGGTGGGCCAGGGCAAGTGGCCGCAAAGAGAGGCCATTTTGCAGGGGAAAAAGAAGTCATTTGGCCAGGCTCTGGGCATCAGGTGAAAGCTGGCATTTGGGGCTATAAGGCCGAGCTGGGATCTAGCTTCTGACCACTGTAGTTTTGGAGAAATCCAACAAAATTTGGAAATTTTTAGGTTGGGTGGTCAGGGTGGGCCAGGGCAAGTGGCCCCAAAGAGAGGCCATTTTGCAGGGGAAAAAGAAGTCATTTGGCCAACCTCTGGGCATCAGATGAAAGCTGGCCTTTGGGGCTATAAGGCCGAGCTGGGATCTAGCTTCTGACCGCTGTCGTTTTGGAGAAATCCAACAAAATTTGGAAATTTTTAGGTTGGGTGGTCAGGGTGGGCCAGGGCGAGTGGGCGCAAAGAGAGGCCATTTTGCAGGGGAAAAAGAAGTCATTTGGCCAACCTCTGGGCATCAGATGAAAGCTGGCGTTTGGGGCTATAAGGCCGAGCTGGGATCTAGCTTCTGACCACTGTAGTTTTGGAGAAATCCAACAAAATTTGGAAATTTTTAGGTTGGGTGGTCAGGGTGGGCCAGGGCAAGTGGCCGCAAAGAGAGGCCATTTTGCAGGGGAAAAAGAAGTCATTTGGCCAGGCTCTGGGCATCAGGTGAAAGCTGGCATTTGGGGCTATAAGGCCGAGCTGGGATCTAGCTTCTGACCACTGTAGTTTTGGAGAAATCCAACAAAATTTGGAAATTTTTAGGTTGGGTGGTCAGGGTGGGCCAGGGCAAGTGGCCGCAAAGAGAGGCCATTTTGCAGGGGAAAAAGAAGTCATTTGGCCAACCTCTGGGCATCAGGTGAAAGCTGGCATTTGGGGCTATAAGGCCGAGCTGGGATCTAGCTTCTGACCACTGTCGTTTTGGAGAAATCCAACAAAATTTGGAAATTTTTAGGTTGGGTGCTCAGGGTGGGCCAGGGCGAGTGGCCGCAAAGAGAGGCCATTTTGCAAGGGAAAAAGAAGTCATTTGGCCAGGCTCTGGGCATCAGGTGAAAGCTGGCCTTTGGGGCTATAAGGCCGAGCTGGCATCTAGCTTCTGACCACTGTAGTTTTGGAGAAATCCAACAAAATTTGGAAATTTTTAGGTTGGGTGGTCAGGGTGGGCCAGGGCAAGTGGCCGCAAAGAGAGGCCATTTTGCAGGGGAAAAAGAAGTCATTTGGCCAGGCTCTGGGCATCAGGTGAAAGCTGGCCTTTGGGGCTATAAGGCCGAGCTGGGATCCAGCTTCTGACCACTATAGTTTTGGAGAAATCCAACAAAATTTGGAAATTTTTAGGTTGGGTGGTCAGGGTGGGCCAGGGCGAATGGCCGCAAAGAGAGGCCATTTTGCAGGGGAAAAAGAAGTCATTTGGCCAGGCTCTTGGCATCAGATGAAAGCTGGCGTTTGGGGCTATAAGGCCGAGCTGGGATCTAGCTTCTGACCACTGTAGTTTTGGAGAAATCCAACAAAATTTGGAAATTTTTAGGTTGGGTGCTCAGGGTGGGCCAGGGCGAGTGGCCGCAAAAAGAGGCCATTTTGCAGGAGAAAAAGTAGTCATTTGGCCAACCTCTGGGCATCAGATGAAATCTGGCATTTGGGGCTATAAGGCCGAGCTGGGATCTAGCTTCTGACCACTGTAGTTTTGGGGAAATCCAACAAAATTTGGAAATTTTTAGGTTGGGTGGTCAGGGTGGGCCAGGGCGAGTGGCCGCAAAGAGAGGCCATTTTGCAGGGGAAAAAGAAGTCATTTGGCCAACGTCTGGGCATCAGGTGAAAGCTGGCATTTGGGGCTATAAGGCCGAGCTGGCATCTAGCTTCTGACCACTGTAGTTTTGGAGAAATCCAACAAAATTTGGAAATTTTTAGGTTGGGTGGTCAGGGTGGGCCAGGGCAAGTGGCCGCAAAGAGAGGCCATTTTGCAGGGGAAAAAGAAGTCATTTGGCCAGGCTCTGGGCATCAGGTGAAAGCTGGCATTTGGGGCTATAAGGCCGAGCTGGGATCTAGCTTCTGACCACTGTAGTTTTGGAGAAATCCAACAAAATTTGGAAATTTTTAGGTTGGGTGGTCAGGGTGGGCCAGGGCGAGTGGCCGCAAAGAGAGGCCATTTTGCAGGGGAAAAAGAAGTCATTTGGCCAACCTCTGGGCATCAGATGAAAGCTGGCATTTGGGGCTATAAGGCCGAGCTGGGACCTGGCTTCTGACCACTGTAGTTTTGGAGAAATCCAACAAAATTTGGAAATTTTTAGGTTGGGTGGTCAGGGTGGGCCAGGGCGAGTGGCCGCAAAGAGAGGCCATTTTGCAGGGGAAAAAGAAGTCATTTGGCCAGGCTCTGGGCATCAGGTGAAAGCTGGCATTTGGGGCTATAAGGCCGAGCTGGGATCTAGCTTCTGACCACTGTCGTTTTGGAGAAATCCAACAAAATTTGGAAATTTTTAGGTTGGGTGGTCAGGGTGGGCCAGGGCGAGTGGCCGCAAAGAGAGGCCATTTTGCAGGAGAAAAAGTAGTCATTTGGCCAACCTCTGGGCATCAGATGAAATCTGGCACTTGGGGCTATAAGGCCGAGCTGGGATCTAGCTTCTGACCACTGTAGTTTTGGGGAAATCCAACAAAATTTGGAAATTTTGAGGTTGGGTGGTCAGGGTGGGCCAGGGCGAGTGGCCGCAAAGAGAGGCCATTTTGCAGGGGAAAAAGAAGTCATTTGGCCAACCTCTGGGCATCAGATGAAAGCTGGCGTTTGGGGCTATAAGGCCGAGCTGGGATCTAGCTTCTGACCACTGTAGTTTTGGAGAAATCCAACAAAATTTGGAAATTTTTAGGTTGGGTGGTCAGGGTGGGCCAGGGCGAGTGGCCTCAAAGAGAGGCCATTTTGCAGGGGAAAAAGAAGTCATTTGGCCAACCTCTGGGCATCAGATGAAAGCTGGCCTTTGGGGCTATAAGGCCGAGCTGGGATCTAGCTTCTGACCACTGTAGTTTTGGAGAAATCCAACAAAATTTGGAAATTTTTAGGTTGGGTGGTCAGGGTGGGCCAGGGCGAGTGGCCGCAAAGAAAAGCCATTTTGCAGGGGAAAAAGAAGTCATTTGGCCAACCTCTGGGCATCAGGTGAAAGCTGGCGTTTGGGGCTATAAGGCCGAGCTGGGATCTTGCTTCTGACCACTGTAGTTTTGGAGAAATCCAACAAAATTTGGAAATTTTTAGGTTGGGTGCTCAGGGTGGGCCAGGGCGAGTGGCCGCAAAGAGAGGCCATTTTGCAGGGGAAAAAGAAGTCATTTGGCCAGCCTCTGGGCATCAGATGAAAGCTGGCGTTTGGGGCTATAAGGCCGAGCTGGGATCTAGCTTCTGACCACTGTAGTTTTGGAGAAATCCAACAAAATTTGGAAATTTTTAGGTTGGGTGGTCAGGGTGGGCCAGGGCGAGTGGCCTCAAAGAGAGGCCATTTTGCAGGGGAAAAAGAAGTCATTTGGCCAACCTCTGGGCATCAGATGAAAGCTGGCCTTTGGGGCTATAAGGCCGAGCTGGGATCTAGCTTCTGACCACTGTCGTTTTGGAGAAATCCAACAAAATTTGGAAATTTTTAGGTTGGGTGGTCAGGGTGGGCCAGGGCGAGTGGCCGCAAAGAAAAGCCATTTTGCAGGGGAAAAAGAAGTCATTTGGCCAACCTCTGTGCATCAGATGAAAGCTGGCGTTTGGGGCTATAAGGCCGAGCTGGGATCTTGCTTCTGACCACTGTAGTTTTGGAGAAATCCAACAAAATTTGGAAATTTTTAGGTTGGGTGGTCAGGGTGGGCCAGGGCGAGTGGCCGCAAAGAGAGGCCATTTTGCAGGGGAAAAAGAAGTCATTTGGCCAACCTCTGGGCATCAGGTGAAAGCTGGCATTTGGGGCTATAAGGCCGAGCTGGGATCTAGCTTCTGACCACTGTAGTTTTGGAGAAATCCAACAAAATTTGGAAATTTTTAGGTTGGGTGGTCAGGGTGGGCCAGGGCAAGTGGCCGCAAAGAGAGGCCATTTTGCAGGGGAAAAAGAAGTCATTTGGCCAGGCTCTGGGCATCAGGTGAAAGCTGGCCTTTGGGGCTATAAGGCCGAGCTGGCATCTAGCTTCTGACCACTGTAGTTTTGGAGAAATCCAACAAAATTTGGAAATTTTTAGGTTGGGTGGTCAGGGTGGGCCAGGGCAAGTGGCCGCAAAGAGAGGCCATTTTGCAGGGGAAAAAGAAGTCATTTGGCCAGGCTCTGGGCATCAGGTGAAAGCTGGCCTTTGGGGCTATAAGGCCGAGCTGGGATCTAGCTTCTGACCACTGTCGTTTTGGAGAAATCCAACAAAATTTGGAAATTTTGAGGTTGGGTGGTCAGGGTGGGCCAGGGCGAGTGGCCTCAAAGAGAGGCCATTTTGCAGGGGAAAAAGAAGTCATTTGGCCAACCTCTGGGCATCAGATGAAATCTGGCGTTTGGGGCTATAAGGCCGAGCTGGGATCCAGCTTCTGACCACTGTAGTTTTGGAGAAATCCAACAAAATTTGGAAATTTTTAGGTTGGGTGGTCAGGGTGGGCCAGGGCGAATGGCCGCAAAGAGAGGCCATTTTGCAGGGGAAAAAGAAGTCATTTGGCCAGGCTCTTGGCATCAGATGAAAGCTGGCGTTTGGGGCTATAAGGCCGAGCTGGGATCTAGCTTCTGACCACTGTAGTTTTGGAGAAATCCAACAAAATTTGGAAATTTTTAGGTTGGGTGCTCAGGGTGGGCCAGGGCGAGTGGCCGCAAAGAGAGGCCATTTTGCAGGAGAAAAAGTAGTCATTTGGCCAACCTCTGGGCATCAGATGAAATCTGGCATTTGGGGCTATAAGGCCGAGCTGGGATCTAGCTTCTGACCACTGTAGTTTTGGGGAAATCCAACAAAATTTGGAAATTTTTAGGTTGGGTGGTCAGGGTGGGCCAGGGCGAGTGGCCGCAAAGAGAGGCCATTTTGCAGGGGAAAAAGAAGTCATTTGGCCAACGTCTGGGCATCAGGTGAAAGCTGGCATTTGGGGCTATAAGGCCGAGCTGGGATCTAGCTTCTGACCACTGTAGTTTTGGAGAAATCCAACAAAATTTGGAAATTTTTAGGTTGGGTGTTCAGGGTGGGCCAGGGCAAGTGGCCGCAAAGAGAGGCCATTTTGCAGGGGAAAAAGAAGTCATTTGGCCAGGCTCTGGGCATCAGGTGAAAGCTGGCATTTGGGGCTATAAGGCCGAGCTGGGATCTAGCTTCTGACCACTGTCGTTTTGGAGAAATCCAACAAAATTTGGAAATTTTTAGGTTGGGTGGTCAGGGTGGGCCAGGGCGAGTGGCCGCAAAGAGAGACCATTTTGCAGGGGAAAAAGAAGTCATTTGGCCAACGTCTGGGCATCAGATGAAAGCTGGCATTTGGGGCTATAAGGCCGAGCTGGGACCTGGCTTCTGACCACTGTAGTTTTGGAGAAATCCAACAAAATTTGGAAATTTTTAGGTTGGGTGGTCAGGGTGGGCCAGGGCAAGTGGCCGCAAAGAGAGGCCATTTTGCAGGGGAAAAAGAAGTCATTTGGCCAGGCTCTGGGCATCAGGTGAAAGCTGGCCTTTGGGGCTATAAGGCCGAGCTGGGATCTAGCTTCTGACCACTGTCGTTTTGGAGAAATCCAACAAAATTTGGAAATTTTTAGGTTGGGTGCTCAGGGTGGGCCAGGGCGAGTGGCCGCAAAGAGAGGCCATTTTGCAGGAGAAAAAGTAGTCATTTGGCCAACCTCTGGGCATCAGATGAAATCTGGCATTTGGGGCTATAAGGCCGAGCTGGGATCTAGCTTCTGACCACTGTAGTTTTGGGGAAATCCAACAAAATTTGGAAATTTTTAGGTTGGGTGGTCAGGGTGGGCCAGGGCAAGTGGCCCCAAAGAGAGGCCATTTTGCAGGGGAAAAAGAAGTCATTTGGCCAACCTCTGGGCATCAGATGAAAGCTGGCGTTTGGGGCTATAAGGCCGAGCTGGGATCTAGCTTCTGACCACTGTAGTTTTGGAGAAATCCAACAAAATTTGGAAATTTTGAGGTTGGGTGGTCAGGGTGGGCCAGGGCGAGTGGCCTCAAAGAGAGGCCATTTTGCAGGGGAAAAAGAAGTCATTTGGCCAACCTCTGGGCATCAGATGAAAGCTGGCCTTTGGGGCTATAAGGCCGAGCTGGGATCTAGCTTCTGACCACTTTGGTTTTGGAGAAATCCAACAAAATTTGGAAATTTTTAGGTTGGGTGGTCAGGGTGGGCCAGGGCGAGTGGCAGCAAAGAAAAGCCATTTTGCAGGAGAAAAAGAAGTCATTTGGCCAACCTCTGTGCATCAGATGAAATCTGGCGTTTGGGGCTATAAGGCCGAGCTGGGATCTTGCTTCTGACCACTGTAGTTTTGGAGAAATCCAACAAAATTTGGAAATTTTTAGGTTGGGTGGTCAGGGTGGGCCAGGGCGAGTGGCCGCAAAGAGAGGCCATTTTGCAGGGGAAAAAGAAGTCATTTGGCCAACGTCTGGGCATCAGGTGAAAGCTGGCATTTGGGGCTATAAGGCCGAGCTGGGATCTAGCTTCTGACCACTGTAGTTTTGGAGAAATCCAACAAAATTTGGAAATTTTTAGGTTGGGTGGTCAGGGTGGGCCAGGGCAAGTGGCCTCAAAGAGAGGCCATTTTGCAGGGGAAAAAGAAGTCATTTGGCCAACCTCTGGGCATCAGATGAAAGCTGGCCTTTGGGGCTATAAGGCCGAGCTGGGATCTAGCTTCTGACCACTGTAGTTTTGGAGAAATCCAACAAAATTTGGAAATTTTTAGGTTGGGTGGTCAGGGTGGGCCAGGGCGAGTGGCCGCAAAGAAAAGCCATTTTGCAGGGGAAAAAGAAGTCATTTGGCCAACCTCTGGGCATCAGGTGAAAGCTGGCGTTTGGGGCTATAAGGCCGAGCTGGGATCTTGCTTCTGACCACTGTAGTTTTGGAGAAATCCAACAAAATTTGGAAATTTTTAGGTTGGGTGCTCAGGGTGGGCCAGGGCGAGTGGCCGCAAAGAGAGGCCATTTTGCAGGGGAAAAAGAAGTCATTTGGCCAGCCTCTGGGCATCAGATGAAAGCTGGCGTTTGGGGCTATAAGGCCGAGCTGGGATCTAGCTTCTGACCACTGTAGTTTTGGAGAAATCCAACAAAATTTGGAAATTTTTAGGTTGGGTGGTCAGGGTGGGCCAGGGCGAGTGGCCTCAAAGAGAGGCCATTTTGCAGGGGAAAAAGAAGTCATTTGGCCAACCTCTGGGCATCAGATGAAAGCTGGCCTTTGGGGCTATAAGGCCGAGCTGGGATCTAGCTTCTGACCACTGTCGTTTTGGAGAAATCCAACAAAATTTGGAAATTTTGAGGTTGGGTGGTCAGGGTGGGCCAGGGCGAGTGGCCTCAAAGAGAGGCCATTTTGCAGGGGAAAAAGAAGTCATTTGGCCAACCTCTGGGCATCAGATGAAATCTGGCGTTTGGGGCTATAAGGCCGAGCTGGGATCCAGCTTCTGACCACTGTAGTTTTGGAGAAATCCAACAAAATTTGGAAATTTTTAGGTTGGGTGGTCAGGGTGGGCCAGGGCGAATGGCCGCAAAGAGAGGCCATTTTGCAGGGGAAAAAGAAGTCATTTGGCCAGGCTCTTGGCATCAGATGAAAGCTGGCGTTTGGGGCTATAAGGCCGAGCTGGGATCTAGCTTCTGACCACTGTAGTTTTGGAGAAATCCAACAAAATTTGGAAATTTTTAGGTTGGGTGCTCAGGGTGGGCCAGGGCGAGTGGCCGCAAAGAGAGGCCATTTTGCAGGAGAAAAAGTAGTCATTTGGCCAACCTCTGGGCATCAGATGAAATCTGGCATTTGGGGCTATAAGGCCGAGCTGGGATCTAGCTTCTGACCACTGTAGTTTTGGGGAAATCCAACAAAATTTGGAAATTTTTAGGTTGGGTGGTCAGGGTGGGCCAGGGCGAGTGGCCGCAAAGAGAGGCCATTTTGCAGGGGAAAAAGAAGTCATTTGGCCAACGTCTGGGCATCAGGTGAAAGCTGGCATTTGGGGCTATAAGGCCGAGCTGGGATCTAGCTTCTGACCACTGTAGTTTTGGAGAAATCCAACAAAATTTGGAAATTTTTAGGTTGGGTGTTCAGGGTGGGCAAGGGCAAGTGGCCGCAAAGAGAGGCCATTTTGCAGGGGAAAAAGAAGTCATTTGGCCAGGCTCTGGGCATCAGGTGAAAGCTGGCATTTGGGGCTATAAGGCCGAGCTGGGATCTAGCTTCTGACCACTGTCGTTTTGGAGAAATCCAACAAAATTTGGAAATTTTTAGGTTGGGTGGTCAGGGTGGGCCAGGGCGAGTGGCCGCAAAGAGAGACCATTTTGCAGGGGAAAAAGAAGTCATTTGGCCAACGTCTGGGCATCAGATGAAAGCTGGCATTTGGGGCTATAAGGCCGAGCTGGGACCTGGCTTCTGACCACTGTAGTTTTGGAGAAATCCAACAAAATTTGGAAATTTTTAGGTTGGGTGGTCAGGGTGGGCCAGGGCAAGTGGCCGCAAAGAGAGGCCATTTTGCAGGGGAAAAAGAAGTCATTTGGCCAGGCTCTGGGCATCAGGTGAAAGCTGGCCTTTGGGGCTATAAGGCCGAGCTGGGATCTAGCTTCTGACCACTGTCGTTTTGGAGAAATCCAACAAAATTTGGAAATTTTTAGGTTGGGTGCTCAGGGTGGGCCAGGGCGAGTGGCCGCAAAGAGAGGCCATTTTGCAGGAGAAAAAGTAGTCATTTGGCCAACCTCTGGGCATCAGATGAAATCTGGCATTTGGGGCTATAAGGCCGAGCTGGGATCTAGCTTCTGACCACTGTAGTTTTGGGGAAATCCAACAAAATTTGGAAATTTTTAGGTTGGGTGGTCAGGGTGGGCCAGGGCAAGTGGCCCCAAAGAGAGGCCATTTTGCAGGGGAAAAAGAAGTCATTTGGCCAACCTCTGGGCATCAGATGAAAGCTGGCGTTTGGGGCTATAAGGCCGAGCTGGGATCTAGCTTCTGACCACTGTAGTTTTGGAGAAATCCAACAAAATTTGGAAATTTTGAGGTTGGGTGGTCAGGGTGGGCCAGGGCGAGTGGCCTCAAAGAGAGGCCATTTTGCAGGGGAAAAAGAAGTCATTTGGCCAACCTCTGGGCATCAGATGAAAGCTGGCCTTTGGGGCTATAAGGCCGAGCTGGGATCTAGCTTCTGACCACTTTGGTTTTGGAGAAATCCAACAAAATTTGGAAATTTTTAGGTTGGGTGGTCAGGGTGGGCCAGGGCGAGTGGCAGCAAAGAAAAGCCATTTTGCAGGAGAAAAAGAAGTCATTTGGCCAACCTCTGTGCATCAGATGAAATCTGGCGTTTGGGGCTATAAGGCCGAGCTGGGATCTTGCTTCTGACCACTGTAGTTTTGGAGAAATCCAACAAAATTTGGAAATTTTTAGGTTGGGTGGTCAGGGTGGGCCAGGGCGAGTGGCCGCAAAGAGAGGCCATTTTGCAGGGGAAAAAGAAGTCATTTGGCCAACGTCTGGGCATCAGGTGAAAGCTGGCATTTGGGGCTATAAGGCCGAGCTGGGATCTAGCTTCTGACCACTGTAGTTTTGGAGAAATCCAACAAAATTTGGAAATTTTTAGGTTGGGTGGTCAGGGTGGGCCAGGGCAAGTGGCCGCAAAGAGAGGCCATTTTGCAGGGGAAAAAGAAGTCATTTGGCCAGGCTCTGGGCATCAGGTGAAAGCTGGCATTTGGGGCTATAAGGCCGAGCTGGGATCTAGCTTCTGACCACTGTCGTTTTGGAGAAATCCAACAAAATTTGGAAATTTTTAGGTTGGGTGGTCAGGGTGGGCCAGGGCAAGTGGCCGCAAAGAGAGGCCATTTTGCAGGGGAAAAAGAAGTCATTTGGCCAACGTCTGGGCATCAGGTGAAAGCTGGCCTTTGGGGCTATAAGGCCGAGCTGGGATCTAGCTTCTGACCACTGTAGTTTTGGAGAAATCTAACAAAATTTGGAAATTTTTAGGTTGGGTGGTCAGGGTGGGCCAGGGCGAGTGGCCTCAAAGAGAGGCCATTTTGCAGGGGAAAAAGAAGTCATTTGGCCAAACTCTGGGCATCAGATGAAATCTGGCGTTTGGGGCTATAAGGTCGAGCTGGGATCCAGCTTCTGACCACTGTAGTTTTGGAGAAATCCAACAAAATTTGGAAATTTTTAGGTTGGGTGGTCAGGGTGGGCCAGGGCGAATGGACGCAAAGAGAGGCCATTTTGCAGGGGAAAAAGAAGTCATTTGGCCAGGCTGTTGGCATCAGATGAAAGCTGGCGTTTGGGGCTATAAGGCCGAGCTGGGATCTAGCTTCTGACCACTGTAGTTTTGGAGAAATCCAACAAAATTTGGAAATTTTTAGGTTGGGTGCTCAGGGTGGGCCAGGGCGAGTGGCCGCAAAGAGAGGCCATTTTGCAGGAGAAAAAGTAGTCATTTGGCCAACCTCTGGGCATCAGATGAAATCTGGCATTTGGGGCTATAAGGCTGAGCTGGGATCTAGCTTCTGACCACTGTAGTTTTGGGGAAATCCAACAAAATTTGGAAATTTTTAGGTTGGGTGGTCAGGGTGGGCCAGGGCGAGTGGCCGCAAAGAGAGGCCATTTGGCAGGGGAAAAAGAAGTCCTTTGGCCAACCTCTGGGCATCAGGTGAAAGCTGGCGTTTGGGGCTATAAGGCCGAGCTGGGATCTAGCTTCTGACCACTGTCGTTTTGGAGAAATCCAACAAAACTTGGAAATTTTTAGGTTGGGTGCTCAGGGTGGGCCAGGGCGAGTGGCCGCAAAGAGAGGCCATTTTGCAGGAGAAAAAGTAGTCATTTGGCCAACCTCTGGGCATCAGATGAAATCTGGCATTTGGGGCTATAAGGCTGAGCTGGGATCTAGCTTCTGACCACTGTAGTTTTGGGGAAATCCAACAAAATTTGGAAATTTTTAGGTTGGGTGGTCAGGGTGGGCCAGGGCGAGTGGCCGCAAAGAGAGGCCATTTGGCAGGGGAAAAAGAAGTCCTTTGGCCAACCTCTGGGCATCAGGTGAAAGCTGGCGTTTGGGGCTATAAGGCCGAGCTGGGATCTAGCTTCTGACCACTGTCGTTTTGGAGAAATCCAACAAAACTTGGAAATTTTGAGGTTGGGTGGTCAGGGTGGGCCAGGGCGAGTGGCCGCAAAGAGAGGCCATTTTGCAGGGGAAAAAGAAGTCATTTGGCCAACCTCTGGGCATCAGATGAAAGCTGGCATTTGGGGCTATAAGGCCGAGCTGGGACCTGGCTTCTGACCACTGTAGTTTTGGAGAAATCCAACAAAATTTGGAAATTTTTAGGTTGGGTGGTCAGGGTGGGCCAGGGCAAGTGGCCGCAAAGAGAGGCCATTTTGCAGGGGAAAAAGAAGTCATTTGGCCAACCTCTGGGCATCAGATGAAAGCTGGCGTTTGGGGCTATAAGGCCGAGCTGGGATCTAGCTTCTGACCACTGTAGTTTTGGAGAAATCCAACAAAATTTGGAAATTTTGAGGTTGGGTGGTCAGGGTGGGCCAGGGCGAGTGGCCTCAAAGAGAGGCCATTTTGCAGGGGAAAAAGAAGTCATTTGGCCAACCTCTGGGCATCAGATGAAAGCTGGCCTTTGGGGCTATAAGGCCGAGCTGGGATCTAGCTTCTGACCACTGTCGTTTTGGAGAAATCCAACAAAATTTGGAAATTTTTAGGTTGGGTGGTCAGGGTGGGCCAGGGCGAGTGGCCGCAAAGAGAGGCCATTTTGCAGGGGAAAAAGAAGTCATTTGGCCAACCTCTGTGCATCAGATGAAAGCTGGCGTTTGGGGCTATAAGGCCGAGCTGGGATCTTGCTTCTGACCACTGTAGTTTTGGAGAAATCCAACAAAATTTGGAAATTTTTAGGTTGGGTGGTCAGGGTGGGCCAGGGCGAGTGGCCGCAAAGAGAGGCCATTTTGCAGGGGAAAAAGAAGTCATTTGGCCAGGCTCTGGGCATCAGGTGAAAGCTGGCATTTGGGGCTATAAGGCCGAGCTGGGATCTAGCTTCTGACCACTGTCGTTTTGGAGAAATCCAACAAAATTTGGAAATTTTTAGGTTGGGTGGTCAGGGTGGGCCAGGGCAAGTGGCCGCAAAGAGAGGCCATTTTGCAGGGGAAAAAGAAGTCATTTGGCCAACCTCTGGGCATCAGGTGAAAGCTGGCCTTTGGGGCTATAAGGCCGAGCTGGGATCTAGCTTCTGACCACTGTCGTTTTGGAGAAATCCAACAAAATTTGGAAATTTTTAGGTTGGGTGGTCAGGGTGGGCCAGGGCGAGTGGCCGCAAAGAGAGGCCATTTTGCAGGAGAAAAAGTAGTCATTTGGCCAACCTCTGGGCATCAGATGAAATCTGGCATTTGGGGCTATAAGGCCGAGCTGGGATCTAGCTTCTGACCACTGTAGTTTTGGGGAAATCCAACAAAATTTGGAAATTTTTAGGTTGGGTGGTCAGGGTGGGCCAGGGCAAGTGGCCGCAAAGAGAGGCCATTTTGCAGGGGAAAAAGAAGTCATTTGGCCAGGCTCTGGGCATCAGGTGAAAGCTGGCATTTGGGGCTATAAGGCCGAGCTGGGATCTAGCTTCTGACCGCTTTGGTTTTGGAGAAATCCAACAAAATTTGGAAATTTTTAGGTTGGTTGGTCAGGGTGGGCCAGGGCGAGTGGCCGCAAAGAGAGGCCATTTTGCAGGGGAAAAAGAAGTCATTTGGCCAACGTCTGGGCATCAGATGAAAGCTGGCATTTGGGGCTATAAGGCCGAGCTGGGACCTGGCTTCTGACCACTGTAGTTTTGGAGATATCCAACAAAATTTGGAAATTTTTAGGTTGGGTGGTCAGGGTGGGCCAGGGCAAGTGGCCGCAAAGAGAGGCCATTTTGCAGCGGAAAAAGAAGTCATTTGGCCAACCTCTGGGCATCAGATGAAAGCTGGCGTTTGGGGCTATAAGGCCGAGCTGGGATCTAGCTTCTGACCACTGTAGTTTTGGAGAAATCCAACAAAATTTGGAAATTTTTAGGTTGGGTGGTCAGGGTGGGCCAGGGCGAGTGGCCTCAAAGAGAGGCCATTTTGCAGGGGAAAAAGAAGTCATTTGGCCAACCTCTGGGCATCAGATGAAATCTGGCATTTGGGGCTATAAGGCCGAGCTGGGATCTAGCTTCTGACCACTGTCGTTTTGGAGAAATCCAACAAAATTTGGAAATTTTTAGGTTGGGTGGTCAGGGTGGGCCAGGGCGAGTGGCCGCAAAGAGAGGCCATTTTGCAGGGGAAAAAGAAGTCATTTGGCCAACCTCTGTGCATCAGATGAAAGCTGGCGTTTGGGGCTATAAGGCCGAGCTGGGATCTTGCTTCTGACCACTGTAGTTTTGGAGAAATCCAACAAAATTTGGAAATTTTTAGGTTGGGTGGTCAGGGTGGGCCAGGGCGAGTGGCCGCAAAGAGAGGCCATTTTGCAGGGGAAAAAGAAGTCATTTGGCCAACGTCTGGGCATCAGGTGAAAGCTGGCGTTTGGGGCTATAAGGCCGAGCTGGGATCTAGCTTCTGACCACTGTAGTTTTGGAGAAATCCAACAAAATTTGGAAATTTTTAGGTTGGGTGGTCAGGGTGGGCCAGGGCAAGTGGCCGCAAAGAGAGGCCATTTTGCAGGGGAAAAAGAAGTCATTTGGCCAGGCTCTGGGCATCAGGTGAAAGCTGGCATTTGGGGCTATAAGGCCGAGCTGGGATCTAGCTTCTGACCACTGTAGTTTTGGAGAAATCCAACAAAATTTGGAAATTTTTAGGTTGGGTGGTCAGGGTGGGCCAGGGCAAGTGGCCGCAAAGAGAGGCCATTTTGCAGGGGAAAAAGAAGTCATTTGGCCAACCTCTGGGCATCAGGTGAAAGCTGGCCTTTGGGGCTATAAGGCCGAGCTGGGATCCAGCTTCTGACCACTGTAGTTTTGGAGAAATCCAACAAAATTTGGAAATTTTTAGGTTGGGTGGTCAGGGTGGGCCAGGGCGAATGGCCGCAAAGAGAGGCCATTTTGCAGGGGAAAAAGAAGTCATTTGGCCAGGCTCTTGGCATCAGATGAAAGCTGGCGTTTGGGGCTATAAGGCCGAGCTGGGATCTAGCTTCTGACCACTGTAGTTTTGGAGAAATCCAACAAAATTTGGAAATTTTTAGGTTGGGTGCTCAGGGTGGGCCAGGGCGAGTGGCCGCAAAGAGAGGCCATTTTGCAGGAGAAAAAGTAGTCATTTGGCCAACCTCTGGGCATCAGATGAAATCTGGCATTTGGGGCTATAAGGCCGAGCTGGGATCTAGCTTCTGACCACTGTAGTTTTGGGGAAATCCAACAAAATTTGGAAATTTTTAGGTTGGGTGGTCAGGGTGGGCCAGGGCGAGTGGCCGCAAAGAGAGGCCATTTTGCAGGGGAAAAAGAAGTCATTTGGCCAACGTCTGGGCATCAGGTGAAAGCTGGCATTTGGGGCTATAAGGCCGAGCTGGGATCTAGCTTCTGACCACTGTAGTTTTGGAGAAATCCAACAAAATTTGGAAATTTTTAGGTTGGGTGGTCAGGGTGGGCCAGGGCAAGTGGCCGCAAAGAGAGGCCATTTTGCAGGGGAAAAAGAAGTCATTTGGCCAGGCTCTGGGCATCAGGTGAAAGCTGGCATTTGGGGCTATAAGGCCGAGCTGGGATCTAGCTTCTGACCACTGTCGTTTTGGAGAAATCCAACAAAATTTGGAAATTTTTAGGTTGGGTGGTCAGGGTGGGCCAGGGCAAGTGGCCGCAAAGAGAGGCCATTTTGCAGGGGAAAAAGAAGTCATTTGGCCAACGTCTGGGCATCAGGTGAAAGCTGGCCTTTGGGGCTATAAGGCCGAGCTGGGATCTAGCTTCTGACCACTGTAGTTTTGGAGAAATCTAACAAAATTTGGAAATTTTTAGGTTGGGTGGTCAGGGTGGGCCAGGGCGAGTGGCCTCAAAGAGAGGCCATTTTGCAGGGGAAAAAGAAGTCATTTGGCCAAACTCTGGGCATCAGATGAAATCTGGCGTTTGGGGCTATAAGGTCGAGCTGGGATCCAGCTTCTGACCACTGTAGTTTTGGAGAAATCCAACAAAATTTGGAAATTTTTAGGTTGGGTGGTCAGGGTGGGCCAGGGCGAATGGACGCAAAGAGAGGCCATTTTGCAGGGGAAAAAGAAGTCATTTGGCCAGGCTGTTGGCATCAGATGAAAGCTGGCGTTTGGGGCTATAAGGCCGAGCTGGGATCTAGCTTCTGACCACTGTAGTTTTGGAGAAATCCAACAAAATTTGGAAATTTTTAGGTTGGGTGCTCAGGGTGGGCCAGGGCGAGTGGCCGCAAAGAGAGGCCATTTTGCAGGAGAAAAAGTAGTCATTTGGCCAACCTCTGGGCATCAGATGAAATCTGGCATTTGGGGCTATAAGGCTGAGCTGGGATCTAGCTTCTGACCACTGTAGTTTTGGGGAAATCCAACAAAATTTGGAAATTTTTAGGTTGGGTGGTCAGGGTGGGCCAGGGCGAGTGGCCGCAAAGAGAGGCCATTTGGCAGGGGAAAAAGAAGTCCTTTGGCCAACCTCTGGGCATCAGGTGAAAGCTGGCGTTTGGGGCTATAAGGCCGAGCTGGGATCTAGCTTCTGACCACTGTCGTTTTGGAGAAATCCAACAAAACTTGGAAATTTTTAGGTTGGGTGCTCAGGGTGGGCCAGGGCGAGTGGCCGCAAAGAGAGGCCATTTTGCAGGAGAAAAAGTAGTCATTTGGCCAACCTCTGGGCATCAGATGAAATCTGGCATTTGGGGCTATAAGGCTGAGCTGGGATCTAGCTTCTGACCACTGTAGTTTTGGGGAAATCCAACAAAATTTGGAAATTTTTAGGTTGGGTGGTCAGGGTGGGCCAGGGCGAGTGGCCGCAAAGAGAGGCCATTTGGCAGGGGAAAAAGAAGTCCTTTGGCCAACCTCTGGGCATCAGGTGAAAGCTGGCGTTTGGGGCTATAAGGCCGAGCTGGGATCTAGCTTCTGACCACTGTCGTTTTGGAGAAATCCAACAAAACTTGGAAATTTTGAGGTTGGGTGGTCAGGGTGGGCCAGGGCGAGTGGCCGCAAAGAGAGGCCATTTTGCAGGGGAAAAAGAAGTCATTTGGCCAACCTCTGGGCATCAGATGAAAGCTGGCATTTGGGGCTATAAGGCCGAGCTGGGACCTGGCTTCTGACCACTGTAGTTTTGGAGAAATCCAACAAAATTTGGAAATTTTTAGGTTGGGTGGTCAGGGTGGGCCAGGGCAAGTGGCCGCAAAGAGAGGCCATTTTGCAGGGGAAAAAGAAGTCATTTGGCCAACCTCTGGGCATCAGATGAAAGCTGGCGTTTGGGGCTATAAGGCCGAGCTGGGATCTAGCTTCTGACCACTGTAGTTTTGGAGAAATCCAACAAAATTTGGAAATTTTGAGGTTGGGTGGTCAGGGTGGGCCAGGGCGAGTGGCCTCAAAGAGAGGCCATTTTGCAGGGGAAAAAGAAGTCATTTGGCCAACCTCTGGGCATCAGATGAAAGCTGGCCTTTGGGGCTATAAGGCCGAGCTGGGATCTAGCTTCTGACCACTGTCGTTTTGGAGAAATCCAACAAAATTTGGAAATTTTTAGGTTGGGTGGTCAGGGTGGGCCAGGGCGAGTGGCCGCAAAGAGAGGCCATTTTGCAGGGGAAAAAGAAGTCATTTGGCCAACCTCTGTGCATCAGATGAAAGCTGGCGTTTGGGGCTATAAGGCCGAGCTGGGATCTTGCTTCTGACCACTGTAGTTTTGGAGAAATCCAACAAAATTTGGAAATTTTTAGGTTGGGTGGTCAGGGTGGGCCAGGGCGAGTGGCCGCAAAGAGAGGCCATTTTGCAGGGGAAAAAGAAGTCATTTGGCCAGGCTCTGGGCATCAGGTGAAAGCTGGCATTTGGGGCTATAAGGCCGAGCTGGGATCTAGCTTCTGACCACTGTCGTTTTGGAGAAATCCAACAAAATTTGGAAATTTTTAGGTTGGGTGGTCAGGGTGGGCCAGGGCAAGTGGCCGCAAAGAGAGGCCATTTTGCAGGGGAAAAAGAAGTCATTTGGCCAACCTCTGGGCATCAGGTGAAAGCTGGCCTTTGGGGCTATAAGGCCGAGCTGGGATCTAGCTTCTGACCACTGTCGTTTTGGAGAAATCCAACAAAATTTGGAAATTTTTAGGTTGGGTGGTCAGGGTGGGCCAGGGCGAGTGGCCGCAAAGAGAGGCCATTTTGCAGGAGAAAAAGTAGTCATTTGGCCAACCTCTGGGCATCAGATGAAATCTGGCATTTGGGGCTATAAGGCCGAGCTGGGATCTAGCTTCTGACCACTGTAGTTTTGGGGAAATCCAACAAAATTTGGAAATTTTTAGGTTGGGTGGTCAGGGTGGGCCAGGGCAAGTGGCCGCAAAGAGAGGCCATTTTGCAGGGGAAAAAGAAGTCATTTGGCCAGGCTCTGGGCATCAGGTGAAAGCTGGCATTTGGGGCTATAAGGCCGAGCTGGGATCTAGCTTCTGACCGCTTTGGTTTTGGAGAAATCCAACAAAATTTGGAAATTTTTAGGTTGGTTGGTCAGGGTGGGCCAGGGCGAGTGGCCGCAAAGAGAGGCCATTTTGCAGGGGAAAAAGAAGTCATTTGGCCAACGTCTGGGCATCAGATGAAAGCTGGCATTTGGGGCTATAAGGCCGAGCTGGGACCTGGCTTCTGACCACTGTAGTTTTGGAGATATCCAACAAAATTTGGAAATTTTTAGGTTGGGTGGTCAGGGTGGGCCAGGGCAAGTGGCCGCAAAGAGAGGCCATTTTGCAGCGGAAAAAGAAGTCATTTGGCCAACCTCTGGGCATCAGATGAAAGCTGGCGTTTGGGGCTATAAGGCCGAGCTGGGATCTAGCTTCTGACCACTGTAGTTTTGGAGAAATCCAACAAAATTTGGAAATTTTTAGGTTGGGTGGTCAGGGTGGGCCAGGGCGAGTGGCCTCAAAGAGAGGCCATTTTGCAGGGGAAAAAGAAGTCATTTGGCCAACCTCTGGGCATCAGATGAAATCTGGCATTTGGGGCTATAAGGCCGAGCTGGGATCTAGCTTCTGACCACTGTCGTTTTGGAGAAATCCAACAAAATTTGGAAATTTTTAGGTTGGGTGGTCAGGGTGGGCCAGGGCGAGTGGCCGCAAAGAGAGGCCATTTTGCAGGGGAAAAAGAAGTCATTTGGCCAACCTCTGTGCATCAGATGAAAGCTGGCGTTTGGGGCTATAAGGCCGAGCTGGGATCTTGCTTCTGACCACTGTAGTTTTGGAGAAATCCAACAAAATTTGGAAATTTTTAGGTTGGGTGGTCAGGGTGGGCCAGGGCGAGTGGCCGCAAAGAGAGGCCATTTTGCAGGGGAAAAAGAAGTCATTTGGCCAACGTCTGGGCATCAGGTGAAAGCTGGCATTTGGGGCTATAAGGCCGAGCTGGGATCTAGCTTCTGACCACTGTAGTTTTGGAGAAATCCAACAAAATTTGGAAATTTTTAGGTTGGGTGGTCAGGGTGGGCCAGGGCAAGTGGCCGCAAAGAGAGGCCATTTTGCAGGGGAAAAAGAAGTCATTTGGCCAGGCTCTGGGCATCAGGTGAAAGCTGGCATTTGGGGCTATAAGGCCGAGCTGGGATCTAGCTTCTGACCACTGTAGTTTTGGAGAAATCCAACAAAATTTGGAAATTTTTAGGTTGGGTGGTCAGGGTGGGCCAGGGCAAGTGGCCGCAAAGAGAGGCCATTTTGCAGGGGAAAAAGAAGTCATTTGGCCAACCTCTGGGCATCAGGTGAAAGCTGGCCTTTGGGGCTATAAGGCCGAGCTGGGATCCAGCTTCTGACCACTGTAGTTTTGGAGAAATCCAACAAAATTTGGAAATTTTTAGGTTGGGTGGTCAGGGTGGGCCAGGGCGAATGGCCGCAAAGAGAGGCCATTTTGCAGGGGAAAAAGAAGTCATTTGGCCAGGCTCTTGGCATCAGATGAAAGCTGGCGTTTGGGGCTATAAGGCCGAGCTGGGATCTAGCTTCTGACCACTGTAGTTTTGGAGAAATCCAACAAAATTTGGAAATTTTTAGGTTGGGTGCTCAGGGTGGGCCAGGGCGAGTGGCCGCAAAGAGAGGCCATTTTGCAGGAGAAAAAGTAGTCATTTGGCCAACCTCTGGGCATCAGATGAAATCTGGCATTTGGGGCTATAAGGCCGAGCTGGGATCTAGCTTCTGACCACTGTAGTTTTGGGGAAATCCAACAAAATTTGGAAATTTTGAGGTTGGGTGGTCAGGGTGGGCCAGGGCGAGTGGCCGCAAAGAGAGGCCATTTTGCAGGGGAAAAAGAAGTCATTTGGCCAACGTCTGGGCATCAGGTGAAAGCTGGCATTTGGGGCTATAAGGCCGAGCTGGGATCTAGCTTCTGACCACTGTAGTTTTGGAGAAATCCAACAAAATTTGGAAATTTTTAGGTTGGGTGTTCAGGGTGGGCCAGGGCAAGTGGCCGCAAAGAGAGGCCATTTTGCAGGGGAAAAAGAAGTCATTTGGCCAGGCTCTGGGCATCAGGTGAAAGCTGGCATTTGGGGCTATAAGGCCGAGCTGGGATCTAGCTTCTGACCACTGTCGTTTTGGAGAAATCCAACAAAATTTGGAAATTTTTAGGTTGGGTGGTCAGGGTGGGCCAGGGCGAGTGGCCGCAAAGAGAGACCATTTTGCAGGGGAAAAAGAAGTCATTTGGCCAACGTCTGGGCATCAGATGAAAGCTGGCATTTGGGGCTATAAGGCCGAGCTGGGACCTGGCTTCTGACCACTGTAGTTTTGGAGAAATCCAACAAAATTTGGAAATTTTTAGGTTGGGTGGTCAGGGTGGGCCAGGGCAAGTGGCCGCAAAGAGAGGCCATTTTGCAGGGGAAAAAGAAGTCATTTGGCCAGGCTCTGGGCATCAGGTGAAAGCTGGCCTTTGGGGCTATAAGGCCGAGCTGGGATCTAGCTTCTGACCACTGTCGTTTTGGAGAAATCCAACAAAATTTGGAAATTTTTAGGTTGGGTGCTCAGGGTGGGCCAGGGCGAGTGGCCGCAAAGAGAGGCCATTTTGCAGGAGAAAAAGTAGTCATTTGGCCAACCTCTGGGCATCAGATGAAATCTGGCATTTGGGGCTATAAGGCCGAGCTGGGATCTAGCTTCTGACCACTGTAGTTTTGGGGAAATCCAACAAAATTTGGAAATTTTTAGGTTGGGTGGTCAGGGTGGGCCAGGGCAAGTGGCCCCAAAGAGAGGCCATTTTGCAGGGGAAAAAGAAGTCATTTGGCCAACCTCTGGGCATCAGATGAAAGCTGGCGTTTGGGGCTATAAGGCCGAGCTGGGATCTAGCTTCTGACCACTGTAGTTTTGGAGAAATCCAACAAAATTTGGAAATTTTGAGGTTGGGTGGTCAGGGTGGGCCAGGGCGAGTGGCCTCAAAGAGAGGCCATTTTGCAGGGGAAAAAGAAGTCATTTGGCCAACCTCTGGGCATCAGATGAAAGCTGGCCTTTGGGGCTATAAGGCCGAGCTGGGATCTAGCTTCTGACCACTTTGGTTTTGGAGAAATCCAACAAAATTTGGAAATTTTTAGGTTGGGTGGTCAGGGTGGGCCAGGGCGAGTGGCAGCAAAGAAAAGCCATTTTGCAGGAGAAAAAGAAGTCATTTGGCCAACCTCTGTGCATCAGATGAAATCTGGCGTTTGGGGCTATAAGGCCGAGCTGGGATCTTGCTTCTGACCACTGTAGTTTTGGAGAAATCCAACAAAATTTGGAAATTTTTAGGTTGGGTGGTCAGGGTGGGCCAGGGCGAGTGGCCGCAAAGAGAGGCCATTTTGCAGGGGAAAAAGAAGTCATTTGGCCAACGTCTGGGCATCAGGTGAAAGCTGGCATTTGGGGCTATAAGGCCGAGCTGGGATCTAGCTTCTGACCACTGTAGTTTTGGAGAAATCCAACAAAATTTGGAAATTTTTAGGTTGGGTGGTCAGGGTGGGCCAGGGCAAGTGGCCGCAAAGAGAGGCCATTTTGCAGGGGAAAAAGAAGTCATTTGGCCAGGCTCTGGGCATCAGGTGAAAGCTGGCATTTGGGGCTATAAGGCCGAGCTGGGATCTAGCTTCTGACCACTGTAGTTTTGGAGAAATCCAACAAAATTTGGAAATTTTTAGGTTGGGTGGTCAGGGTGGGCCAGGGCAAGTGGCCGCAAAGAGAGGCCATTTTGCAGGGGAAAAAGAAGTCATTTGGCCAACGTCTGGGCATCAGGTGAAAGCTGGCCTTTGGGGCTATAAGGCCGAGCTGGGATCTAGCTTCTGACCACTGTAGTTTTGGAGAAATCTAACAAAATTTGGAAATTTTTAGGTTGGGTGGTCAGGGTGGGCCAGGGCGAGTGGCCTCAAAGAGAGGCCATTTTGCAGGGGAAAAAGAAGTCATTTGGCCAAACTCTGGGCATCAGATGAAATCTGGCGTTTGGGGCTATAAGGTCGAGCTGGGATCCAGCTTCTGACCACTGTAGTTTTGGAGAAATCCAACAAAATTTGGAAATTTTTAGGTTGGGTGGTCAGGGTGGGCCAGGGCGAATGGACGCAAAGAGAGGCCATTTTGCAGGGGAAAAAGAAGTCATTTGGCCAGGCTGTTGGCATCAGATGAAAGCTGGCGTTTGGGGCTATAAGGCCGAGCTGGGATCTAGCTTCTGACCACTGTAGTTTTGGAGAAATCCAACAAAATTTGGAAATTTTTAGGTTGGGTGCTCAGGGTGGGCCAGGGCGAGTGGCCGCAAAGAGAGGCCATTTTGCAGGAGAAAAAGTAGTCATTTGGCCAACCTCTGGGCATCAGATGAAATCTGGCATTTGGGGCTATAAGGCTGAGCTGGGATCTAGCTTCTGACCACTGTAGTTTTGGGGAAATCCAACAAAATTTGGAAATTTTTAGGTTGGGTGGTCAGGGTGGGCCAGGGCGAGTGGCCGCAAAGAGAGGCCATTTGGCAGGGGAAAAAGAAGTCCTTTGGCCAACCTCTGGGCATCAGGTGAAAGCTGGCGTTTGGGGCTATAAGGCCGAGCTGGGATCTAGCTTCTGACCACTGTCGTTTTGGAGAAATCCAACAAAACTTGGAAATTTTTAGGTTGGGTGCTCAGGGTGGGCCAGGGCGAGTGGCCGCAAAGAGAGGCCATTTTGCAGGAGAAAAAGTAGTCATTTGGCCAACCTCTGGGCATCAGATGAAATCTGGCATTTGGGGCTATAAGGCTGAGCTGGGATCTAGCTTCTGACCACTGTAGTTTTGGGGAAATCCAACAAAATTTGGAAATTTTTAGGTTGGGTGGTCAGGGTGGGCCAGGGCGAGTGGCCGCAAAGAGAGGCCATTTGGCAGGGGAAAAAGAAGTCCTTTGGCCAACCTCTGGGCATCAGGTGAAAGCTGGCGTTTGGGGCTATAAGGCCGAGCTGGGATCTAGCTTCTGACCACTGTCGTTTTGGAGAAATCCAACAAAACTTGGAAATTTTGAGGTTGGGTGGTCAGGGTGGGCCAGGGCGAGTGGCCGCAAAGAGAGGCCATTTTGCAGGGGAAAAAGAAGTCATTTGGCCAACCTCTGGGCATCAGATGAAAGCTGGCATTTGGGGCTATAAGGCCGAGCTGGGACCTGGCTTCTGACCACTGTAGTTTTGGAGAAATCCAACAAAATTTGGAAATTTTTAGGTTGGGTGGTCAGGGTGGGCCAGGGCAAGTGGCCGCAAAGAGAGGCCATTTTGCAGGGGAAAAAGAAGTCATTTGGCCAACCTCTGGGCATCAGATGAAAGCTGGCGTTTGGGGCTATAAGGCCGAGCTGGGATCTAGCTTCTGACCACTGTAGTTTTGGAGAAATCCAACAAAATTTGGAAATTTTGAGGTTGGGTGGTCAGGGTGGGCCAGGGCGAGTGGCCTCAAAGAGAGGCCATTTTGCAGGGGAAAAAGAAGTCATTTGGCCAACCTCTGGGCATCAGATGAAAGCTGGCCTTTGGGGCTATAAGGCCGAGCTGGGATCTAGCTTCTGACCACTGTCGTTTTGGAGAAATCCAACAAAATTTGGAAATTTTTAGGTTGGGTGGTCAGGGTGGGCCAGGGCGAGTGGCCGCAAAGAGAGGCCATTTTGCAGGGGAAAAAGAAGTCATTTGGCCAACCTCTGTGCATCAGATGAAAGCTGGCGTTTGGGGCTATAAGGCCGAGCTGGGATCTTGCTTCTGACCACTGTAGTTTTGGAGAAATCCAACAAAATTTGGAAATTTTTAGGTTGGGTGGTCAGGGTGGGCCAGGGCGAGTGGCCGCAAAGAGAGGCCATTTTGCAGGGGAAAAAGAAGTCATTTGGCCAGGCTCTGGGCATCAGGTGAAAGCTGGCATTTGGGGCTATAAGGCCGAGCTGGGATCTAGCTTCTGACCACTGTCGTTTTGGAGAAATCCAACAAAATTGGAAATTTTTAGGTTGGGTGGTCAGGGTGGGCCAGGGCAAGTGGCCGCAAAGAGAGGCCATTTTGCAGGGGAAAAAGAAGTCATTTGGCCAACCTCTGGGCATCAGGTGAAAGCTGGCCTTTGGGGCTATAAGGCCGAGCTGGGATCTAGCTTCTGACCACTGTCGTTTTGGAGAAATCCAACAAAATTTGGAAATTTTTAGGTTGGGTGGTCAGGGTGGGCCAGGGCGAGTGGCCGCAAAGAGAGGCCATTTTGCAGGAGAAAAAGTAGTCATTTGGCCAACCTCTGGGCATCAGATGAAATCTGGCATTTGGGGCTATAAGGCCGAGCTGGGATCTAGCTTCTGACCACTGTAGTTTTGGGGAAATCCAACAAAATTTGGAAATTTTTAGGTTGGGTGGTCAGGGTGGGCCAGGGCAAGTGGCCGCAAAGAGAGGCCATTTTGCAGGGGAAAAAGAAGTCATTTGGCCAGGCTCTGGGCATCAGGTGAAAGCTGGCATTTGGGGCTATAAGGCCGAGCTGGGATCTAGCTTCTGACCGCTTTGGTTTTGGAGAAATCCAACAAAATTTGGAAATTTTTAGGTTGGTTGGTCAGGGTGGGCCAGGGCGAGTGGCCGCAAAGAGAGGCCATTTTGCAGGGGAAAAAGAAGTCATTTGGCCAACGTCTGGGCATCAGATGAAAGCTGGCATTTGGGGCTATAAGGCCGAGCTGGGACCTGGCTTCTGACCACTGTAGTTTTGGAGATATCCAACAAAATTTGGAAATTTTTAGGTTGGGTGGTCAGGGTGGGCCAGGGCAAGTGGCCGCAAAGAGAGGCCATTTTGCAGCGGAAAAAGAAGTCATTTGGCCAACCTCTGGGCATCAGATGAAAGCTGGCGTTTGGGGCTATAAGGCCGAGCTGGGATCTAGCTTCTGACCACTGTAGTTTTGGAGAAATCCAACAAAATTTGGAAATTTTTAGGTTGGGTGGTCAGGGTGGGCCAGGGCGAGTGGCCTCAAAGAGAGGCCATTTTGCAGGGGAAAAAGAAGTCATTTGGCCAACCTCTGGGCATCAGATGAAATCTGGCATTTGGGGCTATAAGGCCGAGCTGGGATCTAGCTTCTGACCACTGTCGTTTTGGAGAAATCCAACAAAATTTGGAAATTTTTAGGTTGGGTGCTCAGGGTGGGCCAGGGCGAGTGGCCGCAAAGAGAGGCCATTTTGCAGGGGAAAAAGAAGTCATTTGGCCAACCTCTGTGCATCAGATGAAAGCTGGCGTTTGGGGCTATAAGGCCGAGCTGGGATCTTGCTTCTGACCACTGTAGTTTTGGAGAAATCCAACAAAATTTGGAAATTTTTAGGTTGGGTGGTCAGGGTGGGCCAGGGCGAGTGGCCGCAAAGAGAGGCCCATTTTGCAGGGGAAAAAGAAGTCATTTGGCCAACGTCTGGGCATCAGGTGAAAGCTGGCATTTGGGGCTATAAGGCCGAGCTGGGATCTAGCTTCTGACCACTGTAGTTTTGGAGAAATCCAACAAAATTTGGAAATTTTTAGGTTGGGTGGTCAGGGTGGGCCAGGGCAAGTGGCCGCAAAGAGAGGCCATTTTGCAGGGGAAAAAGAAGTCATTTGGCCAGGCTCTGGGCATCAGGTGAAAGCTGGCATTTGGGGCTATAAGGCCCGAGCTGGGATCTAGCTTCTGACCACTGTAGTTTTGGAGAAATCCAACAAAATTTGGAAATTTTTAGGTTGGGTGGTCAGGGTGGGCCAGGGCAAGTGGCCGCAAAGAGAGGCCATTTTGCAGGGGAAAAAGAAGTCATTTGGCCAACCTCTGGGCATCAGGTGAAAGCTGGCCTTTGGGGCTATAAGGCCGAGCTGGGATCTAGCTTCTGACCACTGTAGTTTTGGAGAAATCCAACAAAATTTGGAAATTTTGAGGTTGGGTGGTCAGGGTGGGCCAGGGCGAGTGGCCTCAAAGAGAGCCCATTTTGTAGGGGAAAAAGAAGTCATTTGGCAACCTCTGGGCATCAGATGAAATCTGGCGTTTGGGGCTATAAGGCCGAGCTGGGATCCAGCTTCTGACCACTGTAGTTTTGGAGAAATCCAACAAAATTTGGAAATTTTTAGGTTGGGTGGTCCAGGGTGGGCCAGGGCAAGTGGCCGCAGAAGAGAGGCATTTTGCAGGGGAAAAAGAAGTCATTTGGCCAGGCTCTGGGCATCAGATGAAAGCTGGCATTTGGGGCTATAAGGCCGAGCTGGGATCTAGCTTCTGACCACTGTAGTTTTGGAGAAATCCCAACAAAATTTGGAAATTTTTAGGTTGGGTGGTCAGGGTGGGCAGGGCAAGTGGCCGCAAAGAGAGGCCATTTTGCAGGGGAAAAAGAAGTCATTTGGCCAACCTCCTGGGCAATCAGGTGAAAGCTGGCCTTTGGGGCTATAAGGCCGAGCTGGGATCTAGCTTCTGACCACTGTAGTTTTGGAGAAATCCAACAAAATTTGGAAATTTTGAGGTTGGGTGGTCAGGGTGGGCCAGGGCGAGTGGCCTCAAAGAGAGCCCATTTTGTAGGGAAAAAGAAGTCATTTGGCCAACCTCTGGGCATCAGATGAAATCTGGCGTTTGGGGCTATAAGGCCGAGCTGGGATCCAGCTTCTGACCACTGTAGTTTTTGGAGAAATCCAACAAAATTTGGAAATTTTTAGGTTGGGTGGTCAGGGTGGGCCAGGGCGAGTGGCCGCAAAGAGAGGCCATTTGGCAGGGGAAAAAGAAGTCCTTTGGCCAACCTCTGGGCATCAGGTGAAAGCTGGCGTTTGGGGCTATAAGGCCGAGCTGGGATCTAGCTTCTGACCACTGTCGTTTTGGAGAAATCCAACAAAACTTGGAAATTTTGAGGTTGGGTGGTCAGGGTGGGCCCAGGCGAGTGGCCGCAAAGAGAGGCCATTTTGCAGGGGAAAAAGAAGTCATTTGGCCAACGTCTGGGCATCAGATGAAAGCTGGCATTTGGGGCTATAAGGCCGAGCTGGGACCTGGCTTCTGACCACTGTAGTTTTGAGAAATCCAACAAAATTTTGGAAATTTTTTAGGTTGGGTGGTCAGGGTGGGCCAGGGCAAGTGGCCGCAAAGAGAGGCCATTTTTGCAGCGGAAAAAAGTAGTCATTTGGCCAACCTCTGGGCATCAGATGAAAGCTGGCGTTTGGGGCTATAAGGCCGAGCTGGGATCTAGCTTCTGACCACTGTAGTTTTGGAGAAATCCAACAAAATTTGGAAATTTTGAGGTTGGGTGGTCAGGGTGGGCCAGGGCGAGTGGCCTCAAAGAGAGGCCATTTTGCAGGGGAAAAGAAGTCATTTGGCCAACCTCTGGGCATCAGATGAAAGCTGGCCTTTGGGGCTATAAGGCCGAGCTGGGATCTAGCTTCTGACCACTGTCGTTTTGGAGAAGAAATCCAACAAAATTTGGAAATTTTTAGGTTGGGTGGTCAGGGTGGGCCAGGGCGAGTGGCCGCAAAGACGAGGCCATTTTGCAGGGGAAAAAGAAGTCATTTGGCCAACCTCTGTGCATCAGATGAAAGCTGGCGTTTTGGGGCTATAAGGCCGAGCTGGAATCTTGCTTCTGACCACTGTAGTTTTGGAGAAATCCAACAAAATTTGGAAATTTTTAGGTTGGGTGGTCAGGGTGGGCCAGGGCGAGTGGCCGCAAAGAGAGGCCATTTTGCAGGGGAAAAAGAAGTCATTTGGCCAGGCTCTGGGCATCAGGTGAAAGCTGGCATTTGGGGCTATAAGGCCGAGCTGGGATCTAGCTTCTGACCACTGTCGTTTTGGAGAAATCCAACAAAATTTGGAAATTTTTAGGTTGGGTGGTCAGGGTGGGCCAGGGCAAGTGGCCGCAAAGAGAGGCCATTTTGCAGGGGAAAAAGAAGTCATTTGGCCAACCTCTGGGCATCAGGTGAAAGCTGGCCTTGGGGCTATAAGGCCGAGCTGGGATCTAGCTTCTGACCACTGTCGTTTTGGAGAAATCCAACAAAATTTGGAAATTTTTAGGTTGGGTGCTCAGGGTGGGCCAGGGCGAAGATGGCCGCAAAGAGAGGCCAATTTTGCAGGAGAAAAAGTAGTCATTTGGCCAACCTCTGGGCATCAGATGAAATCTGGCATTTGGGGCTATAAGGCCGAGCTGGGATCTAGCTTCTGACCACTGTAGTTTTGGGGAAATCCAACAAAATTTGGAAATTTTTAGGTTGGGTGGTCAGGGTGGGCCAGGGCAAGTGGCCGCAAAGAGAGGCCATTTTGCAGGGGAAAAAGAAGTCATTTGGCCAGGCTCTGGGCATCAGGTGAAAGCTGGCATTTGGGGCTATAAGGCCGAGCTGGGATCCAGCTTCTGACCACTATAGTTTTGGAGAAATCCAACAAAATTTGGAAATTTTTAGGTTGGGTGGTCAGGGTGGGCCAGGGCGAGTGGCCGCAAAGAGAGGCCATTTTGCAGGGGAAAAAGAAGTCATTTGGCCAACGTCTGGGCATCAGATGAAAGCTGGCATTTGGGGCTATAAGGCCGAGCTGGGACCTGGCTTCTGACCACTGTAGTTTTGGAGAAATCCAACAAAATTTGGAAAATTTTTAGGTTGGGTGGTCAGGGTGGGCCAGGGCGAGTGGCCGCAAAGAGAGGCCATTTTGCAGGGGAAAAAGAAGTCATTTGGCCAGGCTCTGGGCATCAGGGTGAAAGCTGGCCTTTGGGGCTATAAGGCCGAGCTGGGATCTAGCTTCTGACCACTGTCGTTTTGGAGAAATCCAACAAAATTTGGAAATTTTTAGGTTGGGTGCTCAGGGTGGGCCAGGGCGAGTGGCCGCAAGAGAGGCCATTTTGCAGGAGAGAAAAGTAGTCATTTGGCCAACCTCTGGGCATCAGATGAAATCTGGCATTTGGGGCTATAAGGCCGAGCTGGGATCTAGCTTCTGACCACTGTAGTTTTGGGGAAATCCAACAAATTTGAAATTTTTAGGTTGGGTGGTCAGGAGTGGGCCAGGGCAAGTGGCCGCAAAGAAGAGGCCATTTTGCAGTGGGAAAAAGAAAGTCATTTGGGCCAACCTCTGGGCATCAAGATGAAAGCTGGCGTTTGGGGCTATAAGGCCGAGCTGGGATCTAGCTTCTGACCACTGTAGTTTTGGTGAAATCCAACAAAATTTGGAAATTTTGAGGTTGGGGTGGTCAGGGTGGGCCAGGGCGAGTGGCCTCAAAGAGAGGCCATTTTGCAGGGGAAAAAGAAGTCATTTGGCCAACCTCTGGGCATCAGATGAAAGCTGGCCTTTGGGGCTATAAGGCCGAAGCTGGGATCTAGCTTCTGACCACTTTGGTTTTGGAGAAATCCAACAAAATTTGGAAATTTTTAGGTTGGGTGGTCAGGGTGGGCCAGGGCGAGTGGCAGCAAAGAAAAGCCATTTTGCAGGGGAAAAAGAAGTCATTTGGCCAACCTCTGTGCATCAGATGAAATCTGGCGTTTGGGGCTATAAGGCCGAGCTGGGATCTTGCTTCTGACCACTGTAGTTTTGGAGAAATCCAACAAAATTTGGAAATTTTTAGGTTGGGTGGTCAGGGTGGGCCAGGGCGAGTGGCCGCAAAGAGAGGGCCATTTTGCAGGGGAAAAAGAAGTCGTTTAGCCAACGTCTGGGCATCAGGTGAAAGCTGGCATTTGGGGCTATAAGGCCGAGCTGGGATCTAGCTTCTGACCACTGTAGTTTTGGAGAAATCCAACAAAATTTGGAAATTTTTAGGTTGGGTGGTCAGGGTTGGGCCAGGGCAAGTGGCCGCAAAGGAGAGGCCATTTTGCAGGGGAAAAAGAAGTCATTTGGCCAGGCTCTGGGCATCAGGTGAAAGCTGGCATTTGGGGCTATAAGGCCGAGCTGGGATCTAGCTTCTGACCACTGTAGTTTTGGAGAAATCCAACAAAATTTGGAAATTTTTAGGTTGGGTGGTCAGGGTGGGCCAGGGCAAAGTGGCCCCAAAGAGAGGCCATTTTGCAGGGGGAAAAAGAAGTCATTTGGCCAACGTCTGGGCATCAGGTGAAAGCTGGCCTTTGGGGCTATAAGGCCGAGCTGGGATCTAGCTTCTGACCACTGTAGTTTTGGAGAAATCAACAAAATTTGGAAATTTTTAGGTTGGGTGGTCAGGGTGTGGCCAGGGCGAGTGGCCTCAAAGAGAGGCCATTTTGCAGGGGAAAAAGAAGTCATTTGGCCAACCTCTGGGCATCAGATGAAAGCTGGCCTTTGGGGCTATAAGGCCGAGCTGGGATCTAGCTTCTGACCACTGTCGTTTTGGAGAAATCCAACAAAATTTGGAAATTTTTAGGTTGGGTGGTCAGGGGTGGGCCAGGGCGAGTGGCCGCAAAGAGAGGCCATTTTGCAGGGGAAAAAGAAGTCATTTGGCCAACCTCTGTGCATCAGATGAAAGCTGGCGTTTGGGGCTATAAGGCCGAGCTGGGATCTTGCTTCTGACCACTGTAGTTTTGGAGAAATCCAACAAAATATGGAAATTTTTTAGGTTGGGTGGTCAGGGTGGGCCAGGGCGACGTGGCCGCAAAGAGAGGCCATTTTGCAGGGGAAAAAGAAGTCATTTGGCCAGGCTCTGGGCATCAGGTGAAAGCTGGCATTTGGGGCTATAAGGCCGAGCTGGGATCTAGCTTCTGACCACTGTCGTTTTGGAGAAATCCAACAAAATTTGGAAATTTTTAGGTTGGGTGGTCAGGGGTGGGCCAGGGCAAGTGGCCGCAAAGAGAGGCCATTTTGCAGGGGAAAAAGAAGTCATTTGGCCAAACGTCTGGGCATCAGGTGAAAGCTGGCCTTTGGGGCTATAAGGCCGAGCTGGATCTAGCTTCTGACCACTGTCGTTTTGGAGAAATCCAACAAAATTTGGAAATTTTGAGGTTGGGTGGTCAGGGTGGGCCAGGGCGAGTGGCCGCAAAGAGAGGGCCATTTGCAGGAGAAAAAGTAGTCATTTGGCCAACCTCTGGGCATCAGATGAAATCTGGCATTTCGGGGCTATAAGGCCGAGCTGGGATCTAGCTTCTGACCACTGTAGTTTTGGGGAAATCCAACAAAATTTGGAAATTTTAGGTTGGGTGGTCAGGGTGGGCCAGGGCGAATGGACGCAAAGAGAGGCCATTTTGCAGGGGAAAAAGAAGTCATTTGGCCAGGCTGTTGGCATCAGATGAAAGCTGGCGTTGGGGCTATAAGGTCCGAGCTGGATCTAGCTTCTGACCACTGTAGTTTTGGAGAAATCCAACAAAATTTGGAAATTTTTAGGTTGGGTGCTCAGGGTGGGCCAGGGCGAGTGGCCGCAAAGAGAGGCCATTTTGCAGGAGAAAAAGTAGTCATTTGGCCAACCTCTGGGCATCAGATGAAATCTGGCATTTGGGGCTATAAGGCTGAGCTGGGATCTAGCTTCTGACCACTGTAGTTTTGGGGAATCCAACAAAATTTGGAAATTTTTAGGTTGGGTGGTCAGGGTGGGCCAGGGCGAGTGGCCGCAAAGAGAGGCCATTTGGCAGGGGAAAAAGAAGTCCTTTGGCCAACCTCTGGGCATCAGGTGAAAGCTGGCGTTTGGGGCTATAAGGCCGAGCTGGGATCTAGCTTCTGACCACTGTCGTTTTGGAGAAATCCAACAAAACTTGGAAATTTTTAGGTTGGGTGCTCAGGGTGGGCCAGGGCGAGTGGCCGCAAAGAGAGGCCATTTTGCAGGAGAAAAAGTAGTCATTTGGCCAACCTCTGGGCATCAGATGAAATCTGGCATTTGGGGCTATAAGGCTGAGCTGGGATCTAGCTTCTGACCACTGTAGTTTTGGGGAAATCCAACAAAATTTGGAAATTTTTAGGTTGGGTGGTCAGGGTGGGCCAGGGCGAGTGGCCGCAAAGAGAGGCCATTTGCAGGGGAAAAAGAAGTCCTTTGGCCAACCCTCTGGGCATCAGGTGAAAGCTGGCGTTTTGGGGCTATAAGGCCGAGCTGGGATCTAGCTTCTGACCACTGTCGTTTTGGAGAAATCCAACCAAAACTTGGAAATTTTGAGGTTGGGGTGGTCAGGTGGGCCAGGGCGAGTGGGCCGCAAAGAGAGGCCATTTTGCAGGGGAAAAAGAAGTCATTTGGCCAACCTCTGGGCATCAGATGAAAGCTGGCATTTGGGGGCTATAAGGCCGAGCTGGGACCTGGCTTCTGACCACTGTAGTTTTGGAGAAATCCAACAAAATTCTGGAAACTTTTTAGGTTGGGTGGTCAGGGTGGGCCAGGGCAAGTGGCCGCAAAGAGAGGCCATTTTGCAGGGGAAAAAGAAGTCATTTGGCCAACCTCTGGGCATCAGATGAAAGCTGGCGTTTGGGGCTATAAGGCCGAGCTGGGATCTAGCTTCTGACCACTGTAGTTTTGGAGAAATCCAACAAAATTTGGAAATTTTGAGGTTGGGTGGTCAGGGTGGGCCAGGGCGAGTGGCCTCAAAGAGAGGCCATTTTGCAGGGGAAAAAGAAGTCATTTGGCCAACCTCTGGGCATCAGATGAAAGCTGGCCTTTGGGGCTATAAGGCCGAGCTGGGATCTAGCTTCTGACCACTGTCGTTTTGGAGAAATCCAACAAAATTTGGAAATTTTTAGGTTGGGTGGTCAGGGTGGGCCAGGGCGAGTGGCCGCAAAGAGAGGCCATTTTGCAGGGGAAAAAGAAGTCATTTGGCCAACCTCTGTGCATCAGATGAAAGCTGGCGTTTGGGGCTATAAGGCCGAGCTGGGATCTTGCTTCTGACCACTGTAGTTTTGGAGAAATCCAACAAAATTTGGAAATTTTTAGGTTGGGTGGTCAGGGTGGGCCAGGGCGAGTGGCCGCAAAGAGAGGCCATTTTGCAGGGGAAAAAGAAGTCATTTGGCCAGGCTCTGGGCATCAGGTGAAAGCTGGCATTTGGGGCTATAAGGCCGAGCTGGGATCTAGCTTCTGACCACTGTCGTTTTGGCAGAAATCCAACAAAATTTGGAAATTTTTAGGTTGGGTGGTCAGGGTGGGCCAGGGCAAGTGGCCGCAAAGAGAGGCCATTTTGCAGGGGAAAAAGAAGTCATTTGGCCAACCTCTGGGCATCAGGTGAAAGCTGGCCTTTGGGGCTATAAGGCCGAGCTGGGATCTAGCTTCTGACCACTGTCGTTTTGGAGAAATCCAACAAAATTTGGAAATTTTTAGGTTGGGTGGTCAGGGTGGGCCAGGGCGAGTGGCCGCAAAGAGAGGCCATTTTGCAGGAGAAAAAGTAGTCATTTGGCCAAACCTCTGGGCATCAGATGAAATCTGGCATTTGGGGCTTATAAGGCCGAGCTGGGATCTAGCTTCTGACCACTGTAGTTTTGGGGAAATCCAACAAAATTTGGAAATTTTTAGGTTGGGTGGTCAGGGTGGGCCAGGGCAAGTGGCCGCAAAGAGAGGCCATTTTGCAGGGGAAAAGAAGTCATTTGGCCAGGCTCTGGGCATCAGGTGAAAGCTGGCATTTGGGGCTATAAGGCCGAGCTGGGATCTAGCTTCTGACCGCTTTGGTTTTGGAGAAATCCAACAAAATTTGGAAATTTTTAGGTTGGTTGGTCAGGGTGGGCCAGGGCGAGTGGCCGCAAAGAGAGGCCATTTTGCAGGGGAAAAAGAAGTCATTTGGCCAACGTCTGGGCATCAGATGAAAGCTGCATTTGGGGCTATAAGGCCGAGCTGGGACCTGGCTTCTGACCACTGTAGTTTTGGAGATATCCAACAAAATTTGGAAATTTTTAGGT